>NC_050068.2:205641681-205945062 GCF_009764565.3 Dermochelys coriacea | reverse complement strand
GATACCACATGCATGACAGGTGCAACTTCTGGAGTCTTGTCTACTTGAAGAGATTTCTGTGGCTAAAATACTGAGCAGTGGATCATTTTTCTAAAACCAAATTTGCTGTCTTTTCCCTTTTAAACTGTGCATGAGGGAGGTCTACCTTCTCATGGAGTGGTGTCACAGACCTTTAAGGCACATTCAGCTTGATCAGTAGAATCCTTGTGTGCTGACATCAGAAAAGTGTCTTTACTGTAGATCTGTAAGACAGCCAGAGGGGACTTCAGCCCATACCTAACCTAAATGTTGGAGCTAATGTATTTATTTCCACAGATGTGACTTTTGGCAGAGAGGTATTTGGCTGTTGAATGCTAATTTTTCCCACACTCAAGCACAGTAACTGCTTAAGTAGGTCCTAAATGTCTGGACTGCTACAGAGTATCTAGTAGGGGAAATTTTCTTTCCTTTTCTTTTTAAGATCCTTCTGAAGTAGTCAAGACTCCCCATGTTTAGTTTAGCATCTACTTGTCCTATTCTTTTCTACATCAGAATTTATTGAAAGGTTCTGGTTGATGTTCTAATAATCACTGAAGTTGTATGGTCTAGCTTCTGGGGAACTGCTTTTATAATATCAAGTGGGAGTCTTGATATTATACCCTACGTCCTTTATATTAGGGGATTTGTTAACGTATAAGTCAGGTATCAAAAATATTGAAAGAAAACTGACAGGCTGAAACAGAGCATGCCCAAAAGCAAAGGTTTTGAAAACTCTGAAGCTGAAAACTGGGTTAAAAGGTAGTCATGGTAGTCATGCAGCCTTCATAGCCCACATCCAGTACTGCAGCATGAAGCATATTGGACCCAAATTATGCACAAGGTCATGCATGACGCAGTGCAAATGGATGCATAATTTAACTTTCTATTGAATTTGTTCTGCCTAAATCCACAAGAATGTTTTCTTCTGGTTGTGAACTTCACTAGAGCATCTGGATTATATTTACATAAATTCTGAAGTAAAAAACGGTTCCCTGGATAATGAGGAGCAAAGCTCTTTACCCCTTCCATCTTTCTGCAGCCCACCTCCCTGTCCTATATTAAAGCCACTAAGGAGAAGAGACATAGCTATGCGGTTTCAGAGTAGCAGCCGTGTTAGTCTGTATTCGCAAAAAGAAAAGGAGGACTTGTGGCACCTTAGAGACTAACACATTTATTTGAGCATAAGCTTTCGTGAGCTACAGCTCACTTCATCGGATGCATTTGGTGGAAAAAACAGAGGGGAGATTGATATACACACACACAGAGAACATGAAACAATGGGTTTTATCATACACACTGTAAGGAGAGTGATCACTTAAGATAAGCCATCACCAGCAGCGGGTGGGGGGGGAAGGAGGAGGAAAACCTTTCATGGTGACAAGCAAGGTAGGCTATTTCCAGCAGTTAACAAGAATATCTGAGGAACAGTGGGGCGGGGGGGGGTGGGAGGGAGAAATAACATAGGGAAATAGTTTTACTTTGTGTAATGACTCATCCATTCCCAGTCTCTATTCAAGCCTAAGTTAATTGTATCCAGTTTGCAAATTAATTCCAATTCAGCAGTCTCTGGTTGGAGTCTGGTTTTGAAGTTTTTTTGTTGAAGGATAGCCACCCTCAGGTCTGTAATCGAGTGACCGGAGAGATTGAAGTGTTCTCCACATCTCCTACTGTTCTGTTTACAAAATACGTTCAAGCATTGGCTGCTGTGGCTGCAGTCCTCATGCCTCACTGTTGGATATAATGCCATTATAGAGTGGGCAAACATATGGGGGATGGGTGTTGCCTTGTTGCCACTGGGCATGTTAACAGAATATGGTGCTGCACTGGCATTGCTCACATTTCTGGGATGACTCTCAACTGAGTCACTGGTTGAATCCTAGCAATACGTATAAATGGCAGTAGCAAATTGCATATCTGCTTGAACTGACCTTTTTTTAATCCTTTGAAATTGTCCACGTTATTACTCAAGCGAAAATAATGGACAGCAGGACATGTACCTTTGCAAATTGAAATGTAGTCATGCATTCTTTATTTAGCACTACAACAACTGTTCTGGTGCTCCAGCAAAGTTTTCAGGCTGGAAACTGAGGTGAAGGCTGCATGTTTCTGGGGCTCAATCACGTTGCTGGCATTTGTTACAAATGACTCATTAAGTACATGTATATTGAACCACCCCGTCTAAAGGAAAAATGTGATTCAGCACTTAATTTCATCTTGTCTGATGAAAAATTGGCTTGGAATGTGGTGCAGTGTCAAATTGTTCTTTAAAATGGGATGCATGTATTCCCACTTGTGGATTGTATCCACTTGAGAGCCTTCTGGAAAGCAAAAAGAAAGAGGACTTGTGGCACCTTAGAGACTAACAAATTTATTTGGGCATAAGCTTTTGTGGGCTAAAACCCACTTCATCAGATGCATGCAGTGGAAAATACAGTAGGAAAATATGTATATACACAGAGAACATGAAAAAATGGGTGTTGCCATACCAACTATAACGAGATTAATCAATTAAGGTGGGCTATTATCAGCAGGAGGAAAAAAAACTTTTGTAGTAGTACTTGTTGGAGCTATATGAGCACCCTCTCCTGGTACCAGGTGTTCAGAGTTTAGGGTTTAAAAGAGCTAAGTGGCTCCAGCTACTATAGTTTCATCTGTATCATGGCTAGAGGCAGGTGTAGGGACTGCCCCTCCATGACCAGAGCAATTGCACATATGTTTTTATCTAAAACTCTAACTCTTCTTGTTAAATAGAATTACTGACTAGTGGTAAATAACTTTGCCATTGTGTACTTTTGTTTAGACTGGATCCAGGGTCCTTTGATGATCTTGATCATGCCAAACAGGCCTCTAAGATTCTGGACTGGAAAGGTGGATTTAAGTTGTGTGCTTCTCCACGTTTCCGAAGGCAGATATATGTTCCCAGGGTTTGTTCTATCTTAATGAAGCTCATTCCTGAATCTCTGGCTAATGTTTAGGGCCTTCACACTGAATCTGTGCAGGCAAGAAGGCTGTTACCTCACCAGGAGGCCTTACAAGCCCAGTCTCTGAGAAGGGACAAGCAGGTCTCCTTTGTCTTTAAAGCCAGGCAAGTTAGTCAACACTGCAAAAGTCTATGCCAAGAGGATTAGGCTCCATTGCTATAGTGCTGTAGGCTCCATTTCAACAGGCAGAGAAGCCTCCTCAGTTCCTGGAAATGATTGTCAGGTAACAGTGAGAGGTCCATATTAGTTTGAGGCTTATTTTAGTGTGGTAGCAAATTGTTCTTAAGCTTGTTCTCTATCGCTTCTCCAGTAGCTGATGCGCTAAGTTTCATGGGGACATTAAAGGACTCTGCAGCCTGCTTGGGGATTTCTTATGTGAGTACCCAGGTATTGCTCATTACTAAGACTAAGATTTTTCAATGGTTATTTTTAGTAAAAGTCATGGACAGGTCATGGGCAATAAACAAAAAAAATCACGGAAACCACAACCTGTTTGTGACTTTTTGTGCTATGTCTTCATGGTTTCCCTTGCCACCGTGGTGGCTGGGAGCTGCGGGGTTCCCTCTCTTCCCAGGGCAGCTGGAAGCTGCAAGGGGTGCCTCCCGCCTTCACCCATGGCAAGTGGGAGCTGTAGAGTGAACATATTTCCCAAAGACAAAACAGGACACCCCCAGCCGCTCGTCCGAGGCATGTGTGTCCTCCCCACCCCGTGAGTCTGTCGCCTGTGGCTGGAACCTTGCAGGGCCCCGCTAGCTGCCAGCTCCAGTCCGTCAGCCCAAAATGTCAGGGAGGTCTCTAGAAGTCAGGAATTCCGTTACCTCCATGACATAAACGTAGCCTTATTCATCACCCTTAGGGTGCTTAAATATATTGAGGAGCATAATCTGCAAATATGGAATCCTTTGGAACAGGGAGTTAGGGGTGTTCCGTAGTCTTGAGGTCTGTTTATCCCTCTGTCCGTGGGCAGAGTAGAAAAACACATAGGAAAACATTGGGTGCTAATTTTTATGCAGCATGTACGAACCATCAAGGCTGATTGACCTGGTGATGACAGCCTTGCTAAGTCTGAAAGTGTGTGTCTGGCAGCAGCCTGGCATAGGTGTGCTAGATTCATAGATTCCAAGGCCAGAATGGACCATTGTGATCAACTAGTCTGACCTCTGGTATTACACAGGCCATAGAACTTCTGCAAATTTATTCCTAGAGAAGATCTTTTAGAAAAACATCCAGTCTTGATTTTAAAATTGTCAGTGATGGATAATGTCTGTTACATTGCTTAATCCACTATGGTAAAGTGCTAGGATATTATAGTGATGAGTGCAATTTAAGGACCCATAAAGAATAAAACGCAGTCACACAAGTGGAATGGTTTTGAATGGTGGGATCCCTGGCTAATCTCTGCTACTTCCATTTTGTTACAGATTTTCTTGCTGTGAAACATTTTTCAGTTTAACTTTGCAGGTAAAATTGTATTGCTGTGGATTGATGTGATTACCTCTGTGATGATAGTTCAGTGTGTCAAGGGAAAGCAGATATAAAGTATTCACCATTCTTCTTTTTCCTCCTTTTCGTTTCACAGGAAGAAATCTAATTCCATTTCAAAAATCTCTACCATGAGTTGCCCTACCTCTAATTTATTTCAGACTTTTAAAATCTACATTAGATACTGTGTCAGGTTGCCATTTAAAATAATGCGTTTCTAAAAAATGTTAAATTAGCATATTGAAAAT
This sequence comes from Dermochelys coriacea, assembly GCF_009764565.3. NCBI lineage: Eukaryota > Metazoa > Chordata > Testudines > Dermochelyidae > Dermochelys > Dermochelys coriacea. The sequence continues at coordinate 205,940,333 of NC_050068.2, read as the reverse complement.
TATGAAACTAATACATTTGCACTATAGATGTTGTTTCTTGCTAGCTAGGCTAGTTGCTTTCTGGTTTATTGTCACTTTGTTTTTCATGCACCTGTACAGTTGCCCAATTTTGGGGTCTTCAGAGAAATGTTTGTGTGGGTGGTGTGAGAATGAATTATCGTAAACCGATAGAAATATTTCTATTTTTAAATTTTAAAGTTTCATGCAAGGTTCTACTCTGAGTGGTGCACCTTTATTAGCTAGTTTTTAGAAGCAGAATGTGTTGTCCTTATTCCATTAGGCACAGTGGCATTGGTATGATTAATGATATTATTTCATTGTTACCATTCCAGTTCTGTATTTAAAGGTCTGGGTTTCCATTATTAAGTATGGTTTAGTGCCTAGGTATTTGTGATAATGGTGCATTCTTAAGTACTTGGAATTATTAAAAAAAAAAACAAAAACCACTCTATAAACTCACCATTTATTGGATTCATCTTTGTTTACTGATAGAGGTTTGTGAGAACTGCTGCGCCCTGTTGATCTTTTTAAATCAGGAGTTACTTGGGGAAGGGTTGGGGAATAATTTTCCAGTATCAGCAAGTGAAATAAGATTAAAAATAGATAGGGCCAATCATTAGGAATCATTTAAACTAAAAGACCCACCCCTTCATTACACAGCATCGCTATTTCTTTATTCCTTGCTGCATTGGAAAGTTTGGTTTGGGGGTGGAAGAGATATTGATCGCTTATTGGCTTGAAACTTCCACAACATGGCTGACTCCTTTTAGGCTAGGAAGGACTCATGCTGCTAAACTTTCACCCATTGAATTCCATTTGCTCTCCCAGGAGTTCAAAGGATCAGGAGGTTTTAGTTTGTTTTTTGAGTCCAGGGAGACTAAGGTGAAAGAGCTAAACCCTTCTCAACACTTGCTGAACTGTGACAAACAGTTTCGTCATCTGGGCAGAGCAAAGCAGGTTTTTTTCCCCAAAAAGGATTCTTGTTGCCTTCTATCCATGGCAGCAGCGCACATCCACCCAGAATGCCAAGATCTGGGGAATCGTTTATCACTGATACAGGAGACAAACGATGAACTTGAAATGATCCTCCATAGCCAACCATACAGGAATTCCTTCGCAATGGCCTAGAAAAAAGGATGTATGTTGGCTCCATTTTGTGTTCCCCCTTTTCAGTGGGGAGGTAATGGTTCTGTTGTGCGTGCTCATCTTTGTATTATAATAAATATTGCATACCATCCTAGAATATTTGGAAATGTCTTCTGCAGTTGAACTATGTTAATTTATTGGCCCTAATAAATTGGAAGAAATCTTGCTCAATTGGATGTTTTAGCACTATCAGAAAAAGATGATTAGTAATGTTTTCAAAAGCATCTAAGGACATGTCTACTCAAGAAAGTTATACGTGTGTAAGTTAGGTGTGAATTTAAACTAATACAGTTACACTAGTACAACTCCCCATGTTATCCCTGTGTAGTTACCCCAATTTTACTGTAGTGTTATAACTGGTCTATACAAGAGATATTTTTGAAAACACCTAAGTGCCTTAGGGCTTATGTTCCATTTTCAAAAATAACTTAGGAGCTCAAGTGTTATGACTTTCAATGACATTGACTCCTAAGTGCCTAAATCACTTTTGAAAATGGGGGGATGGGCTCCTAAGTAATTTAGATATTTTTGAAATCTTTGCCCAATGACTTTACAATTGTGTGTCACTAATGATACATGATAATTGTAACAATAATGAAAGGCTGGTGAATCCAGCTTCTAAAATGCTGTCTCATCTGAAAGAATAGGTCCTTTTGTTAAAACCTGGTCAACACCTAAAATTTAGGTTGACCTAGCTACATCTCTCAGGGCTATGAAAAATTTTATGCTCTGTGCGATGTAGTTGGGTCAAATGTAGATGAAGCTAGGTCAATGGAAGAATTCTTCTGTCGACCCCAGCAACTGTCTCTCAGAGAGGTGGATTTACTACAGCGATGGAAGACTCCCTTCTGTCTACACTACAGTGGTGTAGTTGCAGCTGTAGTGCTTGTAGTATAGCTCTCTAGTAAATCTCATTGTTTCCTTGGACTTTGGCTGCTCTGCTGGATTACGGGCAGCCCAACCAGATTAGCCTATATTTCCTGCTGAATTGTCACCTTCCTTTTCCCTCTTGCTGCAAGCTGGACCCTAGCTTTGGATCACTGATCGCCTGTTGCTTGGCTCCTTACAAGGAGCATGTGCTGTCAGGAAAGTTGGAGAGCAACAAATCCCAGGAGGAGACAGAAAACAAAATGTCAGGCACTGGTTGGAGCAAAATGGTGAATTCCACAGCAAAAATCTAGAATCATGTGGCATTTTTCAAAAATGCCAGTGGAATCAGGGTCCCTAACTGAGATGAATGGGGCAGCTCATGCCTCTTCAGAGCAATTGTTTGAGTCTCTTTGATCTGCTCGGGCAGATCTCACCGTGTTGGATTGTGCTCAGTTCACATTTTCAGGGTTATCAATGGCAAAATGCAAATATGAGAGCTATAAACATTAACTTTTTTTTAACATACAAGATGAGGTTCTGGAGTTTAGTTCTGCAGCAAGAGATTAATTCTGAGGTATGTTCTGCAGATTCAGAATAAACAGGCTTGTGTATAAGACGGTCTACTACTTTGTTGTTGTAGTGTTTTTCACAGTGGAGACCCGTTGTTGGTCCTTAGGCACTACCATAATAAGCATGACGATGAAAATCTTCACAAAGTGGTAAAATAGAGATTGCTCTTAAGGTCATGGTATTGTATCTTAATCTATGCAAGTTTCAGTAGTTAGATTCTACATAACTTACTGCTACTTCAGAATCTTGAGTCTTTCATGGTAGAACACCATTATTTGGTACAGAAAAGTGGTGAAACTATGTTTGTGCAGTGATGGTCTCAGGCCTCACAGGAGTATGTAAGAGGAGCATACTTGCATTTAACAAACTTCAAGAATGATGATGATGTAAATATTTAACTGCTAAGAAACAAATGGAGCCAGGATGCATTCTGAAGTGGACAAAGGGCTACATAGTTGAGCAGCTTATAAGAAATCATTTTGTGAAGTAAATAAGCTTACAGATGACACAAAGTGCTTAGACAGCACAATGATAGGGGCCTTAGAAATTCCAAAGAAGTGTGTGCTTTTTAGCAGTATGTTAGTCATTTAAACGCATTGCATAGAATTTGTTGTTTAGCAGTCATCCTAATTAAAGTGAATATGCTAGTTATTGGAAGCCTGAGTGGATTTTACTGTACCTGCATTTCTAGAAGTCACCATTATAGAGATGCATTGCGGGTTACCATTGCATGGTATGAACATAATGTTATCTGGGTAAATGAATCACTGAGGAAATAGGGCCCATTGATAAATCAGAGTTCCATGGTAGCCTCTCAAACAAAAATGCTGTCCAGCTCTTCATAGAATGCACATAAACCTAACTCATTACTAAGTACCAGTCATTGTCTTGGGTATTCTTCTAGTTTTGCTGTAGTTCCTTAGCTTTGATGTGGTATCAAAAAGGTTCCTGAGAGTATCTCTTCTCCATTTGCTCTGCTAAGCCTCCAATGTTTAATGGAAGGATCAGACTGGACGTTCTTCCTCTCTGGAAGCAAGTCCAGGACCTCTTGACAGGACCATGTGGAATGTTGAATTTCCCAGCTAACAGTTGTGTTTTAGAAAACTACAAAGTTAAGAGTTAGGCCAAGGTGTACTGAAACCGCAGTCTATCGTGGTGACCAATATTGTTTCCTTGTACTCCCTTCTCTCTCTTTAGCTGTTTGTTGTCTCTTGTTTTATACTTAGTCCACGCCCCAAAGAGCTTACAATCTGTCTTTTTGTTCAGTCTGTACAGCACCTAGCGCAATGTGGTTCTGGTTCATAACTGGGACTCCTAGGTGCTGTGGTAACACAAATAATGTTTCACTTTTAGTTAGAAAAAAATAAATTGAGGAAATTATTCTGTCACCCCAACAATCTTAACTCTGCCCTGTAACGCTGCCTGAGAACAGCCAAAAAATTTTAGACTATCTTTTTTATGCAAAATGCATATCAGTTAATCTCATTAGTAACACAACTAGAATATTTTAATCTTAATTATACAATAGCTGCACAGACTCGTTAGCTTAGTGTTGGACATTGCTATCTGGCCCCGAGTAAGGAATACTTATCTAACTCCTGATTGCCTTCAGTATGCTGATTACTCATTCCACTCTATTCCCAAATATTCCCTGTATCAGTTATACAGGTCTCATTACACAGATTGTGAAACAATGGCACTTGTATGGAAAAAGTAATGGCTAGTGGGATGATGACAGAGCATCCCAATAGTGTTCAGGACAGGGACATCTTTTTGTTCTGTGTTTGTACAGCGCCTAGCATAATGGGATCCTGGGCCATGTCTGGGACTCTTAGGTGTTATGATAATACAAATAAATAATAATTTAGTCTAGATACATATACAAAAACAGTTACATATACAAACAAAGCTGTGGCTCACATTTTCAATATTCCCCACAAATTGTATGTGTGTATTCTCTACAAAGTATGTAGTGTTGGTTGCCTATTGTGCTACATAGACTGAGCTGGTGTGTGTATGTTAATTTTACGTGTCTATATTTTCTGAAGTAGAACTGTAACTTTAAATTCTCAGGTGAATGTTTATTTTGTCAGTAAAGTATTTTCTCTTTTTATGGTTGCTTCTTGAAGTAATGGCTTTTTTTTTTTAACCTTAGCTGCAGGTCAGCAAAGCTTTTTGCCTGGGAATTAGTTATGCTGGTCTATGTTTGCAGTGATATTACAAATATCTAGGATATGCATTAACTTCTGTTATGAGTTATCTTCTCTAAGAGAGTCCTCAAAATGTGCTGTTTGTGGTTACCAGAGGAGGTTGGTGCAAGAGGTAAGTAGAAGTTTCAGAAAAGGATAAGCATTTGCTTGTTGCTCAATAATACAATCTGCTGAGGAAGTATGTCTTTCCTGCTAAGTGACAGATGGATAAACTAGCTAGGCAAACTTCTGCCCACACTTTCCATTCTATGGCATACATTTTCTGTGAGATGGTTCAGAGTAAACTTTTTGATGCTGGAAAGGATGGAGAAAACTGACTGAACTGTATCATGGGTGTTCTGTTGTGTTTTTTCTCTTGATCATTGCTTCTTAACTGTGTAAAATAAGGCAATCTGTATGGTAAAAAGGCAGACAGTATTTGGAAGTTAAGCCTTATTGTGACTGGGAAGTCGATATTTAAATTTATTATGAGAGTGTTGCTATACCTACACACATAAACCCTCCCCCTTTCCCCTGTCTTTCCCAAACAATATTGCTAGTACTAAACCTGCAAAGAGTAAATTATATGACTGAAGAGGCTAACTGAACTCCAGCACTGAGTGGAATGACTAGAACAGAGACACTAATAGAATCCCTGGACCTATTTCTGGATGATCTTTTGATGGGTATTTTCAGCTGCTCAATTTATAGGACAGAAGAAAAGTGCCCGCATGTTGATTTTAATGAGTATGGCAGATAAGAGGCAAGTATCTACTTACCTGCAGTTTCACTCATTATTATGTGACAACCCACGTACTTACTGTTACTTCCTATGGCATATAGTGATTGAGAAAAGACTTAAACACCACAAAAATCAGTTGAGCTGCTTATTAAAGTCGTAACGAGTTTCTGTCTCCTTGATCCACTGCCCCTTGCTCTGTGTGATACTATAGCTGATTTTAAGAATATAATTGTGTTTATTTCTACATGAAATTTATTTTAGGCAGCCCCCAGATTTTCAGTTTTCTGTACATTGTAGATTTTTGTATTTGAAAATTCATAACACTACTCTTTAGAAGTTGTCAAGTTGCTAGAGATGTTGAGGGCTTAGAAGCAGCTTTGGCAGCCTACAGAGGCACTGGAATTCTGTGTTTGGCTTTTGGCATCTAGGAGACATTATTAGGATTTTGGTGCCAGAGGAAGGAGTATCTCCTTTTCTGCCCACATTATGAGAGGAACATGTTTTTTGGTATCTTAGTTTTCTACATCAGCAATTATTGACAGTAACTTCTAGCCCTAGTGCATCCTTCCCCTATATTTGCCATTACATTCAAGAAAAGTGAATAAGCACTACAGCTGCTCAGAAATTTTCCACTAAAACTGTTTCATCGGAAAATGCCAATTTCGCCGAGCAAATTGTTCTGTCAAATCTGTGAGAGTCAACAATTTTTTTTTTTTGTCAAAATGTAGCAGAGTACCAGGGTGGTCTGCCTCCTCACCTCCACCGTTGCTCTGGGGGATGGAGAGGCAGAGCAAGAGTAGTTTTCCAGATTGTGTAGGTGACTTAAGAGCAAAAGTCCTCTTGAAAGTCAATGGCAATCACTGAGGTGCTTTTGAAAATCTCCCCAATGTGCTTTGAGAAACTGTCCCTCCAGAGACTGCATCTTGCAGATCAAAAGCAATAAAAGCAAACAAAAATACACCTCAAGGTATTTGAGTTAAATGTTACATCTGTAATTCTTCTTCTGAAACATTGACTAATGCTTGATCAAATGAACCAAAATTAGAAACATCTTGCAAGTGTAAGCAATTGAGTTGAATTGTACAGAAGTGCTTGTGACATGAAAAGGTTGTTTTCATAGAATATCAGGGTTGGAAGGGACCTCAGGAGGTCATCTAGTCCAACCCCCTGCTCAAAGCAGGACCAATCCCCAGCTAAATCATCCCATCCGGGGCTTTGTCAAGCCTCACCTTAAAAACCTCAAGGAAGGAGATTCCACCACTTCCCTAGGTAACCCATTCCAGTGCTTCACCACCCTCCTATTGAAAAAGTTTTTCCTACTATCCAACCTAAACCTCCCCCACTGCAACTTGAGACCATTATTCCTTGTTCTGTCCTGTTGCTCATCAGGAGGGACTTAAGCAGGATTCAAGAGAATTGGAAAGGGACCTATCAAGGCATGTGATTTCTAATCCAGACAAGAACTAAGAGTGTGCATGCCAGTTTGCCTCTTCACTTCAAAGCATCATATGAATGATTGGTGGCGGGGCCACAGAGCAGTTGTAGAGGAGAAAAAGGAGTTGATGGAGCAATCACAGGAGAATACTAAAGGGAAAGGATGGAGTCACAAGCCCAAGGTCTACAGGAGAAGTGGGTTGCTGACTGTGTCAGGCATCCCAGCTGATTGAGGTGCATGAGTATAGAGAAAATACTACTTAGACTTTTTTTTTTCAAAAAAAAAAGGCAGGTATTAGTGATTCTAGTGAGGACATTTTTTTAATGGGGAGGATGAAAGCCAGATTGGACGGGATTAAAGGGGGAATTGGATTGAAGAGAGGGAAGGTGCCAGGCATTAAAATGGATCTCTCAATCTCCCCACTGTATTTTCCACCAAATGCATCCGATGAAGTGAGCTGTAGCTCACGAAAGCTTATGCTCAAATAAATGTGTTAGTCTCTAAGGTGCCACAAGTACTCCTTTTCTTTTTGCAAATACAGACTAACACGGCTGCTACTCTGAAACCTGTCAAGGAGTACAGAGATGGTGCAATGTGGGGTTGCTTGAGGTTTTCTTTTAGGACAGATAAGCAGCCTGTCTGAGTACAGAGGGGACAGAGCCAGTGTGTGTCTATGTAAGGGAATTGAAATAAGGGTGGAATGAAAGAGGAAGTAAGTGAAGCCTTCAAGTTTCTGTTCACAAACTCCTCTGCTTGTCATGCTTCAGAGTAGCACACAGAGTTCAGAGGAGACAAAGTAGGAAGAGCACAGGTGGAGAGAACCTGCTGGTTTCTCTCACTTTTGCCTTTCAGTGTAGTACAGAGGAGGCACACTTACACACAGTTGAAGGTGGTGAAGAGCTGTGGTGAACTAGCTATGAATATATGAAGAACAGTGAAATTGCTTGGTCAGGAGCTGAACAGCTGAAGGAACATAAGACAGACAGTTCTGGATTTTTTCCAGAGTCATTCAGTAGAGTTTATGGGAGAGCAGTCTGACAAACAATCAAATCTTTTCATAAACTCTTTAACCCGAATGGAATTTTATCTTGACGGACAAATTTACCTTGGTTAGACACAATCAGAATATCTTTCAATTCTGATTAACTGATTAGAAATCTGCAGCTGCAGTTTTTATGTCAGGTAATGCCTTTCACCAGTAGCTAGAACCCAGTTTCTCATCTGGAGAAGCATTTTCAAAAAATGTAAGGTTCCTAGAAGTTTGTCTTTTTGTTTCTAAAACTCAGAAATATTTCACTGAAGTAACTGTCAATATTTGGCTATCTCAATTTACATGACTTCTATAACAGAGCAGGTACTTGAATACATTAGCTTTTATGTATGTGTGAAGTTGGGTTAATATTCAGCTTGAAAGGGTCTGGATAGAGAACTCTGGTAGAGATTAAATGGTAAAATAAGTCTCAAGTTGTCATCAGAACACACTGCAAAATGGATTTACGGATTGAAATAGCATTTAATAGAGCTATAGCTTGTTAGTATAGTGCGTTTTCTTTCCCCAGGAGGAGATACCTGAAGACGATACCTGCAGTCAGTACCTTGAAAGCAGGGTACGTTAATGTTAGTGACTGAAACGTAAAGAGCGAGGAGTAAAGATCAGAGCAGTTGACAGTTAGGACTTCTAGATTCTATTTCCAGTTCTGCATTTGACTTTTGGAATAACCTCTGCATCAGTAGACTTTGTGTAATACTTCATAGGTACTAAACCATACAATATCACTGAAAAGTCCTTTGAGGGCTTAAGATAAAAAGTGCAGCAGAAGTGCAAAGTATTATAAACATATAGACATAAACATAGAGCGGTACCAGTTTCACATCATGCAAAAGTTCTGAATATTAAAAAGGCTATTTGCTTAGCTGGAGTTCAGTTTTATGGCTGAGGGAATTGTGCAGTCTCACATAGTTACAATAAAGATGGACCATACTGCCACCAGCACATCAGTCTACTTTAGAAACCAGCCTCTTTCACATTATTGTGGACTCTTTCCCTGGATGTGAGAGATGCTTTGAAGATTGCTTAGTATTTGGAATTTTGGTCCTTTCTTTAGATTTTTCAGAAGAAATAATTTAAGTATTTTAGTTCTCTTATAGGTATTTTGCATTCGAAGGCCTCAAGATGTATTGTGTGCTTCTAGGTCAAATGCTTCCCAGGGACCAGTGAGTATAACACTGAGGCCATGTCTACACATACAGACTTACAGCAACACAGCTGTGCTGCTGTAAGAGTGCTCATGTACCCATGTTATGCTGATGGGAGAGAGCTCTCTTGCTGACATAATAAAACCAGCTCAAAGAGTGGCAGTAGCTATGTTGGTGGGAGAATGTCTCTCGCTCACATATCGCTGTGCACACGAGCGCTTATGCTGCCAAAATTTATGTCAGTCAGGGTGGTTGTTTTTTTTTTCCACACCCCTGACCGACAAAAGTTTTGCTGACATAAGTGCTAAGAGATGTACAAAATAAAGTACTTAGTTTCTCATTAAGTCCAAGTTTGGTACAATGCTTGTGGGTTTCACAAGTCACAACTCGCACATAGTGGCAAAGCCTTCTGAGAAGAATTAGTACTTTTAGAAGCCATTCCCTCCTCAGTAGCGTCCCATCTATGCTGGGTTTAAAACCAATATTTGCCAGATGTTTTAGGTAAACTCTGTTTAAAGTCTGATTAGCTGGCAAGTGTATACAGTCAAACCTTGCTGCTCAGGCCCTAACTAAGACACGCATACAAATACTGTATGGTTCTGCATGTACTGTTCAACTAATATGTATGTATTTAGCTATGCAACGTATATGATTAGTACAGTGGCTAGTGGCTTGGTGCTATCACAGTACAAATAAATGTGTATATATTATGTTTGTAAATATGTGTTATGGTCAGAGTCAAGGTTGTGAAATGTGTAAGGTGAATTTTTAAAGGTAGGCAACACGCATAGTGGGATGTTTATAATTACTTGTACTGGTCATGTCCATATTTACTAATCCTTAGTGCTTGTTAACTGTAAAGTTCTTACTATCCATTTGTAGATTAACCAGTGGAACTACTTTAACTTGGGATTTACAAAGTTTTTGTGGAGGAAATTCCTAGGTTTTTATAAAAAGAAATGCATGGAAAAAGGAGTCTAGGCTGCATTGCATCTCTTTAAAATATAAGCTGGTAGAGGCACAATAGCTCTTAGCTGAGCTAACTAAATACTTCAGTGCTTACATTTTTAAGCATTCAATGGGTACAATTATGAGTTAGTTTTCTTGTAGTCCAAGGAGAATTTCAAGGAGCTGAATAGGTTCTAGTACCTGACCCTATCAGCTCTGTGGGGGTTTAGCTAGGTAGCCAAGGGCCTGTGGATAATACTCTATAATACAGCTTTTGTTGCCCAGATATTGGTGAAGGAGAGTTTCTGCTGGCAGAGCGAGCTCCAGCTCTGAGAAGAGGCATTTGGACAGGTCTCCTGGCAACTTCCTTTAAATCCTGCTCACTTTGCTTTCAACCTCTAAAATTTAAGTGCTTCAGAGTTTAACTGGCTTGTCTGTAAAACAGTTCCCTTCTACTCCAAAATTTTAATAGCAAAGTTTGAAAAATTTACCAGATAAACCCTAACCTGAGGACTTCAGTCTGCTAGCCAGAATGAAAAGTACTTGTGTCCCCCCCCACCACCCTTTGCTTTAAAAGAAAAACTGTGTGGTGATTGTGTTGTATTTGATGGCATATTGTCAATCAGCATTCTGTTCATTAATTTTTTGAAAAGTGACTTAACTCTCATTTTTATTGTATTCTTTCCCTTCCTTGCTTCATTCCATTTTTTCTTTTTCCTTACCCCATGATCTATTACTGCAAATCTCCTAGGCCTTGGGTACATGGGGGTTTTAAAGCCAGATTAAGTGCACAATGACACAATTCATTATAGCTCACGGACTCTGCATTTATTATGAATTCTGGAGTCCTCTTACATAAGAATGGCCATATTGGGTCAGACCAAAGGTCCATCCAGACCAGTATCCTGTCTACTGACAGTGGCCAGTGCCAGGTGCTCCAGAGGGAGTGAAACTAACAGGTATTGATCAAGTGATCTCTCTCCTGCCATCCATCTCCACCCTCTGACAGACAGAGGCTAGGGACACCATTCCTTACCCATCCTGGCTAATAACCATTAATGGACGTAACCTCCATGAATTTATCCAGTTCTCTTTTAAACCCTGTTATAGTCCTAGCCTTCACATCCTTCTCAGGCAAGGAGTTCCACAAGTTGACTGTGTGCTGTGTGAAAAAGAACATCCTTTCATTTGTTTAAAACCTGCTGCCCATTAATTTCATTTGGTGGCCCCTAGTTCTTATATTATGGGAACAAGTAAATAACTTTTCCTTATTCACTTTCTCCACATCACTCATGATTTTATATACTTCTATCATATCCCCCCTTAGTCTCCTCTTTTCCAAGCTGAAAAGTCCTAGCCTCTTTAATCTCTCCTCATATTGGACCCGTTCCAAACCCCTAATCATTTTAGTTGCCTTTTTCTGAACCTTTTCTAATGCCAGTATATCTTTTTTGAGATGAGGGGACCACATCTGTATGCAGTATTCAAGATGTGGGCGTACCATGGATTTATATAAAGGAAATAAGATATTCTCCATCTTATTCTCTATCCATTTTTAAATGATTCCTAACATCCAGTTTGCTTTTTTGACTGCCGCTGCACACTGCATGGACATCTTCAGAGAACTATCCACGATGACTCCAAGATCTTTCTTCCAATTAATTGTAGCTAAATTAACCCCCATCATATTGTATGTATAGTTGGGGTTATTTTTTCCAATGTGTATTACTTTACATTTATCCACGTTAAATTTCATTTGCCATTTTGTTGCACACTCAGTTTTATGAGATCTTTTTGAAGTTCTTCACAGTCTGCTTTGGTCTTAACTATCTTGAGGAGTTTAGTATCGTCTGCAAACTTTGCCACCTCACTGTTTACCCCTTTCTCTAGATCATTTATGAATAAGTTGAATAGGATTGGTCCTAGGGAACTGACCCTTAGGGAATACCACTAGTTACCCCTTTCCATTCTGAAAATGTATCATTTATTCCTACCCTTTGTTCCCTGTCTTTTTTAACCTTTTCTCAATCCATGAAAGGATCTTCCCTATTATCCCATGACAACTTAATTTACATAAGAGCCTTTGGTGAGGGACCTTGTCAAAGGCTTTCTGGAAATCTAAGTACACTATGTCTACTGGATCCCCCTTGTCCCCATGTTTGTTGACCCCCCCAGAGAACTCGAATAGATTAGTAAGACATGATCTCCCTTTACAGAAACCATGTTGACTTTTGTGCAACATTTATGTTCTTCTATGTGTCTGACAATTTTATTCTTTACTATGGTTTCAACTAATTTGCCCGGGACTGACCTTAGACTTACCGGTCTGTAATTGCCAGGACCATCTCTAGAGCCCTTCTTAAATATTGGCATTACATTAGCTATCTTCCAGTCATTGGGTACAGTAGCTGATTTACAGGACAGGTTACAAACCATAGTTAATAGTTCCGCAATTTCACATTTGAATTCTTTCAGAACTCATGGGTGAATGCCATCTGGTCCTGTTGACTTGTTACTGTTAAGTTTCTCAATTAATTCCAAAACCACCTATAGTGACGCTTCAGTCTGTGACAATTCCTCAGAGTTCCTCAAAGTGAACTAAATTTGATAAAAATTGAGTTAGTTCAATATATTATTTATTCACACAGTGCTGCTGTGCCCTACTTTAGTAGTCCTCCAATTGCTATCGCACACACAGCTATGCAGGCAACCATTACTGACATGTCTGTTTACCTGTGTATCCTCCACTGCTCTGGTGTCACATTGACTAGGTGCCTCCTCCCCCATTTAAAACTGGCATGGTGCCAGAATTGGCCTATTTGCTCTTGGATTTGAGTATATCGGCATTGCTGCAATAGTTCTTCAGAAGCCTTACAACATGCCTCCAGCAGCCTCTTGGAGCCATGCTGGAACCCTGGATCTTATTGCCACCTGGGCAGAAGCATTGGTGTAGGGAGCTCTTGTGGCCAGTTAATGAAATAAAGCTCTTTTTGTGCACACTGCTAAGTGGAGGTCTGTGAGGGCTCACAACTGGGACACCAACTAGTGCAGGATAATAGAGCAAACAGCTGAGGAGAATGTACTGTACATTACAACCAAGGATGCCAGGAAAAGGTACAGCAGCAGAAATGTTATCTGTGTGTTTTTGAGGAGCTGCACAGGATTTTGATCAATTACACCACCACTGAACCCTACAAGGTTGTGGACCCTGCTGCCCACCTTGATACCTCAAGGATGAGCACCAAGAGTCCTCAGATTGAGCAGTGAAGAGCTGTCCCGGGAAAGCCAGGATCTCTTTGGCTATTTCTGAATAGGAAATGAGCCTGATTCTCTTCCAGAAACCTAGGCTAGTATAGGATGTAACTTCAGCATGTAAGTATCTATCTGTGTTTAAAACGTATTCTGCTATACTGCCATGCTAGCTTCAGTTCCTGGTGCTCCATGGCCGCAGATGTTTTTGTTGGATGTGAGCTAGAAGCCATCAAGTCTCCAGTCTCCACCTCCTTGCGCCCACACTATGTCTCTAATACATGTTTTCAAAATGGCAGCTGCTCCAGCTGGGCAGTTGGCTTATGTCTCTTGCTAAAGCCCCAACTATCGACTGTGCTCAAGATCACACCACAGAAGGCACATCCCTATCTACTTATTTTCCTTTTGCTTTCCTGCATCTATCCTGCCTAGTGAATGCCCTCCCCAAACCCCGTTTGCCAGCTCAAAATGGCAGCCAGCAGATACTTACATGTGACCAAGGAGAGTAGGCAATGCAGTGCGGTAAACCGGGGCTTAGTCATATTCTGCAGCCTTGGGACAATACAGAATGCTTGCTGCAGCCATGCTCTGAGGCCATTCCCTTTACAGACGCTCAGGCCAGAGAAACAGCCTAGCTCTCTTCAGCAAAAACGAGGCTCTGTTGAGTCATTGAATAACTTTGAGTCTAGCCCCTTAACACCAGACGACCAAAGAACAAGAAGAAGCAGAAGCAAGACATATACTTGCCTGTGACTTGAATTCCTCCTCCCCTTATTGTGTTCTACCCTGCACTGTGTCAGTTTGAATTTGTTTCGTTATTGTTGTAATTAAAGGTTTATTTCTGGTTGCTATGTAATAGATTGAATTTTTAACGGTTTTTATGATTAACTCTTATAAAGAGTCATCAATGCAGTTTATATGGAAAATCCATATATTTTAAATAATTCATAAGGATTTACAAAAACTTAGGCACAGATACAAGATAAATTAAGGCTTGCCACAATGTTCCACTTCCTCTACCCATAAGCGAAAAATGCCAATATCATTCTGGGGTGTACTAACAGGAGTGTCTTATGTAGGACCTGGGTAGTAACTGTCCAGTTCCATTCAGCATTGTTGAGGCCTCAGTTGGAGTACTGTGTCCAACTCTGGGTGCCACACTTAAAATGGGAAGTAATTGGAGAGAGGTCAGAGAAAAGCAACAAAAGTGATAAATGGTTTAGAAAACCTGACCTATGAGGAAAGGTTAAAAAAACAGGGCATGTTTAGTCTTGAGAAAGATGACTGAGAGGGATCCGATTAACAGCATTCAAATATGTTAAGGACTTCTTATAAAGAGGACGGTGATCAATTGTTCTCCAGGTGCACTGAAAATGGGACAAGAAATAAGGGGCTTAATATGCAGCAAGCGGGATTTAGTAACATTAAGGAATACTTTGCAGCTGTAAGGTTAGTTAAGCTCTGGACCAGGTTTCCAAGGGAAGCTGAATTTTCTGAAAGATCCTAGCATCATGGACCCTTCTAGGATACGCTGATTTAGGTTTAGAAACCTGCTGCAGTGATCAACCAGGCCTTTGAGCACCATGAAGAAATACCCACTTCCGTTTATAAATTCTGAGCTCTGCCTATAAGAGAACTAAAATACTTAAATTATTTCTTCTGAAAATCTAAAGAAAGGGCTAAAACTCCATAATACTAAGCTATCTCCAAAGCATCTCTCTCACCCAGACAAAGAGTCCACAACAATGTGAAAGAGGCTAGTGTCTAGTAGACTGAAGTCCTGGTGGCAGTATGGCCCATCTTTATTGTAACTATATGAGACTGCACAACTCCCTCAATCATAAAATCAACTCCAGCTAAGCAAATAGCCTTTTTAATATCCAGAACATGTGAGAGAAGGGGGAAATAGGCACATGAATCCTTTTAGTTGCCCCAATACAATTTGGGAATCCCATGTGTGCAAAGCCATCAATAATTTGAGCATTACCAAGCTTTGTAACCCAGTGCAACAGTACCATAACCATAGTAGCATCACACACCTACGTGACGTAAGAACAGCCATACTGGGTCACACCAAAGGTCCATCTAGCCCAGTATCCTGTCTTGGGAACCTGGCATTGGCCACTGTCTGAAGATGGAATGAACAGAACAGGTAATCATCTAGTGATCCATCCCCTGTCACCCCTTCCTAGCTTCTGGTAAACAGAGGCTAGGGTCACCATCCCTGCCTACCCTGACTAATTGCCATTGGTGGATCTATCCTCCATGAATGTATCTAGTTCTTTTTTGAACCCTGTTATAGTCTTGGCATTCACAGCATCCTCTGGCAAGGAGTTCCACAGGCTGACTGTGTTGTGTGAAAAAATACTTTTGTTTGTTTTAAACCTGCTGCCTATTAATTTCATTTGGTAACCCCTAGTTCTTGTGTTTATGAAGAGTAAATAACACTTCCTTATTTACTTTCTCCACACCAGTCATGATTTATAGACCTCTATCATATTCCCCCTTAGTCATCTTTTTTCCAAGCTGAAAAGTCCCCAGTCTTATTATGTCTCGTATGGAAGTCATTCCATACTCCTAATCATTGTTGTTGCCCTTTTCTGAACCTTTTCCAATTCCAGTATATCTTTTTTTGAGATAAGGCGACCACATCTGCACGCAGTATTCAAGATGTGGGCATACCATGGATTTATATAGAGGCAATATGATATTTTATGCTTATTATCTATCCCTTCTTAATGATTCCCAACATTCTGTTTGCTTTTTTGATGTGTGCTGCACATTGAGTAGATTGTTTTCAGAAACTATCCACCATGACTTCAAGATCTCTTTCTTGAATGGTCCAGCTAATTTAGACCCCATCATTTTGTATGTATCGTTGGGATGGCCTCAAATGACTTGCTTGTTGCAGACTGCTAAAATTCAGGGGTGGCCAGCTTCCAGCTGGCACTGGCAACTCCCTTCTCCACTAGCATGGGACACCACACATTGGTATGCTGCCACTGCAAGTCCAGGGTTAGTTCAGCACATATCTCACAAAAGGTTGCAGTTGCCAGCATAATGGTGTGGAGCATTGTTGGTCCAATATTGCTGATAGCAATTCAAAAATGCACTAGCAGTCAAAATGACACCAGAAAGGAAGTATGGGTTGGAGATGGTGGAAACATGGGATTTTTAAAAAATCTGAACCCACTGGCTTCTGCTACGCATCCCACAATACCCAGTGAAAAAAAATCTAAGAATGCAAACTGCTCAGCAATGAAGCAAAGGACCATAGGATATCCTCAGAGAATGCCATGCATTTAGTATGTCTCAAGCCACCGCTTGAGAGTATTATTTTTCCAGAAGAAAACTGGAATTAATACCAGGGTGCTGTCCAATGTTCCCTCTCTAAATATTTCCATCCATGGGTAGAACAAATTTTATGTGCACCAATATCGAGATAATGTGCGGTGTGCATCACAGTAGAAACAAAAAACCTAAATATATAATATATATTTTTAAAAAGTTACCATAGCGATAATTACCTCCGTCAGGGCAGGTTAGGGCATTTTAGAACTCCCTACTCAAAGAATTAAATTTAGCAGTAAGAGAGAAATAAAAATTATGAAATGCATAGACCAGTCAAAAAACTAAAATAACACACTTTGAAACAATAAAATACAGAGAATATATGTACATTGCAGGAAGTACCAAGAAGTAACAACAACACAACAACAACAAGTTCTGTTGGAGATGGGGGTGTGTGTGTGTAAATGTGAGCGAGAGAGGAGATATCCTGTGCGTGTGCGTGCGCTGGCTGCTGGGGAAGTCCTGAGGAGGTCTGTGCACTGTGTCGCATTAAGGCCCGGGAGGTGTTCAGACCTCAGACCGCATCATGTCTCCTGCTCCTGAGCCCTGTCCCTTCCCCCAGGCTGTGGAGATGGGGAATGTGAGCAGGAAGGAGGTGGGTGAGGGGACACCCTGATGTCAGTGCTTCCCCTTCCTCCCCCCTGCACAGCAAGCAGGAGTGTCCGGGAGCCTTTGGCCAGGGCTCCAAGGCAGAGAGCAGGAGCAATGTGGCTGCAAAACAGCCGTGGGGGGGCACCTGAACACATGCTGCCAGATGTGCGCGTCTCTGCTAATGAAGTGCATGCCACTTGATTAACTGCTGGGCAGCTGCGCAACCACACAGCTTAGAGGGAACACAGGTGCTGTCTGAAGATTTTGCTTAGTGGTTCCATCTGTTCTAGCCTCTGGCTAGTAGGTGAGCTGATCATTTTTGAAACTCCTTGTGTGTTCCTGCCCCTTCTGACTGCTGAAGGGAGAAAGAACATTCATTCCCAAGACAGTGATGTTGACCTGATTCTGTATGTTTGGCTGCTGCTGGTCACGGGATTCTCAGTAGTAGCATGTGAAAAAGAAATCTAGATTCTGCAGAAATTGTGGTACTTTCCTGGAAGAGATTGTTACTAGCCACAGGTTGATGGGCTTTTCAACTCACATTTTAAAAGGGTCATCTTACTGCTTGGGTCCTGGAGCTAATAGGTTGTCCCTCCTCTTAGCTCTCACTACCTTAGAGGTTAGGAGCATTTGTAAGATAGCAAGAACCTAAGGGAATATACCAGATAGCTCAGAGACCTCAAGAGTTAGCAGCTTTCCCGAACACAGGGAGCTATAGGTAGTAGGAGATAGAGAGCTTATTCACCACTTCAATGGTCTTATGGGAGTTAAAGAAACTGACTCATAACTGAGACAGGTATTGCTTATGATTTGATTTAGAGCTGAACCTTTGAAGAGCGTAAACCAATGTGTAACTTTTATACCAGCTTTGCTGACAGTAATCCAATAACTATGAACACTATAATAACTTTACTATTTAAAAACATTTTCTAATACTGTTATGGTGAGTATGTACATTTGTGGTTTTAGAATGGTGCAGTTTCTGAAGGAAGGGAATCAAAGAATCATAAACATCTTATGGATTTGAAAAATGAAGCACTTTAAACATATATCCTAAATGTCTGAAACTCCATAAAAATTATTTTCTTAAACTAAAATGACTACAAATGTGTAAGGCTAGCCTTGTTCCTATTAAAATTGTGCAAATTTATCTTGGTTATGGTCATTAGTAGCTAGCCACCAGTGTAAGTGAAGCAGTGCAAATGCCTAGTGTAGGTAGGTCAGGTTGTGATAAATTCTAGTTTGTATAGATGCAACTTAAGCTGGTTTCACATGGAGTTAAGCAGCAATGGTGCATACTGTGGCTAAAGTGGCTTTTGTCTGTCTGTAGTAGTGGGGTTACGCTGGTGCAGCTAACTGGTGTCTAGGTGCTGAGGGCTGAACTCCACAGTTAGACAAGATTTTAGGCTCTTAATGGATTGCTGATTGTAGCCTTAACTATGGAGTTGTGACAAGCACTTCCAAAGTGTGTTTTGTAGCTAGACATAAATGTTTGAAGGAAAGAATTCTGCTCTACTGGTGTTAAATTGGCAGTTTGGTTGTGGTAATTATCAGAGTAAAATATTTGGAAGTGGATTGATATTTGTTTCAGCAATATAAATAAACCTATTGCATGGAAGAAATTAGATGTACCAATTTCTCTCTCACTAAATAGTGCCAAACAGTACATTACATTTCTTTGCATTGTTTCCTTTCCCTTCCCTGTCACGTTAAGATAGTTCAAAAGTTAGTAAAGTTTACTATCTTCAGTGCTAGTCTGTCTGATAATGTCACACACGTATCTTATTCAATGTTCTCTGCTTTCCAGCGAGACAAAGATGGCAGCAAAGTGACCTACAGTGGTGGCAACTCCTGGACAAGGTCCGTATCGACCGCAAGAAGTTAGTTATACAGACACCAAGGTGATTGGAAACGGATCTTTTGGTGTTGTGTATCAAGCCAAAACTCTGCGATTCAGGAGAGCTGTGGCCATTAGAAAGTTCTTCAGGACAAAAGATTAAGGTGGAGATTTATATGAAACTTAAGTTGTCTTTAAAATATTCTGTATTTCTACTCTGATTGCAGGTTCTTTGGTGACTTGCTTTTCATGGTGTACATATACTTAATATTGCAACTTGAATCACTATCATAATAATTTTGCTTTGTGTGAAGGAAGAAGTTTGAAGTCCTAATTTGAAGGTGTTAGTTACATTTCTTGTATCAAAGTATTTGTGGTCTCAGGTTGGGTTCCAGTAGCAAACAATTAACTAGGGGAAGTAGGGAAAAGCTCTTTGTTAAAAGTATTATTTTTTGATATGAGAAGACTGCCCTGATCATTAGTAATAAGCAAGTGGGAGAGGATGGGGACGGCAAAGGCCGTCAAGCTTGTTCTAGATAGCTATATCTACAGAGCTAGACTGTGCGGAAGGCCCTTCTCAAGCAGTGAGAGATGCCTCACACCAAGTGAGAAGGAAGTAGACAGAATGAGCACAGGGGAATTGGGACTCAGTGGGAGTTAGGCGCCAGGGGAAATAGACATCTATATTTAATTACTTAGTCCTATCTAAACCTCAATATTAACTTTTGTGTGTTTTCTTATATTAATCTATCTCTACTCCTTTAAATGCACCCTAACTATGGAGGGCGAAGGTGAGCAATGGATTAATCAGGAGAGTGCCACTCAGTGTATTGTTCCAAGTATTGCTGCTGTGTTGGTCCCACAATATCAGAGGGATAAGGTGGGTGAGGTAATACCTTTATTTGACCAACTTCTGTTGGTGAAAGAGACAAGCTTTCAAGCTACAGAGCTCTTTTCAGGTGGTCCTTAATTGCACAGAGTACTTGCTTTGCGGTCAAGTGGTGTATGTCTGCACCTAGTGCAAGCAGCTCGTGGCCCTCAGAGCCCAGGTACAGCATCTTGAGGACAGTGTTGCTGGACATAGGAGCGTCTAGAGATGGTATATAGCAGGGATCAGCAACCTTTGGCATTGGGTAAGCCCCCGGTGGGCTGGGCCAGTTGTTTACCTGCTGCGTCCGCCAGGTTTGGCCAATTGCAGCTCCCACGGCTGTGGTTCGCTGCTACCAGGCCAAAGGGGGCTGCGGGAAGCGGCGCGGGCCGAGGGATATTCTGGCCGCTGCTTCTCACAGCCCCCTTTGGCTTGGAGCAGCGAAATGCGGCCAGTGGGAAGCTGCGGACGCAGCAGGTAAACAAACTGGCCCGGCCCGCCAGGGGCTTACCCTGGCAGGCCGCATGCCAAAGGTTGCCGATCCCTGGTATATAAGGACAGGATTACAAGACCAAATGTAAGCAAAAGGTGCAAGTTAAAGAGAGATGGTCAATTTGAAAATCAAATTTTCATCTTAAAGTTGGACACCTATTTGTAACACCTCAGATTGGTTCCCCCCCCCAAACCCAGTCCATCTTGTTTTTTTCCCAGTTGCTTACTTTGAGCATTTTGGCAGCACTTTGTGTATAGTCATTTTCATTGGTGGTGGTTGTACTTCTGGTTTCCTGTTCTAGCATGATGACATCACTCTCATGGACTGCTTTACCAGAGCTCACATACATGCTCTTCCTCAGGCCTTGCAACACGGTTATCATCAGTAATGGCATCAGCAAACCTGAATGGCACTGAGTAGGCAGAGACAGGCAAGCACACAGAAAAGGAGGCGGAATGATATATCTTTATAAGGAATCTTGCACTCATTTAAAGCATTTTATTTTAACTCTTCTGAGTGAGAAACCAGACGTAACTTTTTGCATTGTTGTTCTGTCTACCAGAATGCCATTCCTGAACCTTTTACACATGTGGTAATGGCTGGCCTGGGAAGGCATGCCACATATTGTGAGGGCAGTGAAGAGAGAATTCTATGGATGGGGATTAGGTAAATGGTAGAGCTAGTCTGTTTTGAGAGAGAGGTATTACAATCCTCTTTGTGCGTTTTCAAGGGAGGCTAGTTAACTATTACCACTGCTAATGTCATAATTGTAAGATGCAAGGTAGTACATTGGGACCAATTCTTTACTTCGTTACAGCTTGTGCATTCCATGGACTTTACTGGAGTTTCACTGGGTTTAAAAGTCAGAATTTGGCCCAGAGTGCTAGTTTCTGTGGGTCAAACCTTAAGACCTTAGCAGTGGTAACAGTTTAAGTGATCTCATCTTTTCTTTATAAATCAGCATGGGTGGTTGTGTGATGCACTTAAACATAGGCAGTTGTTACTCCTTCAGTAACAGTGATGCAGTACAGTAATGTTCCTAGGTTATAGCTTCTAACTTTTCAACTTCCTTTAAGCAATTAAGAGAAAATAAATTGTAGCTTGAAATTAACATCTGTATTACCTATGTTTCCCTATTCAGTTCAGGAAAGGCTCCTGATTTCAGCAGGATTGCTCACTGAAGTGAGCATAATATTATTATCCTCCTCTTTATGGCTCCTAGCTAATTGGTTAGGCAAGGATGTGTATCAGCAGTATATATGTCCAGTTTGCAAAAGCCATAATAATCCTGGCTAGGAGCAAGTAATAGTAAGTTCCCTACAGGATGGGCACCAAGTCCTTTCCTTTATCTTGTGCAGCAACCAAGCACACTGTCAGATGAACAAGGTGTGCAATTTTGCTAGCCTTATTGGATAGACACACTCAGAGTGTAGTTAATATATGAAAACTGAAGGCTAAATCACACTGGCCATCCAAGAAGCTAGGGCATCAAGCACCACTGCTGCTCTTGAGTGGCCATGGATTTGATTTGGGGGAAACGTGTGCTTGTTCACAGGAAATGCATATCACTGTCTGTAAATTCCATATCTGATCTGGAATTGAACTTGATCCTCCCTTCTGACCAAAGAATGTGGCTAAGGCCAATGGTTAGGTTCAGTGTCCTTTAAAAACTTGTCAGCCCGCTTCTGAGTCAGCTGGAAGGCATAAAGGAGCATTGGGAGACTCTCCTTTCCTCTCTTGATAGGGTGTTGCATCCCAGCATGGCTGACTTGGGAAGAAGGGTTCAAGCTCAAGTCTTTTGTATGCTAGATTTCCTTGGAAATCTGCCACCATTTCACTATTACTGGTATGGCTCTGCTGGTGGTGGTAACTCAGGAAGTACTAGTGTAGACAGGACTCGGGTAGCTTCAGCTGTTTGCCTTCTGTGGGTAGCACATCTAGCCTGTCAGGTTCAACCTGTAGATATCTGTAACTTGATAAATCCTTTATTGTGTCCTCCTTTGTGTGTGTGTGTGTGTGTGTGTGTGTGATTTTTTTATTTTTTTAAAAAGAAGCCATTAGACTTAAAATACACAGCTTAATAGGTCTAAGATCCATTTCATTCCAAAAATATGAGATATTTCCAATGAGAAACAACAGTATTGATGCTGAGGGCGATATTCGGAAGGGAGTTTCCAGTCTCATATTCTCAAGTGTGGAAGGAAGGGTATATGTAGGGGGAAAAACATATTGGCAAGATTGGCAAGTTTTGTGTGTATTTCCATGTGTGAGTCTGTGGAGAACAGGAAGTTGAGAAATGCTACCTTTCATGTTAAGTTTAATCTGGAAGTTAGTAGCTGTAGTTGGAATTGCCAGGCCAGCACATGATACTTCTTAAGCTGATCTGTCAGGTTTGTTATAGGAAATATGGAAAACCCTTTTTTTAACCTTCCATCCATTTTGGGTCTCCATGCATTCTGTAACTGAAGCAGCAGCACTACATTGTTTAAGCATGAGAAAGGCAATATATTGACAACATTGGCACATGATTAGTTTAATTTGGCAACTGAGATGTCCTATAGAAAGCTCCATGGTTAAAATTGTCAGGGAAGCATATATTGACTACTTCTACATTTTAAAGATTTTTCTTTATTGTGGAATTGAACACCCAGTGTTAATTGGTCATGTAGAGAAATAATGAACTAATGCAGTGATGTTGTTTATCACTGGGTGTACAAAGGACAACTTTCCAAATGAATAATTCTACTGAATTCTGTAATGCAGTCTCTAATTTCCTTCACCTTTTTAATATGAATGTACTGACCAAGGAGATTTAAATTTTGTTGTGCAGTGTTCCTGGCTCTTGTGATCAAGTCAGAGCACAACATGCTAGGATCCGATGTGTCTGTGGGCCTCGTCTCCACGTTAAAGATAAGGATGACTGCAGTCACTTCAGTTCATGTAAATTAGGTGTTACCCATGCAGTTCTTAGTTGAGCAAAGTGTGAGCACCCCAAATTTAGTGGAATCATTCCCATGTTGCTGGTTCTGTCGGTACTTTGAGAGGTGACTAGGCTGGTTGAATGCCGTTGGCACATAGGAATAGTAGTCTATAGGAAACACATTCAGAAAGTTTACAAATACATTTGTCAGCTTGTCTTAATTTTTACATGTATTTTCATCCATACCTGTTTTATACGTAGCTTCTTAACTGGTGCAGCCTAATTTATGTGATTTTTATTTTTCTTGTCTAAATTTTAAGTGAAATTATATTTTTATTAGCTTGTGATTACTATTCTGAGGATTTATGTTCACAGACCATGTATCAATCGTGTTTCTCTCCGTTTCTTTGAGAAATGCAGTAAAATGTTAATTGATACATTGGCACAAATAATGGACATTCCAGAGGAAGAATATTCATATTCCTACATATATTTTAAGAACATTTCCGGATATGAATAAATCAGCTTCTAGCATAATCTCCTAATTGACTACCAGTAGTGACTGTAACCATTCATGTCAAGGTGCATACAGGCAATCCTTGACTTTACAACATTCGACTTTTGACGAACAGTACTTACGACATCTTCTGAATTGACGCCCTGATTCGACTTATGACAGTTGGTTTCAACTTTACGATGCTTGGTCCCACAATGGAGTGGATTGCGGTTCTGCGTTATGATGGTTCGACTTACGATGCAAATTTCGGGAACCAATTGTGTCGTAAGTCCAAGGACTGTCTGTATTGGAGTCTGCAGGCCATCTCCATCTTAACAGTGAATGTGGCTGTGTTCTATTTTGTATTCAGGTAAGTTAGATTTGGTGTCAAGCCTCTGGAAAGCTGCAGATGTGGACCTCAAATTGGGGTAAAACTTAGATACTTTGGGGGGGGGGGTGTGTGTGTGTATATATTTTTTACAAGATACCTGTTATCATGGAATGTGGCTGCTACACATTCAGTTTCGAATCAACAAATGAATCCCCAGTAAGTGACTCAGAATGAGAATTTAGCCCCGTTCCTGATGGCAATGGTAATAAAAAACCTGAATTAAATAAGTTAATTTTTTATGGTGTCAGAGTAAAAAACTTTAGCTCTGGCTGCCCACCAGTGTGCACATGTTCCATAGGTGAGGACCCTTTACTCCTGAGGGCATTCTGCACCAAAAAATTAGAAATTCTGCACACCGTATTTTAAAATTCTGTAAGTTTTATTTGTCCATAAATAAAAGAAGAGGCTCCAGCTTGGCTGCACAAAGGTAGGAGATCACCCTGCAGCCACCCCCACCCTCACTCCTGGAGGACGGACTCAGTGGAGAGGCTGCACCAGACCCTGACACAGCACAAGGGCTGGGCCTTCCCCAGAAGCATCCTAGAGTCTTGCCCCTCTGCACCAGGTGTGGGGCAGGCAGGCTCAACCAGGCAGTATCCAGGTGTGAAGGGGCAGTGTGGGGGGATCCAGGTGTGGGGTGAGAGGGTTCTGTGTGGGAAAATCTGGGTGCAGGCAGCTCAGTGCCGGAGGTCTAGGTTTGGGGGCATCTGGATGCACAGAGGCTCGTTGTGGGGATTCCAGGTGCAGGGGAAATGGGACTCTGCAGGGGCTTCCAGGTGAAGGTGACTGGTGCTCAGTGGAGGGGTCTGGGTGTGAGGTCTCAGTGGGGGAGCCTGGGTGCTGGAGGAGGGGGGCTTGGTGGGCTGGGGGTCTGGGCACAGCTAGTTGCGGGTCAGTGGCATGGGTGTCTGGATGTGGGGGCTCAGCTTGGTGTGGGGTGGGGCTTGTCAGGATGGGGGTTTGAGTGCAGGGAGCTCAGTGGGGGGTGTCTGGGGTGCAGGGGGGTTCTAGATGCACTGGTTGAAGTTCAGTGGGGTGGGGTTCAGATATGGAGTGCTAGGGATGTTCTGGGTGTACGGGGTGAGGTGTGGCAGGGGTGTCTGGGTATGGAAAGTCTGGATGAACAGGGGTTGGGAGGATGGGGGATCAGCTCCGCATACAGTATATCGTCCTCCCCATCCCCCCACTGCAGCTGAGGAGTGATGGGAGCAGGAAGCAGAGGAGGATGCTGAGCTTCCTGCAGTTGGGGAAGGTATGTGGGGTGGGTCTGACGTAGCCCCACCAACTCCTTGCAGGGGAAGAGGAAGCTCTGTCCTTTCCTGTCTCCAGCCCAGCTGGGACTAGCAGCTGATCCTGGCTCAGGCTAGGAGCCACTGGCTGGGGTGTCCCCTGCCCCGTGGTGATTTACCTCTCTGCTGGCTGCTTTGGGTGCCTGAAACATTGTACCTGCACTGCTAGGAAGTGGTGTGTGACTGCTCTTGCGTCTTTCCTTTGCTTCCCTGTTTTTTTCTGTGGGAAAGCAAAGAAATCTGCAGGGGAAATGAATTCTGCACACATGCAGTGGCACAGAATTCCCCCAGGATTAAATTGCAGCTTTCACCTTGGAAGATTCAGTTTCAGGAACTGACAGCCAAAGTATTCCAGCATACTTTATTGGGTTTTTTGTGTGTGGCTTTACAACTGCTGTAAAATATTAATGTTAATTTGAAGTTTCCTCAGCCATAAGAATGAGCTTATGAAAATACAGCTGGTATAGTCATTGAGCAGTGCATGCACTAAACAATTTGCTATCTTGCTGTTCCCATGAAATGGGAAGTAGTTGCTGTCTCTATGCGTATGCCTTTTTGCATTTGTAAAATGTCTTTTTGAATAGCTGAATGTTATAGCATAATGAAGCAACCAGAAGGTAAGATAAGCATTTTGAGCATTCAGCTTGCTTGCCTTTCTCGGGGGTGGGTGCACTTTTGTAAGCTGTCTCAAATGTTTCTCAAAAAAAGCCTGCTCTTCTCCAAATCCTGCCTGGTACATATCAAACTGCTAAATATAGAAGGACCTCTTCAAAACGGTCAGCATCCATTGTTTGTGTTAATTTCCTTACAGCTACTTTGGTTGCAAATTGTGAAGAATGATATGTGATGATGGGTAAAATTTTCAAAAGCACCTAAATCACTCTTGCAAATGAGACTTAGGGCTTGTTTACACTTGAAAAGCTCCAGCAGCACAGCTGCAACTGCACTGCTGTAATGCTTCAGTGTAGACACTCACTACAGTGATAGGAGGGGTTCTCTTGTAGTTTGTAGTTAATCCACCACCCTGAGAGGCAGTAGCTAGGTCAACAGAAGAATTCTTACCATGGAATGGGGGTGCTACACATTCAGTTTTGAATTCTTCTGTTGACCTAAGCTCTTCTATGCCGGGGGTTAGGTCGGTCTAACTACATCGCTCGAGTTGTGGATTTTCACACCCCTGAGCGACATAGTTGGCTTAACATAGTAGACTTAACTTTTGAGAGTAGACCTGGTTGGAGGCACTTACAAACTTAAATTCCATCCACTTAGGCTCCTAAATCATTTAGGCAGCTTTGGAAAATTTCCCCAGTGTCTCTTTCTATTGTGTTAGCAGCTCACTACATTAAAAGGTTTTTTCCCTTTTGTGATTGATGGCTGCCACTATCTGCACACTTAAAGAATGCTCTCCTTTGTCTAATCAGACTTATTGATACCTTTCACTTCCAGAAGGACGGTGGCTCATAGTCCCTGTTGTGGACTGAGTCTTTGAAATAGGTTTATCTGGAATTCCTCCCAGTGTCATCCCTGGCCTCTTTCTCATTCTCCTCCTCCTCCTCCTCATGTTCCTGTTACGCCTCTGGTGTTTAGGGCAGTGACGAAGCTCCTCCGGTCCTGTCTGTTTCTGGCAAGTCTTTCAGTGGTTCCCCAGCTGTGCCCCAGGTTTTTCAGCTCGACTTCCACAGCTCTTCACCAGGTTGTTTTCAGGCGGCCTCGTTTTCGCTTGCCTTCACATGTCCATCTTATTGCTGCTCTGGTGATGGAATCAGTTTCCATCCGAAGCACGTGACCGATCCATCTCCAGTGCCTCCTGGCAATGATGGTGCTCAGATCCTCTTGGCTGCACTGTGTCAATAAATCTTGGTTTGAAATTGTTCTGGACCAAAAAATACGGAGGATTTTTCTGAGGCAGGTTGTATGGAATGAAGACAGTTTGGACATGTCATACTTTCTCATTTCCCAGCATTCTGCACTATAAGTTGAATGTACACAACTCTGATAAATCTTGAGTTTAGTTTTGGTGTCGTATTTAGATGATTTCCAGACAGTATTTAAGCTCTTGAAGGTGTTCTTGGCTTTATTGATTTTGTTCTGGATGTCCTGGCTTGTTCCACCGCCTTGGCTGATAAGTGCTGCCCAACTATGTGAATGTTTCTACATTGGTAAGAATATAATCCTCTACCTGTACTGGTGTTGGTGAAGCAATAGTAAAGGCATGATATCTGTCTTATTGCAGTTGATTTTTCAGTCCAATTTGCTGGCTGAATGCGTTGAATTGAGTTGTTTTTTCTTGTATATGGTGTTGGGTATTGTGACAAAGTTCCTCCTCTACCTTGGTGGGTCTTGTGCTTATTGGCAGATTTGCTCGCCTCGGAGATTGACAGCAGCCCTCAGTTTGGCCGTTTTTGTGAACCCACAGTCCAGGTCAACTCCTCCTGTGTCTGATCAGGAGTTGGGAGGTTTGGGGGGAACCTGGGCCCGCCCTCTACTCTGGGTTCCAGCCCAGGGCCCTGTGGAATGCAGCTGTCTAGAGCGCCTCCTGAAACATCTTTGACAGCTACAACTCCCTAGGCTACTTCCCCATGGCCTCCTCCCAACACCTTCTTTATCCTCATCACAGGACCTTGCTCCTGGTGTCTGATAATGCTTGTACTCCTCAGTCCTCCAGCAGTACACCTTCTGACTCTCAACTCCTAGTGCCTCTTGCTCCCAGTTCCTCACATGCACACCACAAACTGAAGTGAGCTCCTTTTTAAACCCAGGTCCCCTGATTAGCCTGCCTTAATTAATTCTAGCAGCTTCTTGATTGGCTGCAGGGGTGTTCTAATCAGCCTGTCTGCCTTAATTGTTTCCAGAAAGTTCCTGATTGTTCTGGAACCTTCCATTACCTTAGCTAAACTCTCCTGTAGCCATCTGGCCTGACGCTGTCACAGTATGCGATAGGAGAGCGACATCATCTGCGAAGTCCAGATCTTTAAGGGATGAGAAGATTGTCTTTCTCTTATGAGAGCTAGACTGAAAGGGAAACATAATATCGCCCTGATTCAGTGCTATGCTCCAACAAATGACAGTGATGAAGTAAAGAGAACAAATTCTACCTTATGCTACAAGTGGAGTTAGGTTGTGGCGTGGTACTCTTCTAACTACTGTCATGGGAGACCTGAATGCCATGGTCGGTAAGGACAATACAAACAATGGAAAGACATGGGTGGCACCATGAATGAAACAGAGAAAAGCTTGTTGATTTCTGTAATATGAATGACCTCCGTGGAACCCTATTTGTGAAATTCACAAGCTGACATGAAGTTCTCCAAATGGCAGAGATAAAAACCAGATTGATCATATCATGATCAATGGCAAATGGCGACGCTCACTGACAGATGTGAAAGTGAAAAGGGGGGCAGATGTTGGTAGCGACCACCACCTTGTGACAGCCTCCATCAAGCTAAAACTGAGAAGTGTGGGTCCACCAAACAAGGGACATAGATGTTATGATATTGACAAGCTAAAGTCCCTTGAAATACAGAAAGCCTTTGTTCTGCAGTTAAAGAACAGGTTTCAAGCAGACCTTTCTCATTCTTTGTGAATGAATTTGTCCATCGTTCTCAGCTGTTTAACATGGAGGACAGATGGAATTTATGCATTTTTAAAATCTGCTGGGTTTCTAGGAACTGCATTCCCTGTTGCAGAGAAGTCAGCCTGATATGACAGAGTGAACCCGATGACTTCATAGTTCTGTGTCTCCATTTTTTTCTACTAGTCTTGTTGCTTGGGATGTAGACAGTTCTTCCTGCCAGCATATTAAAGACGTGCAGAGTTTCTATTATCAGTCCCCTGTACATAAGGAGCTTGTTGGTTGAGGATCTGTAGTTGGTTTTTCTCCAAAGGTGCAAAAAAAACCCTCTTTGATCTGACCGGTAAATTTTATCAAAGACTATTTTCTTTCTTTGCCACTTAAACTGTAACAGAGCTGCATGTGGCTCTGGAGCCACGGTTTGGCCACCCTGGCATAATTTAACAAGTGTAACACTGAGGCCACTCAGACAGCTGCAGCAGCACAGAAGCCAGCAAACAGAGCTCTAAATGGGAGTTTGAGTGGGAGTTCTGTTGGAGGCGTTTGGGGGAAGACTAAGAAGCCAGGCAAAGGAACAGACAGGCTAGCGAAGGGAGTGTGTGATGGTCTGGCAGTGTTTTGGTGCTCGTTGGGGGTTTGTTTAGCTGTGGGTGGTGGTTTTGGTTTGGTTTGTGTTTCCTGGGCTAACAGGACTTAGGTGAGAAGGCGATGATAGACACAGAGGCATCAGTGGTAGTGACCAAGCAGTGGAGGACACAATGAAGATGACTGGATGTAGAAGCTGTGGCATGTACATGATTCTGGAGGGGGTACCTGAAAAGAGTTTTGTCTGCATGAAGTGCTGCCTGATAGAGCTGATGGAAAAAAGATCTGAGGATTGGAGATGCAGGTGGAAACTCTGGTTGAGTTTAGAAGCGGGTTTGAGCAGATGATGGAGCAAAGACATGAGGAGGCTGAAGGGAAAAGCTTAGACTTGCAGATGGAAGCAGGACCAAAGAACTCTGAGGGGAGACTGCTGGGTGAGGAAAGTGGACAGTGGAAGCATGTGACTAAGAGAACCAGGCAGAGGAAAAGGTGGACAAGTGAAGGAGAAACAGAGCTCAGGAACAGGTTTGCAGAGTTGGAAAGTGAAGCAGGGGCATAGCAGGAGATCATTGAAGGTGAGAGGAAGGAAGAGAAAAGCAACGTGTCCTATAGGAAGAGGGCAAGAGCCAATGGAGATAATACCAAATATGAGCCCCAGGAGGATACAGGATGGGTTGCAGAGGATTGCAAGGGGCAATAGAAATCGAGAGGACTTGCAGCCAGACGGAACAGGGGATAGACTGGAGAATCGCACCATCGCCAGGAAAAGGCAGGTCTACGTGACTGGGGACTCCTTACTGAGAAGAATAGACAGGCCTGTAACCAGTGCTGATCCAGAGAACAGAAGGGTGTGCTGTCTGTCGGGGGCTAAGATACTGGATGTGGACCTGAGGCTGAAGAGAATCCTAATGGGAGCGGGAAGGAATCCACTGATCGTCCTTCATGGGGGAACAAATGATACTGATTAGATTCTTGCTGGAAAGTATCAAGGGAGACTATGCCAGGCTGGGGAAGACATGTAAGGAAATCGAGGCTCAGGTGATCTTCAGTGTGGTTCTGTTCCTAGAGAAGGGCAACAAAGGTCTGACAAGATTATGATGCTCAACAGATGGCTCAGGCGCTGGTGCTGTAAGGAGGGCTTTGGGATGTATAGCCACTGGGAAGCATTCATGGACAGAGAAGTGTTCTCTCGGGATGGACTTCACCTGAGTAAATAGAGAAATAGACTTCTAGGATGGAGGCTGGCACAACTGATCAAGAGAGCTTTAAACTAGGAATTTGGGGGAGATGGTTGGGAGATGTCCAGGTAATCTCCACACCGGGTTTGAACATTCAGAGGGAAGAAAATGAAGTAAGAAAGGATACAGCTGTGGATAGGAGAATGGACATAAGGAGGAAAGGTAATGTATGTACCAGTCTAATAGGTGATGCTGGCGGTAGAATGTGAATGAGGCCAAACAGCAAAAATTAAGATGTTTGTACACTAATGTGAGGAGCCTAGCTAACAAAATGGAGGAACTAGAGCTACTGGTGCAGGAAGTGAAACCAGATATTACATGGTGGAATAGTAGTCATGACTGGACTACAGGTATTGAAGGGTATGTGCTGTTTAGGAAAGACAGAAATAAAGGCAAAGGTGGTATAGTAGCATTGTATATGATGATGTAGACTGTAAAGAAATAATAAATGATGGAATGGATAAGACAGAGTCTGTCTGGGTAAAAATCACATTGGGGAAGAAGGCTACTAGAGCAGGCAACCTATGGCACACGTGCCAAAGATGGCATGCGAGCCGATATTTAATGGCACCCTGCTGCCTGCTGGGTCCCGCTCGCCGGCCCTGCTCAGCCCGCTGCCGAACCCAGGCCGGGACCCCGGCAGACAGCAGCATGCCATTAAAAATCCTGCCAGCCCTGGCCCGCTCTTCTCCCCCCCCCCCACTGCCCCTGCGGGGGCAGGGTGAAAAAGCTTGGTCCTGCCGGCTGCTGCTGCAGGGCAGGCAAGCTCCCCCCTCCCCCGCCTCTTCTCCCAGTGTGCTGGGTTCCTGCCCCTCCTCCTCTTCCTCCATTCGGCCGATCAGCTGATGGCCCTTGTGGGTAGGGGGAGAAGCAGAGCTGCAGCGTGCTCGCTGCTCGGGGTGGGGGGAAGGCCGAGAAGAGGTGGGGAGGGGAATCAAGGCATATCCCCTCCAGCCCCCTGTCGTGAGCCGCTCTGGGCAGGGGCTGAGAGCAACCCCCCTAGCTCACACCTTCAGCCCTCTGCTCTGACCCCTGCACCCCCCCCCACACGCCTCCTGCCCTGACCCCTGCACCCCCCTCACATACACCTAGCCCTCACTCTAGCACCCCCCACACATGCCCCCAGCCCTCTGCCCTGACTCCTGCACCCTCCTCACACATCCCAGCCCCCCACACCCTATGCCCTGACTCTGGCACCCCCCATTCCCACCCCCACCCTGAGCACCAAACAGAGCTCCTGCACCCCCCCCCCACAGTCCCACCTGCACCCCTCGCATCAAATGGGAGCTTCCAGGTAAGCATTCCACACCCAAACCTCCTGCCCCAACCCTGATTCCCTCCCTCATTCTAGCTCCTGGCCAGACCCTACACCCCAACCCCCAGCCTGCTCCTTCACCCCCAGCCCTGTGCTCAGTGCACTCCCACCCTCAGGTCAGTGCAGAGAGAGAGGAAGAGAATGGGCTAGAACCAGGGAGAAGGTAGCTACTCACTCTGTGGGGAGGGCCGGGATCCCAGACCGGCAGCGGGCTGAGCAGGGCTGGCAGCCGGGATCCTGGCTGGCAGGAGCCGGTGGACGGAACTCCAGACCAGCAGTGGGCTGAGTGGCAGCAGGCTGAGCCGCTCAGCCCACTGCTGGTCGGGGGTCTTGACCGCTGGCCCCAGCTCAGCCTGCTGCCAGGTTCTAGCTGCCGGCCCCTT
This sequence comes from Dermochelys coriacea, assembly GCF_009764565.3. Lineage (NCBI taxonomy): Eukaryota > Metazoa > Chordata > Testudines > Dermochelyidae > Dermochelys > Dermochelys coriacea. Next base: position 205,907,660 of record NC_050068.2, on the reverse strand, counting down.
GCCAGCCAGGGTCCCGGCCTCAGGCCCCTTTTGGCCTGCTGCCTGCCTAGGTGAACAGAACCCCAGGCTGGCAGGGGGCTGAGCGGGCCGGCGGCGTAAGATCAGCATTTTAATTTAATTTTAAATGAAGCTTCTTAAACATTTTGAAAATCTTGTTTACTTTACATGCAACAATAGTTTAGTTATATAATGTATAGACTTAGAGAGAGACACCTTCTAAAAACGTTAAAATGCATTACTGGCACGCGAAACCTTAAATTAAAGTGAATAAATAAAGACTACTCGGCACACCACTTCTGAAAGGTTGCCAACCCCTGTACAAGAGCCTCCCTTGGGATGGCGCTTGGGTTGTGCTGTAGGCTGTCAGGATCTGATTTGGATATGGATAGAGACCTCTTTAATGTGTCTAATGGAAGTAAATACTAATGGGAATTGTGTGATCATGGGAGACTTTAACTTCCCAGATATAGACTGGAGGACAAGTGCTAGTAATAATAATAGGGCTCAGATTCTCCTGGATTCAATAGCTGATGGATTCCTTCACCAAGTAGTTGCTGAACCGACAAAAGGTGATATCATTTTAGATTTGGTTTTGGTGAGTAGTGAGGACCTCATGGAAGAAATGGTTGTAAGGGACAGCCTTGGTTCGAGCGATCATGAGCTAATTCACTTCAAACTAAATGGAAGGATAAACAAAAATAGATCTGTGACTAGGGTTTTTGATTTCAAAGGGCTAATTTTAAAAAATTAAGGAAATTAGCTAGGGAAATGGATTGGACTAAAGAATTTGTGGATATAAAGGCAGAGGAGGCCTGGGATTACTTTAAATCAAAGTTGCAGAAGCTATCAGAAGCCTGCATGCCAAGAAAGGGGAAAAAATTCATAGGCAGGAGATGTAGACCAAGCTGGATGAGCAAGCATCTCAGAGAGGTGATTAAGAAAAAGCAGAAAGCCTACAAGGAGTGGAAGATGGGAGGGATTAGCAAGGAAAGCTACCTTGTTGAGGTTAGAACATGTAGGGATAAAGTGAGAAAGGCTAAAAGCCATGTAGAGTTGGACCTTGCAAAGGGAATTAAAACCAATAATAAAAGGTTCTACAGCCATATAAATAAGAAGAAAACAAAGAAGTGGGACGGCTAAACACTGAGGATGAAGTGGAAGTTAAGGATAATCTAGGCATGGCCCAATATCTAGACAAATACTTTGCCTCAGTCTTTAATGAGGCGAATGAGGATCTTAGGGATAATGGTAGCATGACAAATGGGAATAAGGATATGGAGGTAGATATTACCCCATCTGAGGTAGAAGCCAAACTCGAACAGCTTAATGGGACTAAGTCGGGGGGCCCAGATAATCTTCATCCAAGAATATTAAAGGAACTGGCACATGAAATTGCAAGCCTATTAGCAAAATTTTTTAATGAGTCAGTAAACTCAGGAGTTGTACTGTATGACTGGAGAATTGCTAACATAGTCCCTATTTTTAAGAAAAGGGGACAAAAGGTGATCCGGGTAACTACAGGCCTGTTAGTTTGACATCTGTAGTATGCAAGTATTTCTTGGAAAAAATTTTGAAGGAGAAAGTAGTTAAGGACATTGAGGTCAATGGTAATTGGGACAAAATACAATGTGGTTTTACAAAAGGTAGATCATGTCAAACCAACCTGATCTCCTTCTTTGAGAAAGTAACAGATTTTTTTAGACAAAGGAAATGCAGTGGATCTAATTTACCTAGATTTCAGTAAGGCATTTGATATGGTTCCACATGGGGAATTTATTAGTTAAATTGGAAAAGATGGGGATCAATATGAAAATTGAAAGGTGGATAAGGAACTGATTAAAGGGAGACTACAACGGTCACCTGAAAGGCGAACTGTCAGGCTGGAAGGAGGTTACTAGTGGAGTTCCTCAGGGATCGGTTTTGGGACCAATCTTATTTAATCTTTTATCACTGAACTTGGCACAAAAAGCGGGAATGTGCTAATAAGTTTGTGGATGACACAAAGCTGGGAGGTATTGGCAATACAGAGAAGGATCGGGATATCATACAGGAAGATCTGGATGACCTTGTAAACTGGAGTAATAGTAATAGGATGAAATTTAATAGTGAGAAATGTAAGGTCATGCATTTAGGGATTAATAACAAGAATTTTTGTCATAAACGGGGGACACATCACTTGGAAGTAACAGAGGAGGAGAAGGACCTTGAAGTATTGGTTGATCACAGGATGACTATGAGCCGCCAGTGTGATATGGCCATGAAAAACGCTAATGCGGTGGGATGCATCAGGCGAAGTATTTCCAGTAAAGATAAGAGGGTGTTAGTACCATTATCCAAGGCATTGGTGAGACCTCATCTGGAATACTGTATGCAGTTCTGGTCTCCCATGTTTGAAGGATGAATTCAAAGTGGAACAGGTACGAGAAGGGCTACTAGGATGATCCGAGGAATGGAAAACCTGTCTTATGAAAGGGGAGTCAAAGAGTTTGGCTTGTTTAGCTTAACCAAAAGAAGGTTGAGGGGAGATATGATTGCTCTCTATAAATATATCAGAGAGATAAACACCACGGAGGGAGAAGAATTATTTAAGCTCAGTACCAATGTGGACACAAGAACAAATGGATATAAACTGGCCATCAGAAAGTTTAGACTAGAAATTAGACAAAGGTTTCAAACCATCAGAGGAGTGAAGTTCTGGAACAGCCTTTCAAGGGAAGCAGTGGGAGCAAAAGACATATTTGGCTTCAAGAATAAGCTTGATAAGCTTATGGAAGGGATGATATGATAGGATAGCCTAATTTTAGCATTTAATTGATCTTCAACTATTAGCAGTAGATATGCCCAATGGCCTGTGATGGGATGTTAGATGGGGTGGGATCTGAGTTACTACAGAGAATTCTTTCCTGGTGTCTGGCTGGTGACTTGTCCACATGCTCAGGGTTTAGCTGATGGCCATATTTGGGGTTGGGGAGGAATTTTCCTTCACGGCAGATTGGCAGGGGCCCTCAAGGTTTTTGCCTTCCTCTGCAGCGTGGGGCACAGGTCACTTGCTGAAGGGTTTTCTGCACTTTGAAGTCTTTAAACCATGATTTGAGGGCTTCAGTAGCTCAACATAGGTTAGGGCAGGGGTGGGCAAACTTTTGGGCCTGAGAGCCACATCGACGTTGCAAAACTGTATGGAGGGCTGGGTAGGGAAGGCTGTTCCTCCCCAAAGAGCCTGGCCCCTATCCCTGCCCCCATCCGCCCCCTCCCACTTCCCACCCCCCTCAGAACCCCGACCCATCCAACGCTACTTGTCCCCTGACCATCCCTTCCCAGGACCCGGCCCCTAACCTCAGGACCCCACCCCCATCCAACACCCCCTTCTCCCTGTTCTCGACTGCCCGATCCCTATCCACACCCCCGCCCCAGAGAGGCCCCCCCGGGACTCCCATGCCTATCCAAACCCTTAGTTCCCTGTCCCCTGACTGCCCCTGCCCCCCGAACCTTCTCCCATACAACCGCCCCTGGCTCCCTGTCCCTTGACTGTTCCCCGGGAACCTATGCCCCTTACCTTGCTACTCAGAGCAGCAAAGCCCCTCCGCCTGGCCAGAGCCAGCCACGCTGCCGCTGTGCTGCCCAGCAGTAGCGGTGGCCCAGAGTGCTGGCATTGCATCGTGCTGAGGCTGCAGGGAAGGGGGGACAGCGGAGGAGGGGCCGGAGGCTAGCCTCCCCAGCTGGGAGCTCGGGCCGAGCAGGACGGTCCCGCGGGATGTAGTTTGCCCACTTCTGGGTTAAGGGTTTGTTACAGGAGTGGTGGGTGAGACTCTGTGGCCTGCGTTGTGCAGGAGGTCAGACTAGATGATCAGAATGGTTCCTTCTGACCTTAAAGTCTGAGTCTATAAATTGAACCTATCATCTTTTTTCTGGGTAATATGTGCTAGTCTACAAATGTGTGCATACTGAACTGAGAACTGCTATATTTGATAGGTAGGGGTGTGTGTGTGGCAGGGTGTGTGTGTGTGTGTGTGTGTGAGAGAGAGAGAGATGGGATGTGTGGAATCTTGGAGGGCTGATTGTTGGACGTTCGTCAACGCTTCCTTTGAAAAGGAATACTCTTCTGAAGGGCAGATTAGGCAGTCTTGCCTTGGACAATTGCTTTAGCCACTCCTGGCTGAGTTGGAGGCTGCAGTGGAACAAAAAGTTGCAGAACAAATACATATATGAAACCTCCAGAAGTTTGCATATTGGTTGCAGATGTTGCCTGTGTGGAGGAAAGACCATGGTGGCTGGAACAACTTTTCGAAAGGTTGCATTCCTTTTATTGCCAAAGAGCAGTAAACAGCTTTCAAACTCCATGCCTCTAAAAATTAATTAATTAGCCTCTTACAGTTTGTATGGCAACTTCCACCTTCTCTGTGTGTGTGTATCTTACTATATGTTCCATTCTATGTATCAGATGAAGTTGGCTGTAGTCCACAAAAGCTTATGCTCTAATAAATTTGTTAGTCTCTAAGGTGCCACAAGTACTCCTGTTCTTTTTTTTTTTTTTCTAAAAATTAGTTTGATATAATGGCCTATGCTCAGATTAGTAGCTTGACATGGAGATAGAAGTATTCTAACAGATCCGTTTGTACTTCCACTTTTGGCAGGTTTTAAACTGGACAGTGGACTCGTAAATGTACAAAATGGAACATTCTTGCTACTGGCTTGACAGGGAAGGAGCTAGATGTGACCCTAAGAGATCTCTCATTCCAATTTGTGTGTCTTAAAACATCAATCCATGGTAGTAGTTTGTCGAGGTTTTGCTTCTCAACAACAATTAGCTTGGAACTCTGTTGTGCTTAAATATTTGTGTTCTTAGGGCATGTCTACGCTGGCGAAGTTACAGTGCCCCTCAGAGCGCTGAAGGGAAACTACTGTTGTATGTTCACACTGTCAGCATCCGCAATAGCGTGTTCACACTTGCGGAACTTGCAGCGGTATTTGGAGCAGTGCACTCTGGTCAGCTATTCCAAAGAGCACCTCTTTCTCTTCTGCCACTAAGATTTGTGGGAAGGTGGAGGGAGTCGCAGGGCATCCTGGGTCCTATCTGTGATGCATTGCTTCGCATCCCAGAAATCCATGTGCTTCCCTCTGCATTTGGCGCCACCTTTCAATGGTTTGTGTACTGCGCACCCTGCCTCTTCAGGCTGCAGGAATGGATCCCGAACTGCTGACCAGTATGCTGCTCGCTGTGACCAACACATCATGAGTGACAGTGGAGTTATTCCTTAAACTACAAAGGCCAGAGGAGTGCGACATTGATCTCGCCATGCATAGTAGCTATGACATGCGATTGCTTGTGGCATTCATGGAGGTGCTAACCACAGTCTGGAATGCTGCTTTTGGGCTTGGGAAACAAGCACTGACTGGTGGGATCACATTGTCCTGCACGTCTGGGATGACTAGCAGTGGCTGCAGAACTTTCGCATGAGGAAAGCCATTTCATGGGACTGTGTGATGAGCTCGCCCCAGCCCTGCAGCGCAAGGACACGAGAATGAGAGCTGCCCTGTCATTGGAGAAGCGGGTGGTGATTGGAGTAGCCAGCTTTCAAAGTGCAGACTGCTACCGATCTGTCGCTAACCAGTTCAATGCTAATATTTGTTGCTGTGCTCGGGATTGCAGTGCTTGTAGTTCTAGGAGGTGATTGGTGCACATGATGCAATAATTGTATGTTGTTTTCCAGGGCTCTTTTTGCTTTCAATTAATAGAATAAAGATTGCTTTCAAATCAACGCAATTCTTTTATTAAAAGACAACAACCGGAGGAGAGAGTCAAATGAAAAAAACATCAGCAGGGATGGGGAAGGAAGGTCCCAGGTGGAGTCGTCCCAGGATGGCTAAAGATTTGTGCATGTCCAGGGATCATATCCAACCTTCTCCTTTGGAGTGCGGTGCAGCGGGTACTGTACTTCAGCAGGACTAAACTGCAGAGGGACAGGTGTTGACTGCAGTAGGTAGTGGGAGTCCACAGTGCTGGATTGTGACGGGGAGGAGTGGAATGCCACGGGTATAGACTGGAGCCAGGAGGTTGATAAGAGCGTGTTGGCGATGTTTGGGGGGCACGTGGGAAAGAGTTTTGCAACAGCAGCTGCAGGGGAGAGCGTGTGTGGAGCTGCTCTGTTTGAAGAGCTAGTATCGCCTGGAGCGTGTCTGCTTGGCACTCCATAATCTTTAAGAGCCGCTCTGTGGCTTCATTCTGGCGTGCTGCGTTCTCCTTTCAGTCCCTCTTCTCGCTCTCCCGTCTCTCCTTCAGTTCCTGTTTCTTGGTGGTGTAGTGTATCATAACATTATGCAGAAAGTCCTCCTTAGTTCTTCTTGGCTGCGCTCTAATTCTGCACAGCCGTTCAGCTGCCAATAACAAAGAGGGAGGCTGGGCTCCCAAGGTCATCTCTGTGAAGTTTAAACACAACATTTTGCAGAAGCAGTATTGTTTGCAACACACAGATCACTGATTCAGTGATTTAAAACAGCACCAGTACTCTCACATCTGTCGCTAACTGGCTGACCCCAGGCAAGCACACATGAGCCACAAGACCCCAAAATGATGAGTAGCCACAAGGGCAGGGTAAATCACTTTTCCCGAACCCTGCTGTACACTGGGCATGTGGGGAGAGCCAGCACTGTAGGGGGGGCCTGATAAGCATTCCTGTCCCCACACTTTCCACAGGATGTGATCATTATGGAAGATACCCCACTGTTGAGGGTGAGCTGGGAATCAAGGGAGGGCCTTCTCCAAGCCTGCAGCTTCTGCCCTGGCCCCTATGCAGCTTGCTTGTGTGCAGCAATGGTCTCTCCCCTTTGCCCCCCCCCCTTAATTCTCTTACTCATTCTCCATGTGTCAGAAGGGCTGGATATATAATGGATGATGCAGGTCTGAATCTGTTATTAAAACACAAGGGTGGGGGAGGGGGTCTCTAGTTCAGTGGTTTGGCATGTGGTGAGAATGGAGCTTATACTGACGAGACTGTGATTTAAATTTCCTTTATGGCTGGTGAGGTTAGACCGGAAACTAATTAGTTTGGGAATGCAAAATTAATCAGCTGTAGTTAGCCTGGGGGACGAGAAGGAAGGGTTTGTAATCTGCGGTGTGCGGTTCTACAGTGTGGAAATCTGTTCATTGATGGGGAAATATCTGGCATAGCAAGGTGTTTTCTCCTCACGCTCACTTTTTATTAAAGCAACTGAGCTCAGGCCCCATCTTCATGTGTGCTAGAGACATTATTCATATGTATATATTGAATACTAAGGTACATTTCCAGATAGAAATCCTACGTTAAGGTTGAGAGTACATATTGGTAATTATAAGATAAGAAACATTACTGGGTTGTTATAATTATTCCAAAATCAGGATGTTCAAACCCAGTAAGTACATACACATCAAAAGAAATCCAAACATGTTAAGACATGGAAATGCACAGTTAAGGTACCCAAACTGCCATATCTCTGCCCTGTAGAGACACCATGCAATAGTCTGATGATTATGGCTAAAGAATTAGTGTGTTTGGTCCCCAGATTAGATGAAGTTGATTTTTTTTTTTTTTAAAAAAAACACATGACTTTTTCATATTTTTCTTGTCATGATGTCACTACATTTGTTAGGTATATGAGAGGCTGTAGTTGGAGCTGGGATATTGGGAACCTGCAAGGAAGTCCCAAGCAGCAATTTACATTTTCTTATTTTTGAAGTTTTCAAACACAGTGAGATGAGTTTCAAATTCTGGTCAGACTTGCCACTTGGAGAGAGTCTGATGGATGGCATGTGTTCCTCAGTAATGTGTTGCCAGAGTTGTCAAGACATTTAAACTTTAGTTTGGGTCGTTGTCTTGATCTCTCAGTATTTTATTTTAAAAACAGGGTCAAAAATTGTTTTTCTGGATAGAAAGGTCTGAAAACTCAGTGCTATTGCAGTGCCAGTAGTTCGTATGTCTGCTGACATGAGGCTAGAATTCCCCATTGGATAGACCCCTTTGAGTTTGCCTATGCAAGGATAGGTGGAGAAGAATTGCTTCATCTGCCTGGAGGGGGGGAATAAAGCTCTCAATGGCAAACCTAGTATTTCAGCATGTTAAAGTGTGCAGACAAAGTAACATTTACCTCCCCCATTCAGCCAGTTTGGCTACAGAGGTGAGCCCAAGTTCAGTGTTCAGAATGCATTTGTGAGGTTAATGCTAAATAACAGATCACCATAACACAGCAAATATTGTGCTTAATCTATTTGCAGAAAAGCAGTACGTGTAAACTGGCTTCTGAAGCCTAGTGATCCAGTGACCTATTGCCACATGAGATCAGATTGGAGTCCTATGCTTTGTCCTTCACACTTTGGTTCTGACCCCCACAAAAAGTAGCATTGACTGGTTCAGCCATAGCTACTGCTGACCTCTTCGGTCATAGGGCATGTTGCTACAATATGGGGCCTGAGGAGTAGGATGGGTGTGGGGGGCGGGGCGGGGCGAAATGGGCATCCCACTGGACTTTTTCCAGCCTTTAAGAGAAAAAGTGACTTGTGTAAGTGAAAAGTAATCTACTGAGATGTATTCATATAAGGAGATTTGTGAGCCCTGTTTTGATTAAAATGCTGCATTTTAGGTCACTTGGAAGGCCTCTGCCTCATGCAAGTCATTTCACAAGTCAGTTAGCAGCATTGCATACTGCCTTTAAAAAGTCCCGCAGCATAAGGTTGCCCAGCTATAAAGTTTTTAACACTTTTCACATTTGGGCTATATTGGTTTTTAGCCACAGTTATGATGTGTGTGAATGCATTATTATTTGGCTGTTTTAACCTCAACACAATTTATTGTTTTTAACAGGAATAGATTACCAAATATTCAGGCATATTATACTGCTGGGAAGAGATTTGCCTATTCAGTTTGTGCCCCAAAGCAGGGCTTTTTATTTTTAAAATGCTTGGCTCCTAACTCAGACCATTACCAATTTTTTGGTCCTGTTTGAATTCACTCTTCGTTACTTACCTTATTAAAATGTTTTACTAAAATAGCTCTTCAAAATTTTTTGTTTGATTTGTTGTCTTATTTTTTTAATGGCGATAAATGTGAGACAGGCAAGACAGGCACATCCCACCCCAGTGTCAATGAACCCTACTGTTCAGTAACATCTGGCTCATGTTCTTTCTGACTGCTCCATTATGTTGCTGATCAGACGGGCTGTTAAGTTCTGAACCAATTATAGCCTTTTTTTTAAAGGTTGCAGTCCCTCCAGTGCACCACATTCTTCACTGGCTTCCTGTTGAGTACTGGTTCAGATTCAAGGTTTCAGTCCTCCCCTTCAAAGCCTTTAATGGGATTGGCTTGAGTTACTGGAGGGGACTGTCTGCCCTGTGAGATCCACGAACTATCTTACACTGGAGCAATGGAACTGTCAACTTCAAGAGTGAGATGTATGTGTATGGGAGACAGAGCTTCCTTGGAAACTGGCCCACAAATCTGGAATCCACTCCTAGGAAAGATCAGGAGGAGCACAAATTTCTGTGGTTTTAGGGCACAATACAAAACCCACTTTGACAGAGTCTTCTTACAATAACCTAATTTAAAACAAAATATACAGAATAAACAGTTTGGTCCCTTCAGACTGGAGGTATGTGCAGGGAGGGATATATCTCTATAATTTTGGGAAGTGCTCAGCACTTTGGTTATGGGAGGCCATGTAAAGAAGGAAATTGAAACACGATCTTTTCATTATATCTCAGCCAGGCTGCAGGGTGATTTCCTGCTGGACCACCACTCAGTTCATTTCAAGATCTCTTGGCTTGTTTTGAAACATCAGTAATATGCAGTAGCATACTTGGACGTGGGTTTTGCCTTGAGTAGAGGACATTCAAATTCAGCGTAGAAGTGTATACAGTTGGGGAATTCTTTGATATGAGAAAGGCGAGCAAATAAGGGATGACATAGAGAAGGCTGAAACATTTAATGCCTTTTTACTTAAGTCTTCACTTAAAAAAAGTTTGTGACCAGGTGTTTAATACAGTTTAACAACAAGGGAGAAGGATCTCTAGCCAGACTATGAAAAGAACAAGTTAAATAATACTTAGTAAGTTAGATGAATTCAAGAGTATGAGGACCTGATGAAATTCATCCTAAAGTTCCTAAGGAACCAAAGTAAATCTATGTACCATTAGCTATTATCTTTAAGAACTCATGGAGGACAGTTGGACTGGATATGGGCAAGCATAGTATTTATCCTCAAAAAGAAAAAAGGAGTAACTGGTAAATTACAGACTTGTCAACCTAACTTTAATATCCAGAAACATACTGGAACTAATTATTAAACAATCAATTTATTCAAACCTGGAGGATAATAAAGTAATGGGTAATAGCCAACATGGAATTGTCAAGAATAAATTATGCCGAACCAACCTAATTTCCTTCTTTGACATAACAAGCCTATTGTATGGGGGAAGCAATAGACTTTAGTCTTCAGTAAGGTTTTTCACACTGCCCCACATGACATTCTCATAAGCAAACTAGGGAAATCTGGTCTGGATGAAATTACTATAAGGTGGGTGCACAACTGACTGAAAGACCATGCTTGGAATAGTTAAGATTTGCTGTCGAACTGGGAGTACTGATCTAGTGGGTCTTGCAGGGTCTGTCCTGGGTTTAGTACTAGTCAATATTTTCATTAATGACTTAGATAATGGAGTGGAGAGCGTGCTTAAAATTTGTGAATGACACCAAGATGGGAGGGATTAAAAGTACTTTGGCGGACAGGATTAGAATTAAAAATGATCTTGTTAGGTTGGAGAATTGGCCAAAAACCATAGATGAAATTCAATAAAGATAAGTGCAAAGTACTACACTTAAGAAAGAGAAAAACCAAATGTATAATTACAAAATGGGGAATAATTGGCTAGGCAGCAGTACTGAAGGAAAGGATCTGAAGGTTGTACTGGATCACAAATTGAATGAGAGTCAATAATGAGATGCTGCGGTGAAAAAGGCAATTGTCATTCTGGGATGTATTAATAGTAGTGTTGTATCTAAGGTAACTTTGTTCTGCACTATTCTGTATTGGTAAGGCCTCAACTGGAGTACATTGTCCAGTTCTGGGTGCCATACTTTAAGAAAGATGTGAACACATTGGAGAGTCCAGAGGAGAGCAACAAAGAGGCTTAGAAAACAAGACCAGTGAGAGAGGTTGAAAGAATTGGGCATGTTTTTAGTCTAGAGAAGGCTGAGGGGGCATAAGTCTTTAATTATGTCCTCTTTTTAAAACCTTTCGGTGATCAATTGATCTCCATGTTTACTGAGGGTTAGACAAGAAGTAATTGGCTTAGTTAGTTGCAAGGGAGATTCAGGTTGGATTTTAGGAAAAATCTTTCAAATTGTAAGGATAGTTAAGAATCAGAACAGGTTACCTAGAGAGTTTGTGGAATCCCAATTATTGGAAATTTTTAACAAACAGGTTAGACAAACATCTGTAAGGGATGGTCTAAGTATACTTAATCCTGTCTCAATGCAGGGGATGAACTAAATGACCTAAATCAGGGGTTCTCAAACTGGGGGTTGGGACACCTCAGGGGGTCATGAGGTTATTACAAGGGGGTCGCAAGCTGTCAGCCTCCACACCAAACCCCACTTTGCCTCTAACATTTATAATATTAAATATATAAACAAGTGTTTTTAATTTATGGGGGGGGGAGGCACACTTAGAGGCTTGCTGTGTGAAAGGGGTCACCAGTACAAAAGTTTTTGAGAACCATTGACCTAGATGAACTAGAGTCCCGTCGAGTCCTATGTTTCCAGGATTGCTTCCTTTTTTTCTCCCATCTCATGTGGACATGAAGTTTTAGAGCCATCTTCCATGCCCCTGAGAACTATGGTGTTCAAAGTATTAAAGGCTATAGATACATTTGCTACATGTTTTCTTGGTCACTAAAAGTTAAATCACCTCCCCAGCCCTGCTCTGAGAAGTAGCAACAAGATATGAGAAACTAATGCAAAGAAGCAACTTTTGGCAAGCATCTGTAATGCAGAGGCATACACTCTATCTAGGAGTACTCCTCGAGATATCACTTTCTCTCCTCCTAGGTACCTCTCCTGAGGAGAGGCACCTTTCCTGGTATTGTGTAAGAGACATAAGAAATCAGATGGTCACCAATTTTTAAATGCTGGAAGATCTGCTTCTGCTAGGAGATCTAGGTCTCCAGTGGCATCTTCAGGAAGGGTGGGTACTTGGAGGTACAGTGCCAGCCTTGCCTCAGCACTCCCTGGCACCACGTGCTTCCTCCTCCTATCAAACAGAGTTGTGGACTCCAACACCAGCCTCTGTGCCATTTAGACCAGCTCCTTTGACTGTTCCTGCTTCCTTGGTGCAGCAGGCATCAGACCACGGCAGCCTTTTGGTGCCGAGAACTCCAGAGGTGTATGCTGCAGCCAGAGATTTACTCTGCCTCTCTGCTTGTCCAGGATATAGACTTATTGGTACTGATTGCATCAGAGTCTCCAGCATGGTCTGTGTAAGCTGGGGCATTCCATTCCACTATGGCTGCAGAGTCTCAGCCTGTGATACCACCGGTGGGCAAGGTTTTGGCACAGACAGCCCTTGCCCAGCCTGTTTTGTCAAGGGTTAAGCCACATATGCTGTCATCAGTACCAACTACATCAAATTTGAGACCCCGTTCGCCAGCACTGAGTGGTACTGCACTACTGTGACTGTCAGACTATTCCGTGTCTTCCCTCAGAGTTGGAGATGGGGTCTACGTTCACTGTTTCTGAGATGAAGCCTTACATTTCTTTGCCCTCATTGGGAAGATGCTGGTCATGGTAACCATTTTATCTGTGCTCTTCTGTTCTCGCTCAGTTTGCAGCCAGTCAGATTCATAGCCCTAGTGGGGGTGCTATTAAGGGGCTCTGTAGAACAGCATAGCTAATAATTTCCTGATTCATATACAGAAAATTATATCTAAGACAATGTAATTGATACAGGTGGAGAATGCACCTTTAAATCTGCATTGAATTTTTAAGGGGAGTAAGCACTCTGCTCTGACATTCTTTGCTAATCTATGTGTATATTTACACCACAGCTGCTACAGTGGCATGGCCTCAGTAGGGGTTAGGTCAACCTCACAAAATTTTTCATGTAGCTAATTTTTAAGTGTAGACCAGACCTAAGTGTCTGTGCCATGCTCATTGTGATGAAATCTAAAAAGCATTACAAGAAGAGGTTTATTGCAGGAGTGGGTGGGTAAGATTCGGTGGCCTGCATTGTGCAGGAGATCAGACTAGATGATCATAATGGTCCCTTCTAACCTTAATATCTATGAAAACCAGTGGCTTTTTGTCATGTTGTCCTTTTCCTCTCATGGCCTATTGTAGTCGGGTAATATGTGATAGCAGTAATGAATCTTAAAGAAAATAACCTAAAAGAAAAGGAGTACTTGTGGCACCTTAGAGACTAACAAATTTATTAGAGCATAAGCTTTTGTGAGCTACAGCTCACTTCATCGGATGCATTTAGTCTCTAAGGTGCCACAAGTACTCCTTTTCTTTTTGCGAATACAGACTAACACGGCTGCTACTCTGAAACCTAAAGAGAAAGCTAGGATGCAGAGATGGATCTTGCATTTGGATTTGAAAGGTGAGATTAGTAATCATCCTGATATCTTGAGAAGTGGGACTATAATCATGATCTGGATGCTGTAAAAACTCGTTTCACAAGATGGCCTGTTCCTGTGGGTAGTTTTATTTAAGAAACGTATTTGTCAAAGCTGCAAAGACAGGAAGGACTTGGCTGTGGAATGAAAGTTGGTCTTGCCCCTTGGACAGCTCCAAAAATTTCAACCACAACCTTGTGGTTGGTCCACCGGTCCATGAAGAGTCAAGACTGGCTGGAGGCCCTAACATGTTCAGGAAATTGCTTATGTCTTTTTGCTGAAGTATTGGGTGTATCTGTTGGTCAAGGCCTGGCTGCAGAAATGTTTGGTGGGATAGTCATCAGTCTAGATTGGCAGAAACAAGTCACAAGACAATCCTTCCCCATGTTCTTGTGCACTCTGCTGTGGTGACATAAATATATGTAATCTTTTTAGTTGACTGTGGACCAGAAATACTTACTATTTCACCTACCTGCTCAAAGGTATATATTTTTAGCATGACTGCATACATTTTTAATTTGGTATAAACAAAACTTCAGACATAAGGGAAATGGGCAAACTAATTGTGAAGGAACTCCTTCAGGATGTAGGTTTTTGTTGGCTTGTCTAGACAAATGCTTAATCAGCTTGCCTGCTATGCTTGTAGAATGCCTTGTGTCAGGACAGGTGTCCTGTCTGAATCCGTTATTTAGTGATCTGTTTACTAGTGCAATTTCTAAATTGCAAACATTGGTTGTTTGCATCTGTTCAAGTAATAGATATGACCTAAAAGGTCAGTTTGAATTTTTGACTAAATAAGCATCTTGATCCATTTTAAATAATTGTGGGAATTGTCCTAGTCATCTTATAAAACTGATTTGAAACTTGTGGCATGAATTGCTAGGTGAATCCATTTCAGTCATCAAATGCAACTGAAAGAGGGACCTGTGGTAGTAATTTTAGCTGCTTTACTACATAATGACATAAATGAGAGGAAACGTAATTTGTTTGAAATGTATATAAGAAATCAGTACAGTGACAAGGACCCAGCTTTCTCCTCCTTCTGAGCTATTGAATTGCAAGCCATATTCATATTTTAAAAATGCAAAATGTAAGCTTTTTGTATAAATTAAAATGTAAATGATTGGTTTTGCTAATAGTGTGGGGAAATTAAGATACAATAATTGTGATGGAGATTTGAGTGTCCAATGGGCAGAACTAGATTAGCACTGTTTTATTACTCAGTTTGTTTTGTGATCTCTGCATGTGTTTTTTGAAGTCTGTGTTTTAATTTGTGAAGTATGAACTTGGAAAGTTGTAGTTTAGTGTAATTAATGGTGTTTTAAAATACTTCTTTTTCTCTCGGCATGTGGATATATCACTGTTAATGATGGGCATTTATATGCAAAGATGAGAGCCGAACCCTTAGTTTTGGAAGTAAAAAACATGCACTCTTTTGTCTCTCAATAATGCATTATAAAACTGAAAGCTTTGTGTATCTTTTTGTTACTTTTTGGAAATTTTACCAGTATACTAAATTTTACCATGTTTATGGCTGTGTTACAACATTTTTTTTTTTTTTTTTCTTTTTTTTTTTTTTTTTTTCCCCTGACTGCTTCTTTTCATTTCTAATTTTGCATAGCTAGCTGTAATTTTCCTTATATAATGAGATAGCTAAGGAACAATTATGTGCAATAATACATTCAGCGTATGAAAGCAACAGTTTTCATTATAAAAGTGCAACAATTTAATTAAAGTAGCAAAATATATTAAAAAGAATAGGTTCAGTGCCCCCAGATTCCCAAAATAGCATAAATGAGTTGGTTGAAATTCTGATTTAAAGTGTTAAAACTTCCTGAGATTCCTCGATGACTCTTAGGAGCATGAATTGGTTTCTGTAGTCAGTTTTTAGAGTTCTGTGTTCAAAACCAAATCTTTATACCAGCTTGTATTTGTTCAGGATTATAGTCGAAAGAATTACTGAAAAAGGATATTTTATTGTAGATTCTTTATAAATAACCTGCAAACTTTGTTTGTTTTAACACTTTGTAAATGAATTTAAACTGATCTCTTAAATTTGATTGCTTTGCTCATAATGAACCCACAGCTTCAGTTGAAAAAATTCATTTTAAAGAATGTTTTGTTTACTCAAAATTCTTTTACAAAAGTCTTATCTACACATTAAGAAAAGGAGTACTTGTGTCTCCTTAGAGACTAACAAATTTATTAGAGCATAAGCTTTCGTGAGCTACAGCTCACTTCATTGGATGCATTTGGTGGAAAAACAGAGGAGATTTATATACACACACACACAGAACATGAAACAATGGGTTTATCATCACACTGTAAGGAGAGTGATCACTTAAGATAAGCCATCACCAGCAGCGGGGGGGGGAAAGGATGTGGTGCCAAGCAAGGTAGGCTAATTCCAGCAGTTAACAAGAATATCAGAGGAACAGTGGGGGGTGGGGTGGGAGGGAGAAATACCATGGGGAAATAGTTTTACTTTGTGTAATGACTCATCCATTCCCAGTCTCTATTCAAGCCTGTTAATTGTATCCAGTTTGCAAATTAATTCCAATTCAGCAGTCTCTGGTTGGAGTCTGTTTTTGAAGCTTTTTTGTTGAAGTATAGCCACTCTTAGGTCTGTGATCGAGTGACCAGAGAGATTGAAGTGTTCTCCAACTGGTTTTTGAATGTTATAATTCTTGACGTCTGATTTGTGTCCATTCATTCTTTTGCGTAGAGACTGTCCAGTTTGGCCAATGTACATGGCAGAGGGGCATTGCTGGCACATGATGGCATATCTAGTGTGTATGATAAACCCATTGTTTCATGTTCTCTGTGTGTGTATATAAATCTCTCCTCTGTTTTTTCCACCAAATGCATTCGATGAAGTCAGCTGTAGCTCACGAAAGCTTATGCTCTAATAAATTTGTTAGTCTCTAAGGTGCCACAAGTACTCCTTTTCTTTTTGCGAATACAGACTAACATGGCTGCTACTCTGAAACTTATCTACACATTAACACTTTCCCCCCACTTTGAGAAATTTTTCTGTTTGATGTCATGCATTTGACAGATAGGTTGCACTTGCTCATACCTTTGGTAAAGTATTACATATGTACATATGTGCATGAGAGATGATCCATATGGGTAAAAACAGTATGTGATCATTCCTGGTAAACCATACATACAAGAGAGCAGAATTGAGGTTGGACAGGTACCCTTAATTTTGGCACTTCGTAACATTTTGGTGCTTGACTTTGCAACATAGCTTTTAACATAGCTTTTTCTTTACTGTTTGTCTGCTTATAAGTTATCCTGTGTCCCAATACGTGCCAACTCAGGGCATTGTCATTTCAGCACATTTCATCTGTAGACTACCAATCTGGATTCAGCGCAGCTCAGTAGGGTTTAAAAGTTGTTCCCATGTAAAGGAAAGCTGATGGTTCGGGTCTTTTGGTTCTGTCTCACAAGTCACAAACTCATGGTGAACCACATTTCATGAAAATTGGCAGACTCTCACAGAGAGACAAAGGATCATGAGCCATAGAAACTTAAC
Source organism: Dermochelys coriacea (assembly GCF_009764565.3). NCBI lineage: Eukaryota > Metazoa > Chordata > Testudines > Dermochelyidae > Dermochelys > Dermochelys coriacea. The sequence goes on along the minus strand of NC_050068.2, from coordinate 205,890,483 downwards.
GCCTGGCCTTGCTGAAACCATACATGATTTCTTTGCACAGAGGATGTTGGGGAGATACCTGCTCTTTTCTGGTAAGAAAGATGAGATACTATTGGAGACCAAGGTGTCTGAAGAATAGATGATGAAACAAATTGAAAGTCTAAAAAGCAAGAAGTCACAAGGTCAGATGGTGTCTATCCAAACATTCTGAAGGAGCTCAGGGATGAAGCAGCTGAACTGCTAGCAAAAATATGCAGTGTCATTAAAATAGCTGCTGTATCAGGTTTGGTGGAAGGTACCAAATGTCAGGACATGATCAAAGCATAGAAAATGACATTTTTAAAAAAGCTTATATTTAAAAGAACATTAACTTGGCACAGTCTAGCATTCAAAAGTTAGGGAAAGCCGGATTTAAGTTGTCTGATTCTTAAAGTTTTATTTTCAATTTAAGTTTTTTAAAAGCTTAGGAAATCACATTTTAAAAAAATTGTCACGTAGAACAACAATGACCTCCATATGGGCTATTATATTAGCAGGGTTGAAATTCTTAGGTGCACAACACAAACTTCTGCCACTTGAACTAACAAAAGTAACTGGTTGTGGTAGTAGGCTGTTCCTAGAGGGAGATGACAAACATTTTGCCACAGGGTTTCAGATATTAGCTAGACGTCAGAGGAATGTTGAGTCAGAATGGATTCAGTTCTGTATTCTGCAAGGGAGTGTGTTCTAGTATTCACAGCAGTATTGCCAGCCCCAAGTGTTCAAAAAGGAGTAGTTGAGCCCCCCCATCATGATTTTTTAAAAAAATAATAATTTTGTGGTTCTTTGTATCTGCCTTCTGGTTTCTGAGCCTTTGGAGTGCTCTTGGGTTGTGTTCTTTTTTCTCTGCAGCAATGAATCCTAGAAACTTACTTTCTGTTTAAAATTAAAGCAGAGATTTCTCCTAAGCGCATATATTCAGGAGATGGGGTTTTAAGAAAACCCTCATATGTCGTGAAAATCATAACGGTTGGGATCAGTGTTACAGACCTTTTGCCTCTGTTTTGCCCCTTCTGTCCAATTCTTCCCTTGTCTCCACCCATGGTTTTTTCTCCTCCAGAGCTCCAGCCCTTAATCCCCTTTTTTTCCCCACTCTTCTCCTTATTCCTTACCCCTCTGCATTTGAGTCAGGCAGCTTCCTCCTTTTCAACGTTCCTGGGCACTAGCAGCGGGATCATTGAAAGCACTAAAAGTATAGCCCTGCTTATAGTTCCTATGCCTGGCACCACAGCAGCTGGGAACAACAATTCCAGGGAAAGTCCCGCTCAACCTTGGGATGCTCAGTTCTGTAAAGATTGCACATATATTGTCTGGTTGCAGATCAGAGCTGTGGAGGTGGGGGGGGGGGGGGGAAGCATGCCCAATGCAGATAAAATCTTCAGCTCATTTAGCTGCTGAACTCTTAAATCTCTACTGAGCTGGTGCTTGTCACTGTTGAAGCTGGGGTACTGGACTAGGTCTGATCCAATTTGGCAATTCCTATGCTCATTCAGTCTCCTGGATTCCTTAGTTCTCCCACTTCTTGTTCCTCCCAATATGTCTCCTATATGCTCCTGTGCCAGCCCCATTTTTTCCTGGTGACTCCATCCTTTCCTCTACCACCCACAGTTATCTCTTCTTTATACCATGGCTGTCTCTTTACCGTCATGGCTGCCTGCCCCCAGGGGTTAAACCAGGTCCCATAAAAATTTGTCTCTCCCCCTTCCCCGCCCCGGAGTGCTGCTTTACCGTGTTATATTGGGTCGCGTTATATCGGGGTAGAGGTGTAATTAATGTTTAATAAAATACAGTGGTTAGCAACTCAGAAAATATCTTGTATCCAGAAGACAGAGTCTTATTTTATTAATGGATTATTACAACCTGCTCCTGTTGTGATGAGAGATTGCAGTGGATGTTGTGCATATTCTGTGTAATGGCTGGATTTTTAGGCTTGCTTTTTTTTTTTTTTTTTTTTTGTCTGGAAGGCTAAGAATCTAATAACTAGGACCACCTCATATGTTTTCCCTGAAGTGGAAAGTGAATATAATGCATGAGTTCTGCAATTCTATGTGCTAAAGTTCTCTGTGCTATGCCCTTGCCCAGAGACAGCCATTCTTTCAGAAAGCAAAGGGTTTTTCTTTAGGAAAATACTCTTCCTGTTAGTAGTAATCTGTGAAACAAAGAAATAACCATCTGAGCTCATTATAGTTGTTATACTGCACATAACTAAGGACCTCGGGTTTCTGTTCCCGTTTTACTCCTCCAAATTAGGACCTAATTTCTGTCTTGGATGCACAATAACTATTGCAGTAATCTAGAAAAATCAGCAACTCTGTAAATGCACATGCATATTGGCAGGGGATGATAGAAGCAGCAGAACTAAGGTTAGAAATGAGCTTTTCACCTATCCACCAAATGTGAAACAACTATTTGAAAAGATTTTGTGTTTCAGTTTAGTAGTCTAATGGCAGAACAATGCAGTAAATTGGAGTTTGTGTTCTAAACATGGTCTCCTCGCTCCCAGAGTCGTCAGGAGTTTAAAAGTGGTATTCTCAGTCTCCATAAAGAGGTCATGCTGCTCTGAAGCAAACCCTTTTACCATTCAAGAATAGGTTGTAGTTTTTGGTCTGGCTGGGGTTCAGGCTAATCTTCTCATGTCAGGATTTGTAATAGGGGAAGTAAAAATTAATTAAACAAAAGGAATAGTCATGCAGCCTTATAGAATGAAACAAGGCACACATTCTCCTCATCCCTTCATTCAAAAGGATTTGTACATGAATCACTGTGCAGTTTTTTTTAGAAAGCTCAAATGTACATGGCTACAACATGTCAATCGGACAACTAGCACTATCCTTTTGTGATTAGGATTTTAAATCCATTCAGTATTCAGGGAGTTAATATTGCTGGAACATATACATTTTTAAAGACTGTTTTGCTGCACATTTAATTTCAGCCCTGTTCAGTCGCACATTTCATATCAGTCAAGCTTTAATAAAACACTGGCTTGCTGGCTGGCAGTTCACCCTTAACTCCATCTACGCTTGCTTGTACCATCTGAGGCTGTTGGTTTGGACTCGGATACTGCCAAGTGTGCTGTGCATGCTGATCTCATGAGGCAGACTGCGGCTGTTGCATCATTCTGAACTGACCACTGTAATCTGAACGTGTGCTAGGGTTGAAGGTTTCAGTGCACACTGGTAATCTTTGGCTAAAATGTAGCTAACGTACATTGCGTTCTCTGACCTTTTTGGATGTTCTGCATTGGTAGTTTTTTAAGGCCAACATCCAAAAACAGTTGTCCCATGGCCCACTGTATCACATAATCTTTTTTGTACCTTCAGGATTATGGGATATGGGTCATGGAAAGTTTTTGGGTACTGTGGGATTTGTGGATGAGGGGGGAAGTTGGTGCCTTCATGTTGCTTTTAGTTACATAAAATAGAAAGTGCTGTTGTGACTATTATTTATGTTTACAGGGAGTATGACCAGCAAGCACATGTACAAAAACATCTGATTTTCTGTTGGAACTACTTGATGTCGAGGGGAACATCTCAGTTTTTTTTTCTATTGTGTGCACAAATTGATATTTTATTCTTCTAAATGTGGTATTTTAAATTTATGGGATTTACCTTGTTTGTGGGATATGGGGGGAGTAATGTCTCAGAAAACAACTTGTACTCATTGCTTTAAAATTATTATGCCACATCCCTGTTTATGAACAGTAATTAATCCTCAGCCCCCCTTCCTGTGCTGTTTATGCTGTTCATTGGCAGGTCTCGGAGAAGAATACTGACTTCCTGACATGTGCTGTAACCAAACTAGATGGAAAGTATTTAATAATTACGAATTGGCCTGCATTAACTGGATGATGGCTGTTCTGTGGGGTTTTTTAATAAAATATCATGGATGTGGATTACCTTTCATTTTGATATCATTTTTCTTTTCCCAAGTGTTGTCCTGTATTAACCCAGACAGTAGATGATGATGATATGATCATTGATTGGCTTTCCACACTCTCTGTTCGGGGGCTTACTATTATTAGTCATTCAGTTATTCCTTGAGATTTGCAAGCCCCATGCTAAAAAGTGAGACATTGCAGACTTCAGTCATGTCTGCGCTGGAAATTTGCACCAATTCAAGCAATCAATGGCCTGCACCAGTTCAAATCCCAAGCATAGACAAGGAAGGCCATGATTCACATGGGAGTTTATCCCTGCCTAAAACTTCTTGTCTGCAGTTGAGATTTGCATTGGTGACTAGCCATTAAGTGCGGGGCTTGGGGCAAATTCCCAATCTAGAGAAGACTTCAAGGGATGCTAGTTGGACACTTAGGACTCAGTTCTACATTTCTTCTTCTCCCCCAAATTCTATTTCAATGGCAGTTTTGGATAAACAAGAAGAAATGCAGGATTCTGCAAGATGATGGACTGGCACCTGCCTTTTGAAATGGAACCAGGTTCTTGATTCTCAGATTGGTGTCTGTTTTTTATTTATTTCTGTCTCTAGGAATCAGTTAATATAATCTGTTGTAGGGAGTAGGGGACAGCATTCAAAGACCTAATGAATGGGAGTGTTTGGGACACATTTCAGGAGGACATTTGAAAGTGTGGGAGGCTTTGGTTTCCAGCTATCTCTATATAATCTGTTAGGTTAGGCTCTTAGTGAGAGAGATTGCAGGAGTTGGCCTCTGCTAGTGGGATTCATGGAGAACAAGCTGATTTGCTTGTTTCTTGGCAGTATGGTGTCTTCTGTTATGGTCTATGGAGTGCTGTGACTCAGTATCTAGACTGACAGTTCTGCATCCGAACACTGTTAGATTCCCTTTCCCTTTCCTGCAGCTATGGTGTGCTTTGATTTCTTACAGCAATTCAGGTGCTTGGATTAGAATTCCTCTCTGCGAGCAGGTCTTGAGGCTATAAACCGCCATATAATAAGGTTTAACTATCTCAAAATTTCCACTTTTGTTTTTCAGCGTGTGTGTGTGGGGGGGGAAATCTCACTCTCTAGTAGGAAGGTGGCTAGAAAGAGGTCTAAGAAATGCTCTGTCACAGCACATCCTATGTGTGCCAAACTCCTGCAACTGGCACCCAAAGTGGCTGGCCAGGAAAAGGTGATGTGGCCAGCATGTGTCTTCGTTGCCAGGCCCCAATACAACTTAGCATTGCACCTTTCTTCTTCAAATGTGGAGGGAGGCTAGTTGGGAGGAGGAGCTCCTTACCTTATCAAGGCTGTCTTTTGGAAATACTCTGGAGAGCCCAGAAGTGGACTCATCTAGTAAACAGGTCCAGAAGTTCCATTCAGCTATTTTCAGCCACTGGGGCAAAGGTAATTTCCACTGTAAGACATAGCAAGATGGAGAGGGAGGACAGCAGATACAGGCATAGCTTTGTCCCTACATTGCTTGACTTTATCACTCAGGACCAAGACAGAACAGGCACAATCTCCTATCCTGCTAGCATAACAGAGCAAAGTCTTCTAGCCCAGCCCCTCAAACTTCCAGAAGCACACCTGGGGGCTCGGCCACTGGAAGCACTCAAGGGACACAAAATAATCTGCTTGTTTGATCCATGTGATGGTAGTGGAGGAAGTTCAAAACAGCTATTCTGATAGTGGTAGCTTCCCTTTAACAGCAGTAGCTTTAGTAAGCACTCCCTCACCAACTCCTGTGTAGCAACCCAGATGGGGAGACTGAGAAGCTGCTCTACTTGGCATTCCCCCTGGAAGAGAGGAAGAACAGACCTGGCAGAGGGGCAGAAGAACTACTTGGATACCAGGAGGAACCACTTGATTAGCGACTCAGCTATGATCAGATGAACCAGTCCTCTGTTGATGATGTCCAATGTGGGGACAGGGATGCAATTTGTTTAGCAATTTGTCTGATCAGATCAACATCCCCAGCTAAACAAAGGCGGGCTTGCTCAAACAAGAGCACAAAGCCAACCTGGCTCCTCTTTCCCTCATTGTCCTGCTCTTCACGGCCCTCATTGCAAGAGAGGAATAAGAAGGAGGCCAGCAATCCAATGTTCCCTACCCTACAAGATTTCACATCACATGGGTCTCTTCACCACAAAGAACAAAATTCTGTAGTACAGAAGTCTCCCCAATAATTCTAGATTCAGTGGAGTTTTTACACTTTACCATTCAGGCTTCCAAGCAAATGCAGAAAGGGAATATCTCTGCTGCTCCATCACTGCCTTCCTAGCTCATGGCTGAGAAGACTGCATTAGTTCCTCTGACCATTTGAGTAGTATACAGAGGAAATTGAACCTAATAAGGTCATAATAGGAGACCTTGGCTGAAGATGATGATCTGTGGGAGGATGGAGATCATGATGAGGGGAAAGAGGAGGAAGATGCAGACATTTTGGGGGGGGGGAAGAGGAGGAAGATGCAGACATTGTGTGTGTGGAAAGAGGAGGAAGATGCAGACATTTTGTGTGTGTGTGTGTACATTTAGAAAACTGGACCTACCTGCACTTCTCCCCAGCTTGGTCACTGAAGCTCAAACAAGAGAGTCTTCTGGAACTGAAGCCTGGGCAGATCCCATAAAGCCTTCATCTTCCCGGGCACCCAGGTTCCGCCTATCTGCAGTGAGTCGCTCGTTACTTTTGCAGAAGTGCAGCTTCTAGCAAAACCGTTAGAACTCTGTCTCTTACTGTACAAGAGATAGCTGTGTTCATGGAAAATCCAGGATAGATGCGACAATCTCCAGACTAACAAAAAGAACAATGCTATTCTAAGGATTAACAATCTTGTAGGAAGGTCAAGGCCTTTCTAAAATGATAATCTTTGGGCCTGACCCTGCAAGCGTCTGTTATCCACTTGTGCTTTGACATCAGTGTTAAGATGGTTACAAAATTTTTGCTTAGAAGATTCCTGGAGGATCAGGACAAGAACACTGAAATTATTGAAGTTTTTACTGTCCTTGGGTCCGCTTTCATTTGTCTGCAGTATAACCATATAACATGATACAAATTCATAGATTCCGAGGCCAGAAGGGACCATTACTTAAAGCCATGGCCTAACTTGGTTCAGCAAAGGAATTCTGTTGCTGAAATATTGGGCAGTGGTTCATTCCTTCATTGCAGTCTAAGTGAATTAGAGAAGATTCAGTACGCCTTGTCTGTTCTGAAGAACTAGGGCCTGTCCCCAGGTAAGACACATGAGGTAGAATGGGTTTAGAGTCTCTAAGGGCTTGTCTATAAATGTAGATATTTCTGAATAATTCCATGTGTGGAGTAGTGTGTTCCGTTTGTCAAACCCACTAAGCTAAACTTGTGTAGACAAGTTTTGATGTTCATGGCAGAGGAAACCAGCCTCAATGAACTCTCCTGAGGTTTTAAAACACTCATTCTGAAGCACAAGGACCCAAATCCAAATGCCTTTATCTGGGAAAAACTGAAGGAACTCCCTGCATGTCTGGACCCAGATGACATGTTGATATGAATATACAGTTGAGATTTATACAAAAGCTTCAGGCGGCTTCTTCATTCACTTTACTTATTCCAGCTCAAGGTAGATGCAAGTTCAGAAGCACTAAACTATCGGAGAATATAAGTTGTTGTCCCCAGCACAGAAGTCAGAAATTAGGTGGAAATGAGGTAAAGCAAATGTAACTCCAGCTCCTATATGCTGCTGCTATAAATAAGAGGAAACGAAGCAAGATCTGTCTTCAGCAAGTGGGGATACCAGTGAGACTAGAAACTGTCCGCCCTGGCAGGAAAGGTTTGTCCTAGGAAGCACCTTGTAAAGAATAAAGGCAGCTAGGGCGTATGTCTAGGAGAGCAGGGGGACTAGGCACAATGCCTTCCATTCGTGATCAATCTCTTGATCAAGAAAAGGTTCATACTATGAATAACATTGTGAATTTCTTTTGTAAAGAAAAGCTATTTTCCTGGTCTATAATAGCAGAGTACAGTAACTCAAGCCCAATTCCTGCTTCTCCAGTTTTAAATCCATTGCAGTTTACTTGTTTTCTGATGAATTTTCACGACTAGGTGGGGAACCTATGGGGGAGTCTAGAGAAAGTGCTTCTTCCAGAAGGCTAGAAAGAAGACATGAAGCAACCTTTATTTGTTATATTACAGGATTATTATAATCTGAGCATGTCCTGTCAACTTTTGTAACTGAAATGTGGGATGGGCAATCAGGTTAATTTAAAATAATAAGCTATATGGATAGTCTCTTTGGCATTTGGGCTAGGAAAAGTGTTTTAGAACTGGTAGAATAATCATTACTGAAGGAGCACTTCTGGCACATCAGGTTTTATTTTGTCACCAAGAAAAACTTAAGAGTGAACTTATAGTTTCACGTGTGAACATCACCCCTTTCATTCTGGTTTTAGCTGAATAACACAAACTCCAAATAAGTTGCCAAGAGATCTGCTCGTAGCCCTTAATGCTCAGTGTTTCTCAAAAGAATGTGTGCTTCAGGAATTCTTTATTTCACTATAAATGAATCTTTATTTTGTCTCCAGTGTGGCAATTGGGAATGAGGGCTGCACATTCACTAATGCCTAGTGAGATCATAGTTCTGATTTTAGACTAACTTCTCTATGGTTTGTAGCTATGGTAACCAAAGATTTGTAGAAATTTGGAAGTGTACAACTGGAAAAAACATACTCTACTCCCAAAGAAAATGTTTGAGAGCCTTTTTATACCAAGCCGTTTCCTTGCTTTTGAGAAAACTGGTATGGTAACATTTGGTGGGATTGTTGATAGAAGATATTCTAGGACAGGGGTTCTCAAACTTCATTGCACTGCGACCCACTTCTGACAATAAGAATTACTACGCCACCCCAGGAGGGGGGACTGAAGCCTGAGCATGCCTGAGCCCTGCCACCCTGGGCTGGAGGGCCAAACCTGAAGCCTGAGCCCTGCCATCCCTGGTTGGGGGGCCAAAGACAAACCCGAAGGGCTTCACCTGGGGGAGGGCTGTAACCTGAGCCCGCTGCCCAGGGCTGAAGCTGAAGACTGAGCCCTGGGCTCAGGCCCAAGCAAATCTAACACTCGCCCTGGTGACCCCATTAAAATGAGGTCCCAACCCACTTTGGGGTCCTGACCCAGAGTTTGAGAGCCACTGTTCTAGGTGAAGCTTGTCTTTGCACATTTATCACCCAACTCACTGGCTGGATTGTTGCTTCTGGAATAACAGAAAGAGACATTACTGGGTATGAGCAGAGGTCTTGTGTTTTCATCCACCCTCTACTTTGGATGTGCTCGGTCTTTCTTGGCTGTCTCTCTGAAATGATTTTAGTTACACTGTACTTAGACAGGTTTCAGAGTAGCAGCAGAATATAGTTAGTCTATATTCGCAAAAAGAAAAGGAGTACTTGTGGCACCTTAGAGACTAACAAATTTATTTGAGCATAAGCTTTCGTGAGCTACAGCTCACTTCATCAGATGCAGTAGCTCACGAAAGCTTATGCTCAAATAAATTTGTTAGTTTCTAAGGTGCCACAAGTACTCCTTTTCTTTTGTACTTAGACAAGCATTGTATCTGTGTTATACTTATATGTAAGGTAGCTATCACTGATTTATGTAATAAGGCTCTGCTAATATAAGTTGATTTTGTATGCTGTATTCCATTCACACACTTTCTCATCTGCTTATGACTTTTATTGGAACTTTTCTGTTTATTTCAAAAGCTATGATTGAGTGATCTCCAAGGCAAGAACAGTCACTGTAGTTGGGAACTACTTGGTAATATGCTACTTTGTAAAGTGAGTAGCTCTTGTTTATTTAGGTTGTTCAAGGAAATTTATATGCTTGGAGTACTAATATGAGAAAAATGAGTCCTTAAAGCTTACTGCATTTCATATTTTAGCATTAGACTATTTTATTTTAATCATCATTAACTTTAGTATGTGTTCCCTGTTACAATAATTGTTGTTATTCACAGCTGTTTATGTATTTCTGATCTAACTTGTTCAGGTGAACTGTGATTCAGAGATTGGTTAGGTTTTACTTTAAAGAAATAAAATCCTTCATTTTATCCTGTTAGATTCTAGTATGTGAAGTGTTTGTGTGTTTGGTTGAATTAACTCTCCTGTCACCACTCAATAATGAGCTGTTCATGGAGCTGAGACAGATGGTTAGGGAGAGCGCCTAAGGAGATGGAGCAAGGAGTGGGAGGCATCAGAGCAGCAGAGATCGCACTTGTCCTGGAATGGGTTACTGACACCACACAATAGAACTTGTAACGGTATTAGAATAACATCTGCTGATTCCGAATGTATTATTATATGCTATCAGGCATACGGATCCTAAGATCATGAGCAACAGTATGAGCTGGAGTACACACACTTATTCAGGAGTTTATAAAGATACTTTTGAAATAATATACTTGTGTAGTGCTTTGCACATTCAAAGTACTGTACAAACATTGATTTATCTTCCAGTACCCCTTAGAGATGTGAAATTATTACTATCTCCATCTTCAAGCTGTTGAAACAAAGACATTACTTGCCCCAGGTAATGGAATGAAAAAATAGCTGGTGGAGCTGGGTCAATCTCAGAACTTCCAGGCTTGTGTTCAGTACTCCAATGGAAATGTGAATACCTTGAAAACCCTCCAGAAAGTATTAAGATTGCTATCATAATAGACAGCTCAATGATTGATGGCATAAGGAGCCTTTCGTATTATGATCAGTGGTTCAGATTTGACTTGTTTCTCCAATGACTAAAAGCTGATACCATATGATGAATGTCCAATGGTTAGTGTGAAATGTTGATGAACTCATTCTTCTTCCCAGTGAATAAATGTGCCTTACAGAAAACGCTATCATATTTGTAATATTTGGTTCCTCTTTAGCAATCTGAATAGAGATCAGGGACAGAATGATTGAAGAATTGAACTCTCTTCTCTCTTTCTCCCCGCCGGAGCAGGCTTCTCCCGGTTAGAAATGAAGCACATTAGAGAGGTAATTTGAGAAGCTTATGTGCCTGTCATATACAAAACCTGTGTTGTTTCCATGGATTTGCCACAAATAGTGGGGCTTTTGATCAGTCATTTCTCTGAGCCTCAGTTTCCTTATCTATAAACAAAGTAATTGCCAATTTCATAATGGTATTGTAAAATGTCACTGATTGTAAAGTACTATATAATACAAAGCGTGATTTAAAGTCAGTCGATGCCAGTAATAGGATTAAAACTCAAGGCCTCCTAGATAGCACCTATTCTTAAGCGTATATGGTAAAGGATTTTGAAGCAGGAGGCAGGAAGCTTCTTGAACTGAGGGTCAGAACCATGCATACTTTAAGATCTCCATATGATGCATGCAGTTTCTGAAGTTTGCAGAGTAATGATTGGGGAGGGGTGGGTGGACAGGAGGGGCTTTGATGCATGGCTTATGAAGTCCATATTATGACAGTGATGCTTTATAAAGCAGACATTAGCTATGTGCACTTAGGTATATGGAAACACTCTCTCCCTCCCAAATCTTCCCAAAGTTAGTCAGAGGTAACAGTGCTAACAAGACAAATTTAATAGTTCTAAATCAAGCTGTTTTGGCTGGCATGTGACAAAGCAAAAAAAAAAAAAAAGTTAAGAAAATGACCCAGAAATGAAACTAGCCTGAATTTTTTAACCCTCCCCCCCCCCCCCAGCTCTCAAATTTCTTTTCCCATTTGCCCCAAGTCTTGCAGAAAGATTTTGCCCTTGACTAAGATGCTGCATGCCAAATTTCAGGTATATTAGTTGAAATCTGGCAAAGTTACGGTGTAGTGGGTACATCAAAATTGGATGTGTATAAAAAGCTAGTTTCAGATCTAATTTTATAGTGACTAGTCTGTCTAATAAAGCTTGAACATTTTTGCTACTGATATGCTACACTATCTCCTATAGCTTAGTGTAGAGGTAAAGGAGATGTGGAAAAGAGAACATGGAAGAAGTGATTAGGGGATGGTGTGGGGGGAATGTACAATAACAATACATGAATTGGCATGGCTTTGTTAGTTACATCTCCTTTTGTGTTCTAACCCCATCCACACTTCACCCTTCATTTATTTTTGTATTTAGAGTGTAAGACTCTCTGGAAAATGGATTGTTTCTTGTACTGTCGGCTCATCACTGTGGGGCCCCAGTCTATTTCCCTACACACCTATGTTTGTCACCATCTCACTTTGTCTTAAGCTTTTTGAGGCAGGGACCATTGTCATCTGTCATGAGCTAATGCACATTTATCGTGCTGTATAAATGTATTTTAAATTAATTGTTTTTTTGGATTGCTACAAAGTGGGAAATGTTTAGTCACTAACAGTAATTGTCTTTATTCTGCCAAGCAAAACAGAGTGTTCTTCTGATCATTCTGTATAAATCTGTTAGACTTCAGTCAGTAGAAGTGAGATTTGAATGCATGGTTGTCTGATTCCCAGCTCAGGGAACTGCCTTAGGCAACAGGAGTATTTGGTGTGAGAATGTGTTCACCTTCCTGTATGTCTGTCTGTCTGTCTGTCTCTTGCTGTTCGATAGCGGCTTAGAAACATTGTGAAGAAAAAGAGAGTACCTGCATCTACGTAGTATTGTCCAAAGCAGAAATCAGATCCATGAACTTAGACATTTTGACACAAAGGTTCCAAGAAAAGGGGAATCACCTTTTAAAATTTGAATTTATTTTTGATTACTTAGTTGTATCTACCCATATGCATCAAACCAACATGAAAAAAAAACTGTCAGTTAACGTCTGTTCTGTTTTTTACCACTTTACAGCATCTTCAAAATAAAGATTTAAAACCCTGCTGCAGCTTAACTGTGAAATCTCTACCATTCCACTCTGTGGACAGTTCAAGCCTGCTGACCATTCAGACTAGAATATGTAGCTTTCAAAGCTTAGAAGATACAAACTGAAAACTAACTGAGTTTGATACCATATTTATTGCATCTGCTTGACAGCAACAAGCTCTGGTGCTCGACACTTGGGTTGGTTATTTAATTACAGTGCTCTTTAGTTTAAGAAAATCTGCACCCTTGAATACTATAGTTAAAACAAGTGGAGGAAGAGGATATGAGGAGCAACATGTGACAGACTAAACCACATTTGGTAGCTTATGACAAAGGAGCTACTTACATTCTATTTAAACTTACAGACATTTCTTTTCAACACCCCATTCGTAATGCATCCCTGATTCAGTGGCTTTCATGTGCTCTTGGTTGATACATTTAAGGTGCACACTACGCCGTAACGTCACTATTTAAAAAAAAAAAACAAACAAAAAAACCCCACAATTTTTTCTAACCTTAGGTGCTTTTTCTCTTTAGAACCGAGAGCTCCAGATCATGAGAAAGTTGGATCACTGTAACATTGTCCGATTACGATACTTCTTCTACTCTAGCGACGGAGAGAAGGTAAGTTAGCATTGAGAGGCTCACAGACAATAAGCTTCATTAAGGCCACTTAGTGATATTGTTATAATACTGTACTTTTGAATTTTTAGGGTGTATTAAAACAGTTTGAAAATAGTGGAGTCCAGAATAAGAAAACAATGGTAAATGTGCACATCAGGAGCTCAGATGTTCCTGAGCTGAGGGGCGTAAAATCTGTAAGGCAGAGCATGTTAGAGCTGATCTTACCTTCGGACTATGAGGTGCGCATGGGTTCTGTGGCTGCTAGAATGCAGTGATCAGTTTGATTCCGGCAGCCTTCTGTCTGCGTCAAGATGAAGAATTGCATAGCTGGGAGCTGCGCTTTCTATAGGCTTCACTTCTTTATTAAAGATGTGAGCGAGCCACCAGACACCTTTTAGAACTTCATGTGTTACATCACCTCCTGTGTTGTATACAGGGGTCAAGCAAGACTACTGGAGTATTCAGTCTGAAATCCATCGGTATCTCAGAACTGTCCCTCATATACCAAAAGCTGTAGTTAATGATGTAATAAATGGAAAATGAGAAAAAGAAACTTAAAAATAAACAAACAAACCAAGAACTTACTATCAGCACTGGTGTCAGAAAGTGACACTGGAGAGTGTGCAAGAAGCAGGCCTGGGGATTTTCTCCGCCCTCCCTTTTTTTTTGGTGGGGGGGTCTCTCTACTCTTCCAAAATGGTGGAGCGGGGGTTGCAGGGAGTCTAGCCTGGGTCTTCCCCTTCCTCCATGGATTGGGGACACATTGCCCCCTGTGATGACCCAGAGGGCAAAATGGACTTATCAAGCCATGTGACAGACGTTGTGGTCAGGGGAAGTTTAATCTGGCTCTCTTCTTCCTCCCCTCATCCCACGCTGCTCTCGTAGTAGTTCCCTGGCATTTTGAGTACAAATTTGTGCCACTGCTGTTTGAATGGCAGTTTAGACTCTGTTTGTTATCATGTTCATGTTTGGTTATAATTTTGGCATTTGTCAGAAGCTTCCTTAGTAATGCAAGTAAAAGAAGGGAAGTGGTGGCTTAACAGTTTATAACTTAGCCACGTAGAGTAGAATTTTATGGCACAAGCAAAGGCACATGTCTTGTCTGAGGGCTTCCTCCCTGCGAAATTTCAAACGCCTGCTGCAAAACAGTGTAGAGGTTAAAACGTCTCCGAAAAAAATCCCAGGACTTTATAGCAGGAACCATTAGGCGCGTAAATACAGGGGTTCTACAGGTTTTACCACATAGCGCGTGCAATGTTCAAACAATTATCACAGTCAGTGATCTAGTTTTGGTGGAAACTGTTTTTCACTTGACTACAGTGTTTATATATGGCAAGTGACTCAAAATGCTGAAATGAGCAGTTTTTTTAAATTGTGATACTCCACTGTAATTTTCGAAAAAAGAAACATAAAATAGTATAGTAGTCCACGATCCCTTGGGGTTCAAGGATGGTTCTCTTCCATGTAGTGATAGTCAATTATTGCTGGTGGCTAATGAGACCAATCCACAGATCTTGTCACAGTTGGGGCCAACATTTCCCAATGGAAGGGGTAGATCAAGATTGTTGATGGGGCTGTGGTGTGTCTTTCCTTTTATTCCATTTATCCATTTCCTGTTGTCTTTGTTGGATCTTGAAATACTGGGATCCTTGCCACAAGATCCTTTTCTATTTTTGTCCATTAAGGGCTTGGGTTTCCCATAAGTTTGTCAATATTGTACTTCTTCATGTTGGCTTTGAGGATGTCTTTGAAGCACTTTTTTGCCCCCTTCCCTTGTCCCTTGACCATGGCTCAATTGTGAGAACATGACCTGCTTCAGGATTCGATTTTCTGGCGTTCGAAGAACTTGACCAGCCCAGTGGAGTTGTTGGTGGATGATCATAGCGGTCAATGCTGGAGGTTTGGCTTGGGACCAGGACACTGATGCTGTGCCTTGGTCTTCCCACTGGTTCGGAAGATCTTGCAGAGGCACCATTGATGGTATCATTCAAGAGCCTTGAGGTGTCTACTGTACGTGACCCATGTTTCAGCACCATATAAGAGAGCAGGGACAACAATGACCTGGTACAGGAGAGTTTGGTTAGATTCTTGATGTCACGATTTTTGAAGATGTTTTCTCAAGTGTCCTAAAGCTTCACTAGCGCATTTGAAGGCACTGTTGAATTTTCCTCCTCAGTATCAGCTTTGTGTGATACGTAGCTGCCAAGGTAAAAGAAGTGCTTGATGTTCTCCAGGGTTCTTTATTGATCTGAATTACCGGAGCAGGATCCTGGTAATTCGGAGCCTGTTAGTGGAGTACCTTAGTTTCCTGGCGTTGAGTGTGAGACCAAGTTGGTTATAGGCCTCAGAGAAAGCGTTGGCTATTTTTTGAAGATCATCTTCTGAGTGAGTGCACAGGGCATAGCCATCTGCATATTGGAGTTCAGTAACTGATTTAGTGATAGTTAAGGCTGTGTTAGTCAGGGCTATTTTTAGTAAAAGTCATGGACAGGTCACGGGCAGTAGTAAACAAAAATTCATGGCCGGTGACCTGTCCATAGCTAGTACTATATACCCTGACTAAATCTTGCAGGGAATGAGGGGGTAAGCCCGGGGGTGCAGTGGGTGCATGTGGGCAGGGCTGGCATGCTACCTGCCTGGCTTCACGCCTCCCTGAAGCAGTGAAATCCCCCTCCCTCTGCTCCTAGGTGGCGGCGTGGCCAGGCAGCTCTGGGCGCTGCCTCCGCCCCGAGCACTGCCTCCGCAGCTCCAATTGGCCGGGAACGCATCCAGGGGGGAGTCCCGCCTACCCCCCACCCCCCCAGTAAGTGCTGTCCAGAGGCCTCACCCCGTCCCGCACCCCAGCCCTGAGCCCACACCCAAACTCCTGCTGCCGCTGCGGGAGAAGGGCACGGTGGCCCGAGACTGCCCCAGCAGTGGCTGTTGCAGCTGGCTCAGGGGTTGCATGAGCTGCTCAGGCAGCCCTGGGTGAGCTGCATTGGCTGCTGCAGAAGTCACAGAGGTCCCGGAAAGTCACGGAATCCGTGGCTTTCGTGACCTCCGTGACAAACTCGCAGCCTTAGTGATTGTTTTGTCTTGGATCGGAGGCGATTGAGGTTGAAGAGTTTGCTGTCCATTCTGTGTTGAATGTCAGGGCCAGAGAGGAGCTTGTCACTGATGAGAAGAAGGATGACGGCAAGGAGGATGGAGAAAAAGGTTGGAGCTGACAACAACCTTGCTTTACTCCTATCTTGACTAGGAAGGGGTCTGTTTCAGATCCATTGCTAACAGTCAAAGACATGTCATGGAGGAGTCAGGAGAACACAATAATTTTTGGCAGGCATTCAAATTTAAGGATTTAAATTCTCCACAGCCTCATGATTGGTGGAGTCAAATGCTTTTGTGATGTCATTTAAGGCCAGGTATGGAGGTCAGTGTTGCTCACAGCACTTTTCCTGACGTTGACGGGCAAAGAAAATCATGGTGGTGATATATAAAATAGTATTCTTAATGAATTCATATATGCAGCTAAGAACAGCTCACTTCATTGCTCTTTGTCTTTGCTTGAGACTTTTAACTTCTTGTTGAGAAATGGGACAAATCCCGGCCTGTCAATATGGGAGGGTGAAGGGGTGCACAGGACAGCTTAAATAATGTAGTTTTTCCTGTTTGGTATAGGGCTGGTTGCAGCCATCTTTGCTAGTGCTATGCAAAATGGCACTTGGAAAGTTGGTATAAAGGAGGATAAATATTTCCATATCTGGTTACTGACCTTTATTTCAGACTTACACCAATTCTGAAGTTGAGGGCCCCCACTTCATAAGTGCTCAGCCCCAGCACCTCATTGTTCTCAGTGGTTGCTGCTAGGTGCTGACGTGTTTTAAACAAACAAATAAACAAAAAAATAGCACCAGATGTGAGTGTTGAACACTTCTGAAAATATGGCCTTGAGATGCCTAATCACTGGTGCTGATAGTTGTACAGGAATCTTCCTCCAGTGTAAGATGAAAGTAGTTGACTACCTTGCAGTTTGATGTATTGCCGTCTGGGAAGCAAATCTGAGAGGCCTAAAAATCTCTGGGTTTGTATTTAGTAGGATGACACAGGGAATCTTATGCAGTATGCAAAACCCCCCTCTCATGTGATGTCCACGGTAATCTATCTGATGATAATGGCTAGGCCTTTAGAAATTCTTTGACTTCAATCTAACTTTTTTAACAAATTAAACATGAAACCTGAAAGTTACACTTACATACAGATTTAACTTCCACAGCTCCCTATATCTCTGACTTATGATTATAGGTGTGCAGAAAATGGCCTGCTGGAAACTTCTTTTAAGTACTAGTACTTTTAAACTAGTTTCCCTTTCAAATCAGAAGCGAAAGTCAAAATATCAGAAAATTCTTAAGAAATGAAAAATTTGAAAAAGTTTTGAATCAGAAATCTCAAAACAAAATTTTGACCAAAATGAAAATGTTTTGAGTGGACAGTCATTTGAATATATTGCATTTGTCAAAATGAAAACTGTAATTTTTGTTTCAAAATTTTGTTTTGAAACACAATTTTTTGTTCTGATATTTCTTGATATTGATTCACAGACCGCTAGATGGTCACATGGTTCTGGCTTCTCATTTCCAGCTGCTAAATTATAGTAAGGGAAGCTAAAAATACATAAGTACTTTCCTAATATTACTTCATTCAGGAGAGCAATTGCTGTAGTTGCAATAGGGATGTTAAGAATTGTGAAGGTGTGGGGGAGGTCTGTGCAATCATCAGTGAGTAGGTAGATTATCTACAACACACAGTTGTTCTAAGATGTGCTCCACACTATGAAAATGTGTGGGAACTTCTCTAGCACAGCAAAATTCAATTTTATTTTTTCATTAATTTATTCTTGTAAGTTTAAAAAAGTTGTTCAGTGCTATTAACCCATAATCATTACATACATCAATGCTAGGCCTAAGTAGAATCCCTTCACTTTAAAAAATAAAACAAAACAAGGCTTCCCAGCATTAAACCACAGCATTTACCTACCAAAGCGATACAGGTTTGAAAATCTTAATAGAATCATATAAATAATGGTTAACAGTTCAGTTCTAGCATCAAGCACCTAGAGCTAGAGGCTTCCAAACTGAAAAGTAAAAGGCTGTTTGCCATCTCAGTCACCTTCATTGTAATGGCTTCTGAGGCTGTATTGAGACTCCAAACTGAACAGATGATTTTCTAAGATGGGCCATTGGGAAGCTTTTAGAGAACAAGGCCAAACCCCCCTTCTTCCCCTCCCACCCCCATCACCATCAGTTACTGGTGAGTAGAAAGCTTGTCCTGACGATTGAGGTCCTAACCCATCAATATCTGCAGAATTCAAACTTTAATTAAAATTAAGTTTCTAACTTGTATGTTTACAAAAGTGAGTTTCTTAATGTGATCTAATATAGTGTTCTCCTGAGTCTGCAGACAGGCATTCCTTGGGATACCACTGCTGCTCACAACTTTGCGAATCAGAGTATAATTTTGGTCAGGTTTACTGCTTCCATTCAGAACTCTGTGGGCAGTAGTGAGAATGAATGAAAATCATTACACATTTTCTGTGTTGTAGCCATATTGGTCCTAGGATATGAGACATATAAGATGGGTGAGGTAATATCTTTTATTGGTCTAACTTCTGTCAGTGAAAGAGACAAGCTTTCAAGCTCCATAGAGCTCTTCAGGTCTGGGAAAAGCTCTCTAGAACCTGATACAAAAAGAGATTCTCTAAGCAGGGTCTAGTGACATAAGAATCCCAGGGAAAGGCAGGGGCTTAGCATCACACCAATGAATTGAAGCTAAAGTTGCTGTGTTTGTGACTAGTGCATTATCCATGTCCATTTTTCTATCCCAAAATATGTGCTTAAATTTCTCTCACATAGTGTGGCCACATTGCTTACGTGTTTCAAACACTCCATGGTCTCCCCCTTCACTTTATGGGATGTCAGTGTCTTTTCACACTTTCACAAAATCTTTCTGTAGTTGGTTTAAAAACCTTTTCTTCTGAAGTTGTACCATCTGTCACGACCTTTGTGTATCTCTTCACCTCAGTGGTACCAAATCATTTCAAATCTCAGCTGAAAATCTTTTTTTCCTTTCAATTTCTCTCCTTTTAAACTATCCTTTTAGAATAAAATTGTGCCTTGCATCAGTTTCCCCATCTGAAAAAAGGAAGTTGATACTTCTCTTTATAAATCACTTTGAGATTTGTATGTGGAAAGAGCTATGTAAGTGGAGTGCCATTATTATTATTGTGCCATTATGTATTAATTAATCAGGAGAGTTAGATTTCTTCTTTTTCAGTACTGTTTCCCTGTAGCTTTTGATTGAGTCAGCTTACAGCAGGTGGTTAATATTTTTTTCTTTTAAAAGCCTCTTTTTCTTAAACTTCTGGCCATGAAGTGGATGGTGGGAAAGGAGGTAGGATAGGATTGTTTTGGGGGAATTCAGTAGTCCCATTACTTTGGATGTTGGTATGACATTCCAGAGTGAAGTCCAGACCAGTAAGAGGTTGTGTCAACCTACCCTGCAGTCGTGGGGGCCTCACAATGTTTTGTGCTGAGGCTCCCACCTGGGCTGCTCACGAACAGTCTTGCATGCTGCAGGTAACACCATTGAGTGGCTGTGTATAGCTGCAGCCTGCCAGCCACACATCAGTCACACTCTGGCTTACACCAGCCTTGGCTACAACTTGCAGAGTGACACCAACACAGTCCCAGTCCCGGATTTTCCTCACAAAATGTGTGTTCTGCACTCTCCAGCCCTCTCATAGACAGTCCAGATCTTGGAGGTTTGTTCCTCCTGTAAGGGGTCAACATACAACCATTTGCCACTTTAAATGGAGTTACCCACACAGTTCAGTTTAAAGACAACACTCAATTAGTTTTGATTAAAGAATAAAACAAGTTTATTTAACTACAGAGAGGGAATTTTAACTGAGGACAAGTGGCATGATTGGAAGGTAGTTTCATACCTGCTGTGGCCATTTCGAATACTTCATCATGCCCTTCAAGTCTTTTCAACAACCCAACCACATTCCTGCATTTTGTCAATGACACATTTAGGGATTTTATGGACCAGTTTGTAGTGATCTACTGAGACAACATTCTCATCTTGGAAAATCAAGCCCTTCATGACCAATGCATCTGGTTGGTACTTAAGTGTTTTGAAGCAAATGGCCTGTATGGGAAACCCAAGAAGTGAGAGTTCAACACACCTCTGACTTCAGGCTATATCATTTTCCCCCAATGGGTAAAGCATGTATCCCCAAAAAGTGTCTGCAGTTGTGGACTGGGCAGCTCTGAGAAACATCTCTGAAGTCCAGTGCTTCCTGAGGTTTGCCACTTTCATCAAGGGGTGTTTGAAGGTGGTTCAGTTACCCAGCTGCTCCTGAAGGACACTGCCTTTGTTTGGAATCAGGAAGCCCAGTCTGCTTTTGATAAACTGAAAGAAGCATTTACATTAGTGCCCGTCATATTTCATCCGGACCTGACAAAACCCTTCATTTTCAAAGCAGACATCTCTGACTGTGTGATCAGAGCAGTGTTCTTAGCATCATGGATCCCTGAGCATTCTCCATCTTTGCGCATCCTGCTTCTAAAAGTTGATACCTGTGGAACAGAATTACGAAGTCTGTCACAAGGAACTGCCACCTTTGAGGAATGGGATCATCCCTTAGAAGGTGCATGTTTTCTGGTTGAGGTATTCATGGATCATAAGAATTTGGAGTACCTATGAAATGCAAAGGCTCTCAGCACCAGATCTATTGGTACCTTTTTTCCTTCCTGATTTGATTTCATCCTGACCTATTGTCCTGGTACTCAGAATGGTAAGCCTGACATGTTACCTCACCAGGACCAGCACCTGTATAAGGGAGATAGACCCACCAGGGTCTTGAAGCCCTTCCATTTTGTCAACGTACTAATCAACAATGTTTAATTGTTCCTTGTGAAGTCTTCCCTGCCTCATGATATGTTTGTGGTGAAATTAATGTTCACCAGTACAGATCCAGCCCCAGCCCCAACTCAAACTTCTTGGTAAAGAATAGTGTTCTCTTATTCCAGGATCAGATCGAGGTCCCCAAAGGTCAACAATATCTGGCCATATTCTGGTTGTGTGATGACTCGCTCCTGGGTGGCCACTTCAGTCACTGGGAAGCAATGAAGCTGGTCTCACAATTTCTGGTGACCAAAACTACAGTTGCCTGTAAATCTTGCACATCATGGTCGGGGATAAAGTATGACACTAGATGCAGCACCTGGACACTGCCTAGCCCTCAAGAAAGCTGGATTACAGGTATCTCAGTCCATTCCAGATCATCCAACAGGTTAACCTGGTAGTCTTCAAACTCCAGTTAGCCAATATGATGATGGTGCACCTGGTATTCCATATATCCCCGCTGAAAAAGTATATTGATAATTCCTTTCCTGGACAGATAAAGCCACCTACTCTTTTCTGTCTGTCTCTGTCTGTGTTTCTTTCCCCCCTCCCCCGCTGATCTTGGCAGATCTTGGACTTAAGGTTCTCCAAGAGAAGCTCATGTACCTTGTTGATTGGGTGGGCAGTGGTCCAGCTGATCACTCATGGGAAGCAGCTGACAGCCAGGATGTACCCCAGCTACTTTGGGAAATTCCACTGGTCATATCCTGACAAACTGAAGACACCTGGTAAACACCTTTTGAAGTAGAGGTGATGTGATATCTTTGAGCCTGCTAAAGCCTGATGAGTCATCCCTGACTCAGCTTAAGCCTGATGAGTAATCCCTGAGCCAGAGTGTGAGAGTTATCAGAGGCAATTACCTGAAGGTCTTTTGATAGGCCCCACACCATTCAACCAATCCAGAGTTGAGGACCCACCCAGGTGATGCTGAGGTAGGTATATAGGCTCCGAAGGGAAGCAGTCTGTCCAGTCTGTTCAACATCACTACCTGGCCAGGAGTGTTTCTATTGTGAGTAGTTTCAACAGACTGCTCCTGCTCCTTCTCCTGCCTGTTTCCACACTAGCAGCCCCAGCTCCAGTCTGCATCTACTCCTGCCTCAGGTAACCACCCGCTGACTCTGACATCACCACCTCAGGGATATGCCTGTGTCTTTAAAGTGCAAGATCTGCACAAGCTTCAAGAGTTGCTCCAGTTGGACAGAGAACTAAAACTTGTGATGGAATGCTTCCTTCATCCGTCTTCAGATTCAGGCCCAAAGACTCCTCTGGACCCCAGCTCCCCATCAGTTCCAACAGCTCAATTGTCTTCTAGGTCTTTGAAAGACAGATTGAGCAAAACAAGGAAAGCCTCATGCAAGAGGAGTGCTAGATCTCCTCAGAGAGACCATATTCCTATGAAGGCGGATATACTGGAGACCTTGCACCCCTTAATAAATCTGATGACTAGGACACTTCCTGCTTTCCTTTCTCCCCTCCTCCCCAAATTTTCTAGAGTAAATTTTCCTTTCTTTAATTTCTATTACTTGTAGAGACTTGTAGAATAACTAAGTAAACTAATGAGAGAGAGAGGGCAATAGTTGCCAGTGGAAGGGAGTATCGGGTACAAAGGGAGAGGGAAGGAGGGTATAGCAGCCACCAAGAGGAAGGTGGGTTTTGGCACGTGGACCATGAATAGACTTCCTTTACTTTGGTCCTAGAGAGTCATTGATTTCAATGGCTGAGAAAGCCAAGAAAAGGGAGATCTGTGCTTTATTTTTTCAGTAGCTGTATCTCATGCCTCACTAAGAAGATAAAGGCTTTCAGTGGATTCATGAGCAGATGTCCTCTCCTGTCCCTAGGAATTTGAGCTATTGGATGTATTCCGTATACACTTTCATCACCATTACTGGTTTGAGTTATGAGGAAAGATTTTTTTTTTTTGTATGTGTTCAGTAGTGGGCCAGATGACTACTAAGAGGGACAGAACAGTCTACAATTATTTATTTCAAAGATATAAATTCCCAGGAAGGGGAGTTATTTTTTTGAGGCGGTGCAAAGCCAGTACCAAGCAGTAGTGCAAAGAAAGAGAGGCCGAATAGTAGGGAATGCTTCCCTACAGGGAAGATTGATGGATTGATTAATTGGAAAGTGCAGTATTCTCTTAATGAAAGCAAGTGTTTTCCATACCAACTTTTTTTTATCTTTTTTATCTTTATCTTATCTGTCATCTGTAGGGTTCTAAACAATCTTCAGAGGGACAGACCAGATTCTAGACATTGTAGGCTGGTCCAGGAGATCTTGGTATGCCAACCTGTTGGGCATAGCGATCATGTTGCTCTTTTGGCTTATTTTGAGCAGGTCATGCACAGGAAACCTATGTGCCTATCAGCCTGATTCTGGATGATCAAAGTATGATAGGAAGATGTGCTTTTCTAATTTACTGATTTTCTGTTTTGCTATAATTCCGCAAGGCTGAAGATTGCTGTCTTGCATTTAGCCTGTCACACAAATGTAAAATTGTGGTTGGCTGAAGCATTGGCTTTTTTTTTTTTTGACAGGACTTTTCTGTCCTTCTGAAAGAAGCTTTTTGAACTGTATTCCAAGTGAAAATAAAGCTGGGCAAGCTGAATGTTTTTTGTGATGTCTATTTCAGAATGTTCTCATGTTTTAAAGCATTTTTCTGCACAAGGGACGGCTGAGTAAAACAATTCAGTTGAGTGAAAGCAAGTATAATGGAGGTCGCAATGCCAAATTTTATTATCTGCATTCTCGTTTAGTTTCATTGTAGTATTTCATAACTGTTTTTACATGGTTGTGTTAGAGCATTTAATAATCTGATCAGTCCATGTATTTTATTTCCACATTTAAAATAGACACTAGAGAGATGTGTGCACAAACTTAAAAGCATATATTGCTTTTGTTTGGTAATTATGCTTCTGATTATGTAACATTTAATCTGTTTCAAATAGGTGTTTGGTATCCACAGTAATCAAAAAGCATCAAAATGGAAGTGTGGATAGTGCATGAATAACAGGCAAAATACTGACTGTTTTGCTGCATGGAGTAATTGATTTTAGTCCTGTTGGCCTTGCCTGTAAGGGCACACAGCCAAAAGTCCATCCAGCTCAGGAATAGAAATTTACTCCCATACGCTTCAGTCTAAGTGTTAGGTAAATGTCAGGATGGCACTGTGCACTGCAATAGCAGATTGGATTAAATGTGTAGTCTCTTGGTATCTTGCTCACACTCCAGGTCAGCAGAGACGTGCATGTTTCAGGGGCCAAGTGTTAAGTCTGGTGGGAGAGGATGGGGAAAGGCAGTGATGGGAATAATTACTGCTAAGCCATCTGATTAAGAAAGAGCATTAACTGGCTCCAGGTGGGGATTTATCCAGGCAGCCTTGGCTGGAAGGATAGTCATGACAGTGTTTGAAAGATGGAGATATAAAATGTGGGGGGAAATGAAGGAACTTTCTGGATTCCAACAGGTCCTGGAGAAAAAGGAACTATTCAGAGGAGCCCCAACTTGCATGTCACTTATTCAGGTTTTTTAATAAACTTTTTTAAAAATCAGCAGCACTGGTGCATGGTGGCAGATTGTCAATCCTGGAGACTTGAGGTATCTGTATCCACTGAACAGGTATAGTTTGAGCAGCGGCTGTGAGAGTTTCCCAAGCAATATGTCCTAGACCAGGGGTGGGCAAACTTTTTGCCCCGAGGACCACATTGAGGTTGTGAAACTGTATGGAGGACCGGGTAGGGAAGGCTGTGCCTCCCCAAATAGCCTGGCCCCCACCCCCTATCCGTTCCATCCCCTCCCACTTCCCGCCCCCGACTGCCCCCCTCAGAACCCCTGACCCATCCAACCCCCCCGTTCCTTGTCCCCTGAGCACCCGCTCCCGGGAATAACTGCCCCTTCTGGGACCCCACCCTGTAACCAACCCCACCCTGTTCCCAGAGTGCCCCGATCCCTATCTACACGCCTGCCCTTTGATAGGCCCCCCGGGACTCCCATGCCTATCCAACCCCCCCGTTCCGCATCCTGACTGCCCCCCGTGATCTTCTGCCCCTTATCCACCCCCCGCCACCTTACTATGCTGCTCATAGTGGCAGGACTGGCTTATTGGAAAGCCTTGGAGGTGGGCAGGCACAAGCTACACTGGCGGCATGGCCGAACTGTGGGGGGGAGGGGACAGCAGGGGAGGGGCCGGGGGCTCAAGGTCGGGAAGGACAGTCCCACAGGCCGGATGTGGCCCATGGGCCGTAGTTTGCCCACCTCTGTCCTAGACACTTGTAGGAAAAGAAAAGCTCTATAGCTGGTCCCCTGAGCCATCCATTCTGTAGGGTTGGTCATTTTAATCTTCTAGTTTTTTGTTTTTTTCCTTCAGCCTCTTTTCGGGGATGAATGATATTTGTGGAAGTGGAGAACAAATAACATTGGCTAGAGCCAGGCACAGTTTAGATAGTTGGTGGAGCAAGCTGTCTTACATGCTCAGTGCATCTCAGTGTTGTCCTGTGTGTCCTGACCATAGATTTTCGATCATGCTAAATTGTATGAATTTGTGTCATGTCCACTAGGGTTTTGGTTAGGAAAATCAGTCCTTTCAGCTTTGCAGATAAGATTCTTCGTTCCAGGGATTCTTTAATCACTCCCAAATAGTTGAGGGATTAAAGAATTTTGCAAGTCTAAAGTAAACTCTTTGAGCAGACAGGAATTCATGGACAGTCTTCATGAATGAGGTTTTTTTTTTGGTTACAATCTGTTTTCTACAAAACAAATATATTATGAAGAAAATTATATGAAATCCTAGGCTGTGTCTATGAATGGAGAAAGGCAGCATTGCTATACCTGCCTGAATACACCACCCAGTAATCCAGACTCATTCAAAGTTACAAGCTACAGAAATTTTTGACACAGTGACCAGTCCTTCATCAAACCTGGCTTAGATCATAAGCTGATGTAGAGGACTTGACTTAGCTCCCACTGGACATAAGCCTGTTACGAAGTCATCTCAGATTTATCAGTAGGCAGTTTCAACACCAGGGTGTTGTCCAAGATTAAAATAAAGGTGGGTTACAGGTCAAGTTGAGGAGGATTGGCAGAGCAAGGTGGCAGAGGAAGACTATGATAGCTGGGAGTTCTGCAATTCCGCACTGAGGACTGGGAGAGTGGTGAGGAGGAATTTGTCTAATATCTGCAGTGCTACTAGTATGGGTGAATATTTCCCTGAGCATTAAAAGTCACCTAGTTGATCCAAAAATAATTTCAGAGATGGAAGAGAATTTGTATTAAGTACACTGTAGAACTAGGGGTGATGTGTGCTTGTGCACACATTCACCATATATCTTTGTTCTAGAACAGTGGTTTTCAAACCGTGGGTCGAAACCCAGTACTGGTCACGGAATGGAAGGCACTGGGTCGTGGCGGCTCCGGTCAGCATCACCGACCAGGCAAGTAAAAGTCACATTGGCCGCGCTGCTAGTCCCTACCTGTTCT
Organism: Dermochelys coriacea; assembly: GCF_009764565.3. Lineage (NCBI taxonomy): Eukaryota > Metazoa > Chordata > Testudines > Dermochelyidae > Dermochelys > Dermochelys coriacea. The sequence continues at coordinate 205,863,724 of NC_050068.2, read as the reverse complement.
AACACTGCGCTGCCCTGCCCCCGGAAGCAGCCAGCAGCAGGTCCAGCTCCTAGCCAGGGGGGCCATGGAGCTCTGTGCGCCACCCCGAGCACCAGTTCTGCACTCCCATTGGCCAATGGGAGTTGCAGGGGGGGTGCCTGTGGGCAAGAGCTGTCTCGAGCTGTTTGTGCGCCTCCGCCTAGGAGCCGGACCTGCTCCTGGCCGCTTCCAGGGCACAATGCGGTCCACGGTGCCAGGACAGGCAGGAAGCCTGCCTCAGCCCTCACACTGTGCTGCTGACCAGGAGCCACCCGAGGTAAGCCCACACCACAATCCTGTGCCACAATCCCATGCCTGAGCCCCCACCAACCCAGAGCCTCTTCCAGCACCCCAAACCCCACATCCCTGGCCCCATCCAAGAGCCTGCACCCCCAATCCAGAGCCCTGACCCCCATCTGCACCCCAATTCCCTTCCCCAGCCCTGAGCCCTCCCAAACCCCTCAGCTCCAACCCCACCCCAGAGCCCACACCCCCAGGCTATAGCGTTGGCCCCTCTCCTGCATTCCCTGCCCCAGCCCTGAGCCCCCAAACCCAGAGCCCCCCTGCACTCCAAACCCTTATCCCCAGCTTCACCCCTCTGTCCCGCACCCCAACCCTCTGCCCCAGCCCTGAGCCCCTCCCACACCTCAAACCCCTCATTCCCAGCTCCGTTGGGTCAAGGGCATCAACAATTTTCTTTAATTGGGTCGCCAGAAAAAAAGTTTGAAAGCCACTGTTCTAGCACTCATTTCCAGCTCTGCTTTGAAATACCTGGAAGCTGTGAATTGCAAGTAAAAGCATGCTCATGTGGCCACTGGATGTCACCATTCCTTCATACAAATAAAACCAGTTACAGTTTTTCAACTCCCAAACTCCTCTAGAAGATTATGGCTACTAGATGCTTTGAGTAGGGAAGCTACACTTCTCAAATGTTTGCTCTTTCTTAAAAGCAATGCAAAAGTTTTTATGCCTGGTAGCAGTATATATGGCCTGTGGCCATGTTTCTTGGGCCGTATCTCACCTTGGTACAATGGAGGAAGCCATGGCTTCTTATAACTTGATAGGATGTGGTGTGGGAAATACAAAAGTGAAACAAATCTGCAAAGAGGACGTGTTATATTTTTGGCTTGTTTCTAGGACAATGAACTTATGATTTGAACTGTATGTTTTTATGTAAGTCAGATTGGTCCAATTAGTAACACTTTTATTGTTGGGTTTGAATTTCCTGGAGTTCAAATGTCACACTCGGATAATGGGGACTTTTTTCTAATACTCACACTGTGTTGCTACAGGGAGGTGATGCACTCTTAAAGAAAGCCTAATCCAGCTGAAATGTTAAACCGAGACTCCTGCCTGTGCCTGGCTGCTCAGATTAAGTTAAACATCCTTCGGGAATTTCTGAATAGACCCTGACCTATATTACAGTGTTCCAACCCCCCTCTATCAATAGTATGTGTTAGTGTATATAATACCTTTGAAAAAACATCACACATCTTTAATACAATACAGAAAATGTACCATTTGGACACCCTAGCGGCTCTGTTTTCCTGCACAGCCAAACTTCCTTGTTCCAAAGTGCTTTATACTTTACAAACACTGGTAATAACTTCAGTTAGGAAAACAAATTCTATTCTTTGTTTTACATCTATTGCTAGAATTGCAAAAAGAAAAGGAGTACTTGTGGCACCTTAGAGACTAACAAATTTATTAGAGCATAAGCTTTCGTGAGCTACAGCTCACTTCGTCATTAGCCTTTTATTCTCTTAACTGATAGTTTTAGTTGTCCTCCTCTCCCAGCAGATGACATGGTAGAAGGTATGCTCACTTCATGAATTGTCTGAAAAGGGGAACTACAAATGGGTATGTTTAGTCTCCTCTCTGCAGTGTGCCATATCTGTCACCAGTGTGCACGCTATCAGCCAAGAAAGAAAGGGAAGATGTCCAATGTAGTTTTCTGAAGCTGTCTCTATCATGCTACTAGTGACTGGAAGAAATTCTTGCAGATAACTAGATAAATTTTTGACAGAATTGGAAGAGCACTGGAGCTTTCCGATCTGAACAATGAGGTATTCCTCAGGGGGAAGAGACCCTGTAGTTCATTTCCACTTTGTGCTGAATCTTTGTGTGTTCATCTTTGACAAGTGAACTCTAGCACTTCCATTATCTTGTTTTTATCTATAGTAAACACGTATGGGAAATGGTGGTTCCATGGTGGTGTCCCTACAGCCTAATTAACGACATTACCCCAGTTGCTGTAGTATTTAATAGAAATTGCTTCCCCCCTCCAGGGGAAAAAAAAAGTGAAGCTTATACAAAAATCCCCATGTTGCTTGGTGTTTTGGCAGGTGAGGGACAGGGAGGAGATGTTTGACCTTCATTCTGTACAAGAGTGATCCAGGAGGATTGAATCCCTACATCCCACAACTTGTTGGCTCATATTGGCAGTAGTGATGGCCAGCTCGGTGGTATTTCCAACACTAGTTTGTTTGTTTTTTTCCTGTATGGTGAAGGACAGATAGGCTTGAATGGAGGGTTTAGCTTGTGACCTCCCAGCATCAGGGAGAGTGAAAAGCTGCAGCATTTCATTTCCCTAGCTCTCTATGCACACATTTAAATAATGCAGCAGCTACACTGATGCCACAGTGCTGATTCTTACAGGCCTATTTCAGCTCTGATTTCTGAGACAAAGAAAATGAAAAAGTAAGCTGTTAAAATATTTTGGCTTTTGGATCTTTCTCTTTCCCACACTTCCATAATGGGGAGGCTTGTAGTGAGTGAGAGGTGTGTGTGTGTGTGTTTAAAAAAAAAAAAAAAAAAAAAAATTTTAATTGAGTGACATGATGATTTTGTCTGTATTGACAATTCTTGAGTATAGCAGACTGGTTCAGCAACAAGGCTATAGCTATTTTGCTTTGTTGGCTGAGCTGAATGTTTTGAACCAGTCTGGGGAGGGATTATTTGCCAAGTGGCGGAAAGCAGGGTCTTTAATGCCTGATGCAATTAGAGGTTCAGAGCCCAAATGCAAAAAAGCTAGATGTCCAAAGATGACATCTTAAAGAAATCAAAACAATAAAAAATAAAACCCTGATGAGATTGATGATTAAAGAGAAAATGGTCAGAACGCTAGTGACAAATACAGAAAGATATAAATGCTCATATATTTGCCTTAATTTAAGGGAGCTCTAGCTCTGGTATCTTGGTTTATTCTATCTTAACAGCTGTAAGGAAAAGTGCATTCACCCATGCTAACACCACCTCCTCCTCCTTATTCCCTCCACTTCTGTGATGCCAGCTGCTCTGGACCCTGCTGGATCTCTGACAGACCCCACAAACATGTTCTCTTATCTGATCTGCTTTCTCTCTTCTGCTTCCCCAGGCCAGTGTTGTTGAATGGTAGTGTGGAAGTGGGTCACATGAGGAATGTGTGATGAGTAATGAAGAGGGTTTCTGGTAATGGAAAGACGGGAACCATTCATGATCCTTGAGTAATTGCCCCCAACTGGCAAACCCTTTAAAATAGTCAGTTTCCTTATGCAATGCACTTGTCTCACAGTAAATTGTTTTGTTTAGAGAATGCAAGAGACAAACAAACCAGGTTACATCATCCAAGAAGAGAGCTTTTCAGTCATATCGCTTTCTAGCTCATAGCAAATCTCCTAAAGGAGAATTCAGAGAACTGGTGGATTTCTTTGGCCCTATTTTTATGTTTGTAAAGAGGGGATAATGAAAAGTACTACAACAGTATAGTAAGCGATGTATGAGATTCACATCATGGTATCTGCAAGGAGAGCTAATTCAGAATAGTTGACTCATCTTTAGCTGATGAAAAAATTACTTGTCTTGTGCACTTGGTTGTGGTAGGAGAGAATAGTAGGCTGTATAAGATTAAAAAATGCCATATACTTCAGGGCTGCTTTCACATCAGTAAATTAAGGGTCCAAAGCTCTGAATGTATAGATATAAACTGTGTGTTTTCCAGTTAGTCTAGATGTGTATGTGTGTGAATGTTTACATAGGAACAGTAGTATGTAAAATATTATTTATAGATTTTTGAATAAAGCTGATCACACTGCTTTTTTTGGGGGTGGGGGGAGGAACTCACAAAAATGGATCAAATGTATGGATAGACATGTTACTACACCTGTGAGAATTGAGGTTTGACCAATAGGCTAGGGCATCCTTCCTCATTCTCAAAACCAACACTACAGGAAGAGAGAAGAGCCAAAGGATGGGTACAAGTCATTTTGGCAGCAAAAAAAGGCCGCAAAAACAGATGGGGAGTTTTCTGGGACGAAGAAGGGGTGGGAAAAGAGAGAACAGGGTGTTAATATCAGAGAAAAGGAGAGAGAGCAACAGTAGAAGCAGGTCTGCAGGTGTGGATTTGTGACAGGAATCTAAGTAGTAAATAAAATAAAAACATGCAAATATTGATTTGAGGATCTAAAACTGTCCCTGGATTATGGTGATCTGAGCTTTGCACTCATGGGAATGGAATCCTTGCTATGAAATTACAGTCTGACATCTGTCAGAGCAGAAAATAAAAATCAGAATGAAAACAAAATAAATCACAAATGAAAGATTGTAAACTAGGTCTGTATCACAAAGTTGTTGGACTTTGTCTTGTGGCAGTGAATTCCACAGGTTAATTATATACAGCATGAAAAGTGTTTATTAATTTTAAACTTTTTCTTTACATTTTTCATTTTATTCTCATTTATTCTTGTATAGGCAGAGAGCATAAATGGGAGTGCCAGGTTTCCTTTCTTCTAAACTTTTCATTATTTTGTGTACCTCTCCCATCTCTTCCTTTTTGTTTTTGGGGACACTGAGCTCTTGAGTCTCAGAGTAAAAAATAATTGTAATCAGCCCTGATGATAATAGTGTACTTTGTGCTGTAGCTTACTGCTAGCATGATTTTTTTTTTCTCCAAGGTACAAGTGTCCTATATAACTGCACACACCCGCTCATTAAAAATAAATCATGTTACATATTGAGAAGGCTATATCTATACTGAGGCTATTGGAATTATTTACTTATGAGATTGAAATTTCTCCCTTGAGGTACAAGGCCTTCTTATCAAGAATGTATAAATTTGAATGTCACACTGAATTTTATATTTATATAGAAAATGTATGTCCTGATTACAAAAAGTCCTGTTGTTGCTACCTTTGGCTTAGCTTCACCTGTGGTAGCAATAGTGAGAGTGCTAATGTAGGTAGGCTTTCTGAGGCTATGACTGGTACTTAGCTTAAATTGAATCATTCTGAACATAACAGATATAAAAGACACACTACTGTTTTTAAAAAACAAAATTGGAACCTTTTCTATGCTGGCACTACCATCAGTGGAACTTAACCGGTGGTAGCAAAAGTATGACTTATTTCTGGGAGAGAAGACTGATGTAAACAAGGCCTTAATGATTTGCAGGGTGGCTCTTCTTTAGGTTAAGCAGTACCAGTAAATGCTCTCAAAATGCCCCTTAAAATACTTAAGTTTGCCGTCAAGTAATGATACTGACCCACTTCTGAGTTTGTGAAATGCTAAAATCCAGAAAGAAAAGGAGTACTTGTGGCACCTTAGAGACTAACAAATTTATTTGAGCATAAGCTTTCGTGAGCTACAGCTCACTTCATTGGATGCATTTCTAAAATCTAGAAAATCTCCACATTTTTCGTGTACACATGATGTGCGTATGTTATGTGTCATGTCAAAAATTCTCCATGTTTTCTTTATTCACTGGAGGTCACTGCTGTTTGCGTGCACAGAGTAGAGACAGCTTAAATAATTCAGTACTTGTAGCACCTTAGAGACTAACAAATTTATTAGAGCATAAGCTCACGAAAGCTTATGCTCTAATAAATTTGTTAGTCTCTAAGGTGCCACAAGTACTGCTTTTCTTTTTGCGAATACAGACTAACACGGCTGCTACTCTGAAACCTTAAATAATTCAGTGAGCTATGAGAGAAGCACAACAGGCTGTGCACTCTAATTGGCTAATTAAGTCACAGCATTTAAGACTAGGACAGTTGTGATTAAATGACTACTGCAAATGCATCCAGAGGTTTTCTTTCAAATTGGGAGGTATTAATTAAAAAGTATAGCCAAAGGACCCACTAGTGACAAGAGTCCCAGCTGAAGTCTGGGAGTACTGTGCTCAATTTCCATCCACGAGGCCTCTCTAAGTGTCATGGAAATCTGTCGTCTTTTTCTATAGTTATCTCTGTAGTTTTTGATACCAAACATAGAAAATCTTGACTCCTTTCTCTTCTGTCTGTTTTTATTTTTTTGAAAATTAACTATTAATTATGCTCAATTTGTATAGTTGGAAATGTATATCACGAAAGCTTATACTCTAATAAATTTGTTAGTCTCTAAGGTGCCTATCCCTAACCTCCAGCATATCTACCTCTCCCCCTAGTTTAGTGTCATCCACGAACTTGCTGAGGGTGCAATCCATCCCATCATCCAGATCATTAATGAAGACGTTGAACAAAACCAGCCCCAGGAACTACCCCTGGGGCACTCCGCTTGATACCGGCTGCCAACTAGACATTGAGCTGTTGATCACTAGGCATTGAGCCCCACGATCTAGCCAGCTTTCTATCCACCTTATAGTTCATTAATCCAATCCATACTTTTTTAATTTGCTGGCAAGAATACTGTGGGAAACTGTATCAAAATATTTGTTAAAGTAAAGATACATCTTGTCCCCTGCTTTCCCCATATCCACAGAGCCAGTTATCTCATCATAGAAGGCAGTCAGATTGATTAGGCATGATTTGCCCTTGGTGAATCCATGTTGACTGTTTCTGGCTAATTTCTAGTTAAGCTAAGCACTGTGTGAATGTGATGTCTCATTTTATTTAATTCCTCTTTTAACATGAATAATTTAAGGAGGGCAAGAGTTAAAATCAAGACCCTTTATGTGAGGTCACAGATTTTCATCCCTCTCCCACCTCAGTGTGAGGTTTGAAATTAGGTTACTGATCTCTCTGAAACTGACAAGCTCAAAATGTTAAACATCATGCTTGAAGCTTTGTTCTTGCTCTCTTGTATTATGCTAGGGTTTTTGTTGGGTTAAAAGAAAAATCTCTTTAGTCCTCAAAATACTTATAGCAGTGTTACCATTTCAACAGGATCAGATTAACCTTACTCAAATATGCTGGAATTAAAAAAAAAAGTTTTTATTGATAAGTAATTAAGTAGGGTGTGTCAGGGAATTTGAAGTTGGCAGTTCTTGTAAAAAGTGTGAGATTGTGAGATGGAAGATACAATTTCCCCCCAATGGAGACTTGAATGGGCAGAGTGGTCACTGATCTAGTCCGAGATCACGTCTTGTCGTATTGCTGAGCAGCATAACTATACTGACAAAAGTCTGTTGTGCAGACAGGGCCAAAGTTGGAAGAATCCACGTGTTAAAGATTTGTCTACATACAAAAGTTGTATTGATTTAGCTGTACGGAACAGTTAACCTTGTCCTACCTTGTCCTTTAGCCTTGTCCTACCACTTATAACATTTCTGCTGGCATAGGCACAGTATATACAAGCTAAAGGGTCCTTTTGCTAGTACAGTTTATACAAGTTGTCCAAGTGAAATAAGCTATATTGGTAAAAGCACTCTTTTGCTTTTATAACTGTGTCTACATTGGAACTTTTACTATAGTGGGTGGGTGAGATTCTGTGGCCTGCGTTATGCAGGAGGTCAGACTAGATGATCAGAATGGTCCCTTTCGACCTTAGTATCTATGTACCTGTTTGGCCTCACCTGCACTGGGAAAATGCCTCATGTTAGAAAACCTGTTAACTAATCTGTTTTAATTAGCATGATATTGAGTGTAATTTAGCAGTAATAGACAACTCATGTTTAACATTGCATTAGCTTAAAAAATGTAAGCATGTTTTCTAACATAATGCACTTTCAGAGCGTAGACATACGGTTTGTTAAACCTTAGAACCTTGCAAGCTAATGTATTTCTTAAGCTGACAGCTGCCTTGAATACTGTTCTTGCACTTCTCTGTTTTGAATCTTTTCCTAATTATTTCTTGTGTTCTCTTTTCCAGAAAGATGAGGTGTACCTGAACTTGGTGCTGGATTACGTTCCTGAAACAGTATACAGAGTTGCCAGACATTATAGCCGGGCCAAACAGACACTCCCTATGATCTATGTCAAGGTAGGTAATTATAATTATAAATTGAACTAGGAAGTTTGCTGTAACACAGTATTTCTAATTGTTGTTAGTTTCCCCTAACCTGAACTTTAAATTCTCCCACTAAACTGCAAGGTAGATTAAACAGTGAAGGGTTTATTTCAAGGCAGCAAAATCTATAAAAATGATTATAACAGGAAATTATTAAAAATTATTATAAGAGATGATAATAAGAGGAAATTGTTGGAGCCTAACTGCGTATATAAAAAATTTAAGGTAGCAAGTTTCAGCAACACTCCGTGCTGCTGTTTAGACTCCTACATTTTAAGAGAAATGATAGCCCAACAGCAATGTTTTGTCCCAGAGACAAATCAATGTATCTAAGCTGTTGTTGAAGTAGTATGTGTACAATTTAACTGTATGCCCTCCAGAGTTTGCCCAGTTATTTGGTTCTTATGCTATTAAACATTTTCAGGTGTTTGCAATTACAATAAGATCATATCCTACTTAAAGGTTCTTATAAGTTTAAAAGCTCATGGCTTTCCTACATACACACTCTGGGGAAACTGGTTTTATCTGAGCACCTTCTATCCTGTGAGAAGTGATGTGGTATCAAGGCCTTTGTAAATTCTCCTGCTGGGGAAATGACCATTTTGGGAGCTGTGGGCATTGTCATTTTTTCTAGACCTGGGGACTGTTTTTATACTCTTTTTCTGACACAACAGGCTTTTCTTTTCATCCTACTATTGATAAAGAATATTGTCTTGATGTCAGGAACACTTAGTATTTACCTCAAAGACATCTCAAAGGCAAGAAGAAAGTCAGATTACATCTATCTATAGATTTTTATTGATTGATTGAAAGGATATCTTAGCAAGGTAGGGTAGTGTCAGTTTTATTACCAAATAAGTCAAAGAAACAGTTAAGCCTCTTTGGAGTTGTCCACAATGTGAATTCTGGCAGTGGAGGTATATACTAAAATTATACACAAAGTATAACATACTTTACTCCACTTAGGAAGGAACAATCAGTTACACACATACAAAATGGGAAATGACTGCCTAAGAAGGAGTACAGCAGAGAGGGGGATCTGGGGTTCATAGTGTTTCACAAGCTAAATCTGAGTCAACAGTGTAACACTGTTGCGCAAAAAAAAAAAATCATAATTCTGGGATGTATTAGCCAGAGTATTGTAAACAAGACACGAGAAGTAATCCTTCTGCTCTACTCCGCACTGATTAGGCCTCAACTGGAGAATTGTGTCCAGTTATGGGTGTCACATTTCAGGAAAGATGTGGACAAATTGGAGAAAGTCGAGAAGAGCAATAAAAATTATTAAAGGTCTAGAAAACATAACCTATGAGGGAAGATTGAAAAAATGGATTTCTTTAGTCTGGAGAAGAGAAGACTGAGAGGGGACATAAGTTTTCAAGTACATAAAAGGTTGCTACAAGGAGGAGGCATAAAAATTGTTCTCCTTAACCTCTGAGGATAAGACAAGAAGCAATGGGCTTAAATTGCAGCAAGGGTGGTTTAGGTTGGATATTAGGGAAAAACTTTCTAACTCTCAAGGTAGTTAAGCACTGGAATAAATTGCCTAGGGAGATTGTGGAATCTCCATCATTGGAGATTTTTAAGAGCAGGTTGGACAAACACCTGTCAGGGATGGTCTAGATAAATTTAGTCCTGTCATGAGTTCAGGGGACTGGACTAGATGACTTCTTGAGGTCCCTTCCAGTCTTAGGATTCTATGATACAGCTTCTAACACTATATAATATGGAAGGCAAGAAAGTAGCAATGTAAAATGACGACGACAACAACAACAACAAAAAATACAAATTGCATCCAGTTGTATTCTGAGATAAAGTTTGTCATACTAAATTTTGTATATACCAGTTTTTGACTCATCAGGTAATAAAGAACTCTTAGACTTTTTGGAGACAACTTACATAATACTTGTATATTTATAAAGGGAAATTCAGACAACAAATTTGACTTGTTCGTAATTATTGCATTTTAAAGTTAACATCTCCTAATGGTGTATCTGGGGTGCTATAAAATAATAAAAACTAACTTGAACCTGGACTCTGGCTGGCAGGGGCCAGCAGACGGAACCCCAGTCCAGCAGTGGGCTGAGCCACTCAGCCTGCTGCTGGTCTGGGGTTCCGTCCACCGGCCCCTGCCAGCCGGAGTCCCGGCCACCAGCCCCGCTCAGCCCACTGCCGGCCCGGGGTTCCATTCATCTAGGCAAGCGGCGGACTGAGCGGGGCCAGCGGCGGGACCCTGGCTGGCAGCAGAGTGCCACTAAAAATCGGTTCCCATGCCGCCTTTGGCACGCGTGCCGCAGGTTGCTGACCCCGGACTAGAGTTTTGAGTAGGGGGAGAGTGGATACTTCGTTTAGTGTGCTTAGTTGTTCCCACTCCAAGTGAAGTCACTCCAAGCAGTGGTGACTGATCACCTTCTTCTACCCAGAGCTTTAAAAGTAAAACTCAGGGTGGTGGGGATGTCGGGACACAGCTCAACTGACTGGTGGAAAGACAGCATACAAGAAACACTGGAAGTGGGGTACAGCAGGGGTTAAAAGTAAAACCAGAGAGGGATGGTCTTTAAAATTTCCCTCTAGATGTATTGGACCAAATCTCAGAAGTGTGATTGGGACAGGCAGCTAGAGAGTAGAAGCAAAAGAGACCAATTTAGGGTGGTAATTGTATTTTACTTGGGGCTGGGTGTCCAATAAATTCATCGTTAAATTGAAAAACTCAGTCTCCCTTTCTCTCCTCCATATCTCCTAACCATCTGAGATATGTAGAGAGATCCCCACTACGGTTGAAAATGAACCTTCTGTCCTACGGAATGAGGAGAAATGGCTGCTCAGCTACTTCTGGCCCAGATTAATTGTATGTTACCAGTAAGAGTAAGAACTGATGTAATATTTAGAGGCTATGCAATTCAAACTGAACCTTGACAATGCCTTTACCTGCACCATTCTGTCTCCTTCCGTGTTACCCCCCCCCCCCCCGAAAAAACAATGATTAGATTTTTAGTTCACCTTCAAAATACCACAGTTCCACTCATGCAAACTTTAACCAACAAGAATATTTTGCTAACACTCTGTTAAGCTCTCCTGGTCTACTTTATTTTTCCATTACTTCTGATCACCAGGATTGCATACATATTTGCATGGAAAAACTTTGTCCCTTACAGCTGCATTTCTTGTTTGTGCCTTATTCAGGCAGAGTGGTCTCAGACTAGTGGATGTGATTCACTGCCACACGAGCAGTTGTGGCATCATTGAATGAAACTGTGGAGAGTAACAGAAGGTTGGTTAAAGAAGTGCAAATTTTGGTTTGTAAACAACATGATACCTTGGTGATCAGCTCCGAGTAGTAAAATAAAGGACACATACAGGACTGTTTAACAGGGTTATGGTAAAATATTTCTGCAGACTGTGTGTGTGCAATCCTCAGTATTTATAACACACCATTAGGGTGTGCTTACCCAATGCATGGAGAGCATTGAGGAACATTCTCTGCATTAAATGATGGGTTTTCCCATCCTTGTTTTTTTGCAATGGCCCAGTGTTGTTTGTCACGAGTATGTTTCCAAGCTGAACCATTTTGGCACTTCCTCACATAGTACATCCTACTGTCACAATTGCTCCAATGCATTCTGGGACTCCCGAAGCACCTGTTCTCCTTCAAGTGGCTCCTGCATATGCCCACTCGTGATGCAACAGCCATGCGCAGCTCAAATGTTAGGACCTTGCTAATGGTGTCCATTTGAGTGCTCATGCACTCCTCTTGCCATACTTTCCAAAAGGGGTGCGGTGTGTTAGCTCTCTTAGTTCTATCCAACTCTGTGCAACTGCGATAAAGTAGGAACCTACCCAGACCTCATGTTTGGATCTTTCTCTTAGATACTGCACAGTTAGTTATGAAATGCTAGTTTTAAATACAGTTACTGGTTTTAGTTTAATTAGCATTTTTTGTGTTAGATAGCATAGCATTCAGAAGCTTTAGGTCTGTACTAAGACCTGATGGCAGATCCGAAAATAAAAACAAATAAAGCTTTAAACAACATGGATTCTGCTCTTCAGTCTTTCTAGCATTGGATGCTCATACACTGTCTTGCCTGCCTTAGTGAAGGACCTTCACCCTCCAGGTGCTCCATCTGCGACATCTTTACCCTGAGAGTAAAGAAGAAGAGACAGAATGGACAACAAGTAATTGCCTTCGAGGAAGTGATTGCAGCTCTGCCTGCCAGATTGGGTAATAATGGTCGGTTCCAAGAAATGATATACACTAGTCTTGGCACTGGACACATCGAAGGATGAGTTGATGACATAAACCTTACATATCAGAAATCTACGGAGAGAACCGTCAGTAAGATGGCCATTCGTCACAACCTCTGTGAGGAGAGCCAATCCATCCAATCCAGCTCCTTGGATCCTACTACATTGGAGTCAAGTAGAGGACCATTGTGTAAAGACTCTGGAAGTAGAACTAAGAAACACGCAGCTGTGACACCAGATCCAGCTGTCATTCTGGTTGCCAGAGATTTTGATCCAGTAGGAAGATCGAAGGATCCAAAGATTCACTTATCAAGACAAAAAGAGGCAGCACAAGTTAGTATCAGATCCGAGTATCTGTTCTGATTCCCTCACCCAACTTTCTCTGATGGTACTGGCACAAATCCATCATTCTGCTCCAATGCTGCCGCCTCAATCAAATTTAGAGAGAGAAGAACTACAAAAGAGAAGGAACTCCTCTCTCTAGATTTGACTGAACTAGGGAACAGAAGGATAAAAGAACAACAAATGTCTTCTCCTCTTCCATTACCCTAAAACAGCATTGGGTTCCCCAGTAGGTTTCTTTCCTATACTGCATCCACTGCTATTTCCTCTTGGCTCCTGATTGTGTCTGAGTGGCAGGTCCTGTCTTTGTTCTGTCCACCATTAAAGAGAAAATGATTGGGCTCTCAACCTTTCTCAGAGAACCCCTTTAGTGGGATCATATTATGAATTGGACTCAAATATGGACTACTGGCCTGATTAGAGAATGCTCCCAAGGCACAGAGATGGTCTGACTGGTCAAAGTCCATCTTACTAACCAGATCTGCAGCACTAAGGGTATAGTGGACACCTTCAGTCACCAGCACCATTGGAACCAGGCCCTACAGAACTAAAGATACAGGATCTATTGATATCACATAGGAAAGGAGATCAGTCTCCTGCTCTTATGCATGATTCTTTGTCTGATGTAGAGGAACAGATCACCCTTCAGGAGTTTAAAGAATTATATCCTGAAACTGACAATCGGATATCTCCTGAAGAGAACCTTGGTGTCTACGCTGTCGCATCTCCATTGAAGGAGAAAGCAGCCTTTCAGGTATTAGCTTAGTTTATATCATTTACCCAGGAGGGAATTTCTTTCTTTCATACTCTCCCGGTGCCAGATTCCTTAGTAGTGGAAGCAGCTGTTTAAAGATCTAAGAGTGATTCAGTTTACTTTACTCGCTTGGATAAACTCAAAATGATGATGAATGAACTGGGAAGAACAGTTTTCTCTTCCATGTAGAGCATAAGGGTTGTGAACTACCAAGTATTTATGGCCAATACTCTTTGGAAGAAAATGTCAGCCTTTACTAAAAGGCTATGCCAGATGAACAAAAGAAACTTTCTAATGCTTTTGTTACAGAGAACCAGCAAGTAGTAGTAAAGCATGCATTGCAGCCATCTTTTGATTCTTCAGATTAGACAGCTAAAACTGTAGTATCTGCAATTCCTCTTCGATGATATGTCTCGTTCAAATTTTCTAGACTACCCTGAGAAACTAAACTGATATAGAAGATTTTCCCTTTGAAAGAGAAGGTCTATTTAGTACCAAGACTAATGACTTCCTGGAGAAGATGAAGAAACAAATTATGCAGGAAGACCTTTGGACGTTGATCAGCAAGCCCAGAGAAGACCAGGACTACCATATTTAGGTACCAAAGATAGCTTCCTTCATGGCCATCTTCCTTTTTTTTTTTTTTTTCCAGTACAGAGGAGATAATATTACCAACAGCAATATCCTCCTCAACAGTCTTTCCAGCAAAGGAGAAGAAACTTCAAAACAAGGGCAAAAGGTAAGCAAACATCTTTGGCAGCTATGATGTTGAACCTTAGCCCACAAGTTTGAGGCATTTCATAAGGACTGCAATCCAATTTTGACCAATGCTTACTTTTCCCTCTTCAGAGAGCTACTTTATCAGTATTTCTACTGTTGGACTTCTATAACTATGTACAGGTGAATTTTAGAACTCATCTGCACTGGGTATTCAATTCTATTTGAATACCTCACCTCTTCCAACTCACCCTCCCTGTTTCAGTTCAGGAGCCTCTCTCACAAGAACCTGTTAAAAAAACGAGGTTCTGGCTCTATTCAAAATGGGAGCTGTAGAAGAGGTACCAGGGAGATTCAAGGTGCACAGGATTTTATGCAAGGTATTTCATAATCCCCAAGAAAGATGGAGGCCTTTGACTGATTCTAGACCTTAGGAAACTCAATACATCTCTCAAGAAGTTCCATTTCCATATTTTAACCCTAGTTCTATCATACCCTTCCTTTTTCCAAAAGATTGGTTTTCAGCCATTGATTTGAAAGATGCCTACTTTCACATTGCTGGAAGTCATGTATATCAGAAGTACTTTTGATTCACAGTGGAGAGAGAACTACTTTCAGTACAAGGGCCTTCCATTTGAACTTTCTCCTGTCTCATGGCATTTGTTAAATGTCTATTGGCAGTGGCAGCTCACCGAAGAAAAGAGGAATTTGTGTTCCTGTATCTCGATGATTGGTTAATAAGGCCCATCAAACGATCATCTAATCATTGCCATCCTTTGCATGTGTACTCTCTTCAGAAGTCTATTTCATGATAAACCAGAAAAAAACCCACTGTTACAGCCGTCTCAGAGAATCCCTTTCATAAAGGAGTATGTAGAGGCCACTCGAAGGAAAAATGAAAGTTACTTGTAACCAAAATTCTTTAAAGTGGGACTCTGCATAGTGACACCCCCAACTCACCTTCCCCTCTTCCTTGGGAGTCTTAATTAAAACCTGGACCAGAGGAGGTGGTGGGAAGGAATTGAGGTGGCCAGAGCTCCAAAAGGCTCCACACTCCAGAAGACATTGCTATCTAGCTTCCACCATCTGAGCTGTACGTGGCTAGTGCATCTCATGAATATGTAGCCTATGTCTTGAAGAACGTCAGTTACAAGTAACCAACATTCATTTTCATAGTGCTTGGTGCCATTGGTGGGAGCAAGGACTTTGGGACAGTTTCAAAATAGCTAGATTTTACTCGTTCCTCTAGATTTGATCTAAAGGCCATCCTAGGCAATGCAGGCTGCTAGGACAACCAACACTAGAACGTTGCTTGGTGTGAGTGTTGTGTGTGGATGCATGAAGTTGTACCAGTGTAGCAAGCTCAAGGGTTCCATTCAAGAATTTGTCACAATGCCTCTTCACCTAATATAGACAAGACTTGAGAAATCTGACATGAAGTACTTTTATTTGCTGTGCGTTTTTTCTTTTTGTCAGCCATCATTCCTTGTAGGATGCTTGTGAATGCTGGACTGCTGTCACTGAATATTCTTTATGAATAAAACATTTTGTTTTTGAAAGGTCAAGGAATACTTCTGTAACAAATTACACTGACTTGAACAAAGAAGTGCTGAGGTTGTGTGGAAGGGAAGAAAAGTGAAGTCCAACTTTTAGGCCTTATCTGTCTTGCCAACATTGCTTTAAATTTTGTCTAGCTAGTTTTTTTTTTCCCCCATTGGTGAGCTGTAGAATTCACTCTTGTTTACTATGTAGGGTTTTTAGCATGCTAGTCTCTCTCCCACTTTCCTTCCTCCTCTTCCCCCCGCCCCCCTCCACCACACACACTTTGTCATTAGGAAGTCGTACATTATACATTGTCTGTTTGTGTTCCAGTTGTACATGTATCAGCTGTTCCGGAGTTTAGCCTATATCCATTCCTTTGGAATCTGCCATCGGGATATAAAACCACAGAACCTCTTGCTGGACCCTGATACAGCTGTCCTAAAACTCTGTGACTTTGGAAGGTAAGTCTATCTCTTTGGCCTGGTCTACAGTACACTTAACACTTATACTGGCATAGCTAAATTACTTAGGGATGTGATTTTTTGTTATAATTCTGCCAGTATAAGCCCTGATGTAGACACACTTATGTCTGTATAAAAGTGCCAGTATATCGTATGTCTCTTTGGGTTCTACAGAAGCACTTTTATGCTAATATAAACTGTCTCTACACTAGAAGGGCTTGCCAGTGTAGCTATGCCAGCAGTGTTTTTCTAGTGCAGTCAAGCTCTTTGTATTCCAAAGCCTGGTTAAAACTAATTTATCTGAAGAGAACCATGACTTAATTCGTCACAGAGACTTCTTATATTATGTAGAACAGTATCTAGATAGGGTTCCCTTCTAGCTGGGAAAGGGTGAGCACAGAGGCTTTCTTCGCGAACGTGTGTGTGTGTGTGTGTGTGTGTGTGTGTGTGTGTGTGTAATTAACCCAGAGAGAGAGAGGGATTGCATGAATGCAAGAGGATTCAGAAGAAGGGGAATTAAAAAATCAAAACAAGAAATTGTATAGGTATGTTTAAGAAAATATACAGATGTGTAGAGAAAATATAGTGGCTAAGAAAGAACAGCTATCCGAGTTTAAGTATTGAGTGATGGGTGTGATATAATAACCTCAATAGAAAAATATAATGCTAATCCAGTACTACTTGAATATGTATGTTTGTTTATACCAATTAGTATAGTGTTTCAAATACCAAAGGACTTAGTCAGCCAGAGATAATAGACTTTTAACTAAGGGTCTTAGATACTGGGATTTACAAATCTTTTGTCTAAAGCAGTGGTTCCCAAACTGGGGTTCGAGAACCCCTGGGGGTTCATAGAAAGTTACTGGGCGTTCGCCAGAAAAATTTCACTAATGGCGGCCAGAGGACCCTTGGCATAGGAGGAAGCAGGTGGGCTCTGGTTGCAGGGCAGACAGACTGAGCCCCAGGGAGAGCGGGACCGGGCAGTTGGGGCTGGCAGCCGAAGCCCTGCCCCGTGAGCAGGGGAGCTGGCAGCACGAACTCCAACACTCTGGGACTCAGGCTGCCAGCCCCATGCAGGGAGAGCAGGTCTGGGCAGTTTGGGCTGGCAGCCCGAGCCCTGCCCCCGTCAGCGGGGGAGCCGGCCGCCCGAACCCCAGCGCTCTGTGTGGGGCTGGCAGCCCGAGCCCCAGGGAGAGTGGGGCTGGCAGCCCGAGCCCTGCCCCAGTCAGCAGGGGAGCTGGCTGCCAGAATCCTAGCACTCTGCACGGGGCTGGCAGCCTGAGCCCCAGGGAGAGCGGGGCCGGGCAGTTTGGGCTGGCAACCCGAACCCTGCTCCTGTCAGCGGGGGAGCTGGCCACCCCAACCCCAGTACTCCATGTGGGGTTGGCAGCCCAAGCCCCAGGGAGAGTAGGGCCGGGCAGTTGGGGCTAGCAGCCCGAGCCCCGCGGTCAGTGGGACCTGCAGCCCGAGTTCAGTTGACCGGAGCAGTCAATGGGGGTCCAGCAGCAGGAGCCCCACGGAGTGTGGAGGAAATTTAAACTTAAATCCCTGGAAATATTCATTTTTAGGAGGGGGTTCATGAGATTTCACAATTTAGTGAAAGGGGTTTGCGGGCAGTTAAAAGTTTTGAGAATCACTGATCTAAAGTCACATTCTTTTTCTGGTATCCATAGAGCAGAATTGTCACTAGATGCTTAAAGCTGTAAATCTCTTTACATGGGCAAGATCACTGGTAGAAGTCAGGAATCCACTTCCTTTCTCTGTGAGTCCCTTACCCAAAATGCCCTTTAACTGTAGTAGACTTAAGTAACTTGAGAGTGTGTGTGTAAGAGATGTCACCAGAGCAGTTGTTGCTAAACTGGCTTGACCATTGTAAATTGGAACTTTGGTGTTTGAAGTGCTATAGATTCATGCATGGTGGTTCTTCAGGAATCTTCTCCTGAGATTGTAATAGGAGACTGTTAAAATAAGAATGACAGACTGTAAAACTTAGTTTAATTTTGCCTGTAAAAAAGCACTATTTAGCTACATAGGATGCTCCATGGAAAAAATTGGAGTTTCCGATCAGGTTAAATGAGAGAGACTAAATATTCTGGGTTTTTTTGGGGGGTTTTCAGTGTAACTGAGCATTTGATTTGAATTGTTTCTACAGCATATGGACAGCATCAGATTACCAACTCTTTAAGCTGCATTGCTTTTTTGAATGATGATGATCCAACCCAAAATGCATGTTCAAGTATAACTCACGTGTTTGAGACACAAAAATCTTTTTAAAAGATTACAATACATGAAGCTAACACTAAAGGAGAAGGAATCAGTGACCTCAAGGCAAAACAAAGAGAAAGCTACTTTTAGAATTTGACAGATACTAAATATCTTGTCTGCCACCCTCCAGAAAAAGCCCCACATCAATTAATCCATATTGTTGTCATTTAAAAGCAAAGTAATCAGGAGCATTCAATAGAAGCTCTTTGTTAGATTGGGCTAAATTCTGAAACCTGGAGTGACTCTTCTCTTAAGAATGTACGTTGGGGTTTCATACTGTCCAGAAGACTGCAGAAGGAGAATTAAAGATAGGGAAAACTAGGGGATGAGTTGGGAAGGAAGAAGATAAATCCCTAGATTTGCATCTAGGACGAGAGTGGTCAAATATCCAGTGAAACACAAAATGTATAAGGTTTCAGTATATATTGAAATCATGGCTTTGGAAGTTTACATTTCTACTTATTTAATTTTGCAATAACCTTTTATTTAGAATCTAAATGTTTAGCATGAATTACATTGAAATCATGGCTTTGGAAGTTTACATTTCTACTTATTTAATTTTGCAAAACCTTTTATTTAGAATCTAAATGTTTAGCATGAATTACATTGATGTGCCTTTAGAGCAACTGGAGCAGCCATAGTAGTAACTCAATGCCCTGCCGTGTGCGGGAATCTTCATTTGGATCTGAGCTTGTCCTATTGTCCCTTGATTTTATATATGGTTGTGTTGTACAAAAAGATGCTGTGGGCATAGCTCAGCTGTGTTTGTTGTAATCTTTTTCAGCTGTGTGGCACAAACTGGTTACAAAACCATGATTATACTGAAGTGTAGATAGCACTAGCCTCTGTTTGCCAGAAGCTGGGAATGGGCAACAGGGGATAGATCACTTGATGATTACCTGTTCTGTTAATTCCCTCTGAAGTACCTGGCATTAGCCACTGTCGGAAAACAGGATACTAGACTAGATGGACCTTAGGTCTGACCCAGTATGGCCGTTCTTATATCTTCTAAAAGCTACTATGGTTCACACTTTGCTTCTACTGCCCACCCCATATAACGTTTTCCATCTATATCAGCTAAAGCTGTGGGAGTACAGTAGACAATAGATATGTTCATTGCCTGATGTTGCAAATTAAACTTCTTGAGTTCCTTCATTTTCTTCGGTGGGGGGTATTACCTGAGGTGACCTCTGCTTTGGCAGAGGCAATTCTACAGTAGTTTAAAGCCCAAACAGGCATTGTGTAATGCAGACAAAGCCTTAATGTTAAGTTGGGGCAGAGCCACTGTCAGGTGCCTGCAGCCTGCTCTTTCTCCTATTCGTCCTATTCTCCTATTCCTAAGCTGTATAGAACCAAAGGAGTGCTGATGTGATCATAAAGAAAGGTGATATTTAGGTTAGACTGAGTGAGTAGTAGGGGGTTTTGAACCTCAACAGTTGACTGAATTTGACTGAACCATACTCTGTCCAGCCTTTATCCTCTGTAAATAAATCTTTGCACCCAGCAAAGTAGTATAGTGTTATCCAGGAATATGAATCTATTTGTCCACTGGATTGTGCTCAGGATGTCCTTTGGCATGGCCAATGTGTTATCATAAGGTAACTGGCTGTTGGATTGAGTTGGTTTGACAGTTTAAAAAAAAAAAAAAGACTTTGTCACATGCATGTGTGACGGGTTAGTCCCCTCCTTCCGGGATGCCACCTGATGTACTGGGGTTTCACTGAGCCTCTCCTGCTCAACCAGCCTGGGTTCCCTCTCCCTGCTTTGCTGAATTTGGCTCTCAGGCCTCTTGCAACACACGCACACAGGTAGGGCAACACCCCACTGCAGACACAGACTGAAGTCAGCTCTGTGTGAGAGGACTCACCCAGCACTCGCATGCACACCCCTTTTGGGAGATAAACCCAAAATAATACTGTCTTGCACTGTATAGAAAAATCTGCACAGTGCAAGATCATAAAATTTCTCCCTCTTCCTCAGTGTGAAGAGAGATACGCACTACTTCTTGTCCCCTCAGTTAGAAATTATATAAACTGGGTTTAATAATAAACAAAGCAAATTTTATTAATTATAAAAGGCAGATTATAAATGATTAAGGAATAGCAAACAGAACAAAGCAGATTACTAAGAAAATAAAACAAAACATGCAAACTAAGCTTGATTCACTAAAGAAACAGGTTACAAAATGTAGTTGCTTACCCTAAATGTTGAATTAGGGTGCAGAGTTTCTGTAGCTTAGAGTTCCAGTTATTTCTTCTTACAGCCTTGGCCCCCCCGCCTTTCCCTTCATGTTAGTTCCTTTGTCCCTTCAGTTTCTTCAGCAGTCCTTCTTGGGTAGGCAATGGAGGAGAATCCTGTTTGCCTTCCTCCCCACCCTTAAATAAGATTTACATAAGGCGGGATCTTTTGTTTCCCAAACTTGACCCTCCTCTCCTTTTAGTGGAAAGTTACAAGAAGTCCAAGATAGTGTTTAGTATCCAGTGACAAGACCACTTGACCTAGTAGGGTCACAGCTGTGTCCCAGGATGCCTCCCAGGAAGAAGAGAGATTAGTGTATTGTTGTTTCTTCCTAATGGCCCATCAAATCTGGTGGCCTATTATCTGGTGGGTGTCTTCCCAATACACCCAGTTGTAATTTGTTACGTAGTCCATATTCCTAACTTTAGGTACAGAAATGACACAAGCATATAAATTGGATAATCACATTCTCCAATGATATCTTACGTGAGCCATCTTGCATAAAACATCTTAGTTATGCCATATTCATATCAACAGTATTTCTATGAAGAATATGGGGTGTAATGTCACAGCATCAATACAGAAGTAGTTTGGAAATCGGGGTGGGAGGGAGAGAGAGAAATAAATTTGCCTGTGCTGAAGTGTGGTAAAATCTTCTGTCACTGAAGGAGATCTCTGTTTTGCTTCTATCTAGTGCAAAGCAGCTGGTTCGCGGAGAACCTAATGTCTCTTACATCTGCTCTCGGTACTACAGGGCACCAGAGTTGATCTTTGGAGCCACCGATTATACCTCCAGTATAGGTATGTATATCTTTTTGTGTATTGTACTCTGTACTGACTGCACTGTTTTTTATTTCTTTTATTGTGGACAAAATAGATTTATAAATAAGTTTATAACTGTCCCAAAGTGCTCAAGTGTGACCCTTGAAGGGAGGACCTGGTTATAGGTGGTCAAAGATGGTTCTTAAAATAAATGCATGTCCGTTCATCTTTCTGAAGTTATCACTACGTGATTTTCTAGCTTCTAGACTTCCGTGTGGGCTGGGAGGTTATTTGTGTTTGGCTAAAAGTCAAACTTCAAACAGTTTTTTATTTTTTTTCTTTCCCCCAGCTGTCCAAACAATTTCAGTGGAGCAGTTTTCTTGCTCAAGTGTTTGGTTGAATTTTATTAAGTATTTTTAATAAGAATGAAAATGGAGTTGGGTGTTGGCTTTACAGTCTCTTGGAAAAACTCTGGGCAAGGATCTGTGTACTTTATAGGACATTAAAAAATCTCAACAATTTAAATCAAATATGATAATGAATAATATAATCTGTGTAATAACCCCCTTTGTTTGTTTTGATATTCAACTTATGTTATGCTGTCCCCACACCTCAAGTTTTCAAAATGTCAAAGATTATTTTTTTTGTTTAGATAACTAGTAACTGCATCATAGAAGCTGTCAAGAAAGCTGGCACTTGCATTAGACAGAGAGTGAAGACTTGGGGCTTCTGGTACCTGTGGAGGTGTAGGAAGCAGGAGATTTCTGCTAAAAAATCAACAGCAATGAAATCACTAACAGTGTTGGTAGTTTTGGTTTCTAAATCACAGAATACATAAGGACCCTGTCTGTGGACTGGCATTAAAGGGATCATAATTCAGATCTCAAGCTTCCTGATCTGGGGACTTACTATGTCTATTCAAAGTGGTTATGAGTGTTTTGCATTTCATATGGGCCTTGCCTGCACTAGGAGAAGGAGGTACTTCTAAAAACATGCTAGCGATCACATTTTAAAATATTTCTTAGTACCTAGTGTAGGCAAGATGTAACACCTTTAAAAATGTTAGGAAGTCATGGTAAAGCATGGGAAGAGTCTAGAATTAACCGTACCAGTTAGCATATTTTAAGGGTGTTAAGCCCTGTCATGCACCAAATGCTTAGTGGTGTTTAAAAACTAATTAAAACAGGTTAGCTGATATAATTTTTAAAAATCATCTTTTTTCCTAGTCTAGACAGCCACAAGCAGCACCCCTGGCTTTTGCTTAGACCTATGATGAATCCAGTGGAAATACAAGCACATATCCTTGCTACTTTTCTCCCAAATGAAGTGATCCACCTGTATGTGACACAACCATACATGATATCACAGAGGATTCATGAACAAGCATTACATACAGAAGTACTCTCAGGAAACTAATACTCTGTTTTCAGGCAAATGTTCTGTTGTAATGAAACAAATATTGTAGGCGCCACTGACAGAGACTGTTATAGTTAAAGTTGAAAAACGCTTCTCATTTAAAGTCTTTCTACATGAGTGCTTTTCAGAACTCTCACCTTTTCTGAAGCCTTGCCTGGTAATGTTTTCCATGCTTGATTTTTCTTTGGAGGTGAATTTTTGTTTGAAAGTTTGAACCAAATCTATGCAAAATTTTTGGAGTTCTGGGCAGGTTAAACACTGTAAAAAATATTTGTTTGTAAGTGCTGTTTTAGAGGTTGATAAATATGAAAACGATCTACATGAAATTGATTGTTAGCATTTAACTTGAAAAATAATACACAGCAAATCCTTGCTTCCCTCCGCCTCAAACCCCCCTCCCAAAAGAATCCTTACCTTCATGGAGAGGAAAAAGTTTAAAATTATAGGCATATCCTGAAAATTTAGTCTCTTGAGTTTGGCTGCATTTTGCAAAATACTACACATTTGGGGCTTGCTGTTTTTTAACCCAGTGCAAAGAGTCATCACAAAGTAAACAGATATACAGCTGCCCAGCTCAAAAACTCTTGATAGGCAAAACAGCAGCAGCAAAAGTGGGAACTCACCCTCCCTTCCTTCATTGGCTTCAGAGAGGAGTGAACTTCAAAGCCAAACTGAAACTATTTACCTACCAGCCTAAAAGCACAGATCGTTTTTGTTAAAGGGAAGAGAAAAATATTAAATCATATCTTTCAAAAAAGTCATTAATGTATCATTAATATTGCACAGTTTAAATAACAGAAAAGTCAGGAAATGGTCCAGCATTTCCAAAAACAGCATTAACTTGGCCACATTAAACATACGTATATGTTTTCTTTTCCTGTTTTTCTAATTGAATGTGTAGCATAACCCTATTCTTTTGGTAGGATAGAATGGATCCTGTAAGCATACAATCTGGGTAACAAAACCAAGCAAATACTGCTATCAGAATCTTAATTTTTACACTTTCTGACTTTTAACTGGTCCTGCTTAATGTTATGTTAACTTATTTTATTGCATTTAATAATATATAACCAGAAGTATGTTTCATGGGTAGAATGTTTTTTTTTTTTTTTTTTTCCAAGGTTATCCATGAGACATCAGCTACTCTTGAACAATAGTGGTACTTCTGAGTGCAGCTATAGTAACATGATATAATGCAGCAACCATTGGAACTGCCCCTGTTCCAGATGTGCTTCTCAAACCCCTTCTGTAGCTCTGCATGTGAATCTGTGCATAAAGAGCAGACACAAATGTACAATGACACTATGGTGGCACAAGAGCAACAGTGCAGTCTTAGTGCATCGCACCCATGTCAGTGGTTGGTTATGATGTTCTGCATTGTAACTAACGTGTTCTAGTCTGCCTATTTTCAGTATCTAGGTTGTAGTCTACCTGTTAGCTATTTATTGTCATCATGACTGACCTGGACACATGAGAATCTAAGTTTGGGTACAAGATAGGTCTTTTTTGACTGTAGAGATCAGGAACAGAAATATAAACAGTTTCTTTTAAAAAAAAAAAAAAATCCTCAAAGTGCATGATTTCAAGGAAGTTGATGGACTACAATCTAAAAATAACATGTTTTTAAAAAGCCCAACGGATGCATGAATCCTATAAATGACCACATGATATTGTTATCACCTTCATTATCACTGTGTCCCTCAATCTCTGTGTTTGAAACCTCTTGTCCTTATTTTATGTTGTAAGTTCCTCTGCACTGACACTGCATTTCAGTTTTGTAAAGCACAGTGCAAATTTATGATATTGTATAAATAAGGCTGCGTGTCTATCACAGAGGTCATGGATTTCATGACTTTCTGTGACCTCCGTGACTTCTGCAGCAGATGGTGTGGCTGGCCCCAGGGTTGCTTGGGCAGCCGCACTGTCTGCTGCTAGGGCAGTCTCTGGCCACCGTGCTCTCCTCTACTCCCCCGCCCCCCCTGCAGCAGAAGTAGTTTGGGTATGGGAGGGGGCGGCGCTTACCTCGGGGCAGTCCCCTGAAGCGGCCGGCATGTCTCTGGAGCTCCTAGGCGGAGGGGCCAGGAGCCTCTGTGCGCTGCCCCTGCCTGCAGGCACCGCCTCCGCAGCTCCCATTGGCTGCGGTTCCCAGCCAATGGGAGCAGTGGAGCCAGCGCTCATGGTGGGGGCAGTGCATGGAGCCCCCCCTGGCCTTCCTTCCCCCTAGGAGCTGCAGGGACATGCCAGCCACTTCTGGGGAGCTGCACAGAGCTGGGTAGGGAGCCTGCCAGCCCCGCCCCAACCCCTTCAGCACCAGTGGTGGTCCTGGGCCGCTGCCCGTCCCCTCCAGCACCCGCAACACACCCCAGGCCACCCCACAGAGCACCCCCAACCCAAGTTTTAATTAGGGTTATATAGTACAAGTCATGGACAGGTCATAGGCCCTGAATTTTTGTTTACTGCCCATGACCCGTACGTGACTTTTACTAAAAATACCCGTGACTAAAATGTAGCCTTATGTATAAATAATTAATTTATAAATAATTAATAAATAATTATAAATAACAGTATAAATATACTGTTTTGGTGCTGATTCTTATTATAGGTAGATGCTCAGTAGATCATCCAACAGACCTGATTATATTATTTAAGTAAAGAATTAGACAATTACTTATTCTAGTCTTTAAAATAATAATTGTTGTCAACATGGATAAAGGTACATAAGAAACAGGTTAGTAATGAAGCCGTGTGTTATGTGAATAAGTGTGCCTACACTACAACTTTTAACAGAAATTTTAACGGTATAGCAGCTGAGTCAGCTGTAAACCTCGCTTATTACTACAGGCACATGGCCAATACTTAGTAACCATGGCAACTAACAGGATTTTGCCCTGACAAGTAGTTTAGCTGGCAGGTGGTTGTCTTCTTGTAACCATTTTGCAAGAGGTTCTCCCCTTCACCCCTTTGCGGTGTATACTCTATCCCTTAACTGTGTATGCAGTTTCGTGGCTGCACCTTCCTTATAGCTCTCTGTGTCATAGGGCAACCCAGTGTGAACTGCACCCTATGTACTATGGGAGAACTTCCCAGATTTTCCCAGAACATATAGATACGGTCAGGAAGTGTGGTGGGGTGAATGCACAAAAACATGATAGTTGTGAAAAGAGCTGCTGTGTGGGCACAACTTTGTGTATTTGTAACCAGGTCAGATGAATTTGTCATGTATTGGTTAGAAAAACACAGTTGTACATGTAGTGTAGCCAGAACCTTTGAGTCTCTAATGCAGTTCCTCACCCTCTGTGCTAGCAGGGGATTGGGAGCATTCCAGAGTGAACATTTACAGCCACTGGCAGGGGAAGATTGATCTGTGTGGTCATATCACAGACTTCTATTGTGGTTATCCAAAACCAAGGGGTCATTGAGAGTAGTTCAGTCTTTTTCCTAGAGAGCAGTAAGGTTGTGAGGGAGAGTGATAGACTCTATCTTTAAAGAAAGACTCTGAAAAATATCTCCTATAGGTGTGCTAGAACAGAGGGATGGCAATGAGACTTTTGTGAGCAGTCACTTTCAAGATAAAGCATTGAGCCCCAGCTGCCACACTAATGAGAGATGGTTTCCTTCTGCACCTCATCAAGCAATAATTTTCAGTGCTGAAAATAAGTATGTGCTAACCTGTTACAATTGAAATGACTTGTAATGTTAGATTAATCTATTTGTTAATTGAAAAGGACAGGGATACTGTGATAGATGAGTATAAACAGAGCTGTTGTGGTTCTGATGACTTCTCAGACCCTTCAGATTCTTCAAGTGCTGGTCCCCATGTATATTCCACACGTGAGTGGGCATGTGTGCCATGTGCCTGTCTGGAAACAGTGTCCATTGGCCCACATGTATGCAATAGTTCTTTGTGTTCTTCCTCTAGTGATTGCTTATGTCTATTCCAAGTAGATGTGTGCGTGCTGCGTGCACAATCATTGGAAGGTTTTTCCCTAACACTACCCGTCGGGTTGGCTGTGGCCCCCCTGGAATGGTGCCTTCATGGCGGTGTATATATTTCCCTGCTGACCCACCACCTCTTCAGCTCCTTCTTACCACCAGTGATGGTTGTTGGAGAAGCTCCTCTTTGCGTTTGCTAGTGATTCCCTAGTGTACTCTTTTTTTTCTCTATCTGTAAATAGTTTGTATAGTTGTAGGTAGTTAGTTAGTTAGTATAGTTAGTTAAGTTTACATTGGTGGTTCCCTCTTCTCCCCCCCGCCCCGCATCCCATCCCCAGGACCAGGGCATGCCTCGGTCTCAGGGCTTCAAGCTGTGCGGGTCCTGCCTCAAGCCCATGCCCAAGGGAGACCCACACGACTCCTGACTCAGGTGCCTTGGAGAAGGCCACCAGTCCCGACAGGTGTAACATTTGCAGGGGCTTTAAGTCCAGAACAAAAAAGGAGTGGGACTTCAGCTGAAACTCCTTCTAATGGAGTCAGCCCTTTGCCCCAGGCGACGTCGAACCTGGCACTGGGCACTTCAGTATGGGAGGCCATGGTGCTGAGAAAGGACTCATCTAAGGAGACCTGGCACCACGGTTCCCCGGCACTGAGAACCAACTCCAGTGTGAGGCACTGCTCACAGTCTCTGGTGCCACATGAAACGGAGAGGGTGGGCAGGGAGTGCTTTCCTACTAAGGCAATGGAGAATCTGGGCACCAGCGGGGTGCATCCCGTGTTGGGACACCCAACTTTGGGCACGCCTATGCCAGGACTGTCAACTCCAGCCTCACTGGGAGGTCCGTTGAGTCTGGTTCTGGTGGACTCCCCGATGCAGGGGGAGTGGAGGAGGACCTGGATCTTCCCTCCACATCGGACATGTTGGAGGCACAAGGGAGCTAATCACCATGACAGCACAGTCTCCTATCCCGCCGGGCTAGGCTCTGCCTCTGACGACGGCACTGACAGTGGCACTGGCGCTTGCCCGTCATGGGGCAAGCCTACTATGATGCAGCACTGCTTGCCTTCACCCCGGGACCGTCTAGGTTTGTACTGCCCTGGTTACACTTGGACTCAGAGGTGGACTCCTACATATCCTGGCGGAGCTGATACCGCTCCCGGCACCGCCCAAGGCAGGACAAAGGAGAGCTGATGCCTGTAATCTCCTGGCCTCCTCTGTGGCAGGGGCTGACTCAGTGGCCCTTTTGGACACCATGGGCCTACCACCAAGCCCAGAGGCCTGGTTCCAGGTCCCTGTCAGTGGTGTCAGAGGCTCAGATGACTCCATCGGCTTCCTCTGTCACCCCGGAACCTCCCTGTGGTCAAGATGCAGAAGCCCAGACTAACACTCAAGACCGGATACCGACGCGGACACCAGCTCTGTAGCAACTACTGCACCAGGCACTGCAGCCGCCGCCTGCACCGCTCAAGGGGCCACTACGCAGGTAGATTCTCATGAGCCAGGGGGTCAGGAAGACCCAGTGCCACCAAGGGCATTGTCCTCTTCCTCTGCGGATGAGGCGGTGGCAGGGACCTGCACCACATTGCCTGCTATAGAACACCAGGGCCCATCAGGACCTACTTAGGAGGGCTGCCTAGAACCTGAACTTGGTGGCACACACCCACCTCTATCCCGCCAACGGCCAAGGGGGTGGAGCATAAATACTTTGTGCCATCTAAGGGATACGAACACTTCTGTACCCACCCCCACCCTGTGACTGTGGTGGTAGAGATGGCTAATCACAACCATCAAGGATACGCCATAGGGTTTTTCCTTCCCTCCTCACAAGCTTCTTTCCCAGCCCCCCTTCAGGGACCATTCTCATGAGGTGATTCTTAACTGGAAGCAGATGCCCTCCTCCAATGAGGGGCAATAGAGCAAGTGTCACCTTAGTATTGAGGGAGAGGGTTTATTCCCTTTATTTCTTAGTCCCCACAAAAGTCAGAGGGTGGAGACCCAGTCTAAGCCTTCTGCAGCTGAACTAGCTGTATTCAAAAGTTGAAATTCGTAGTTCACAGCTTTCGATGAAGGATATGTAGATATTAATTTGTCCCACAGAGAGTTCCTTTGGTTTCTAGTGGATCAGGAACATTTACAGCTCACTGTCCTTCCCTTTGGACTAGCAGTAGCATCCAGAGTATTCATAAAGGTCTTCTCTGCAGAGGAAGCCCAAATGAGACTTCAGAGTTGCACAGTTTTCCCAGGTCTTGACGATTGGTTCCTAGGTAGGTCAGATTGATGACTTTGTTCCTGCTTCATCTTCTAGCAGCGCTGGGCACCTGCATGAAGAAAGAAAAGTCTATTTTAACACCTACACGGACGTTACATTTATTCAGTGACCCTGGACTCCATTTTGCAAGAGCTTTTCGCCCCATGGAAAGATTTCAGTTAATGAGCAATCTGATAATACTGTTTATTTTCAGACCAAGGATTACGGTCAGTGTGTGCCTCATTGACTTGTGACACTGTTCGCCAGACTTTATCTATGATGCCAACAGGTCTGGCTTTGGTTGGTCTACTCACCAGGCAAGAATCACCTCAGCACCAGAGTGACTGATTTCCCCCAGGGTCATTGCCTCTCATACCTGGTGGTTGAATCCAGAACCAGTGAGAGTAGGCATCCCCTTCAACACTCCTGCCCCCCCAGTGCCACCATCATAACAGAAAAGGAGTACTTGTGGCACCTTAGAGACTAACAAATTTATTTGAGCATAAGCTTTCATGAGCTAAAGTGAGCTCACGAAAGCTTATGCTCAAATAAATTTGTTAGTCTCTAAGGTGCCACAAGTACTCGTTTTCTTTTTTGCGAATAAAGACTAACATGGCTGCTACTCTGAAACCCATCATAATAGATGCATTCCTTCTGGGTTGGGGTGCTCATCTGAATGGTCACATGGTATAAGGTACCTGTGCCCCACAGAAGGCCAGACTGCACATCAGTCTGCTGGGACTAAGGGTAATCTGCCTGGCATGCATGGCTTTTCTCCCATTTATGCGTTCACTCCATATCCAAATAATGTCAGACAATATCACCACAGTCTTTTACATAAATAGGACAGAGCAAGATCTCTTCCCTTCTGCCTAGAAGTAGTCAGGCATCAGAAACCACATCACCATCCAAGCCATATACCTTCTAGGTCCTCAAAACTCTTTAGCAGACAACCTGAGCAGACGCTTCTCTGGCGATCGCAAGTGAGAGACACACAGCTCTGTCCTGAGTGAGATACTAACTCAGTGGGGCATGCCTCAGTGGGATCTCTTCAGGTTCCAAACGAACAGAAACTTCCTCTGTATTGCCCCAGAGGAGCTATGGGTCATGACTCCCAGGGCAATGCTCTCCTGTTGGTATGGATAGATGAACTCAGATATGCTTTTTCTCCTGTTACCCTGCTACCACAATTATCGAGAGAGATCCATCACAACAGGGTCACAAGCATTCTCTGAGCACCCAACTGGCCCAAACCGTGTTGGTTCCTGGAGCTTCTGAGGAGAATATCAGTCTGTCGTCTTATCAGGATCTGCCCCTTCCCAGGAAGAGGAAAGAATCAGGTGCCCCAATCCAGACCCACTCCACCTCACAGCCTATTTGGATGGGCATCAGGACTAGAACGTTCTTGCTCAGCACCTATCCGAACTATTCTTATTCAAAGTAGGAAAGATTCAACTAGGACCTGCTAACTAGCTAAGTGGATATGTTTCTCTGCTTTGCTTAGCATAATCAGTCTTTTCCTGTTTTAAAAAACAAAAACTCAAGTCTTTCCATTAGCTCACAGAGTGATCAGTGCCTTCCTTCCTCCACTAGATGGATGTTCAATTTTCACTCGCCCAACAACACAGAGATTCATGCGGTCTAGTCAGGACTTTCCACCAGTGGTCAAAGTTACTTCTCAATGGGACCTCAATCTTGTGGTGTCAACACTTACCAGACAACCATCTGAACATTTGGCAATATGCTCCATGTCCCACCTGTCTATAGAAGTTGCATTTTTAGTTCTTATTAACACAGCAGAAGGGTGAGTGAGATGGAAGCCCTCATGACAGACCCACCATATAATATTTTTCACAAGAAAAGGCCTCCCTTCGCCTTCGTCCTAAAAATCCTCCCCAAGGTTATTTCTGAAATTTCATATCAAACTGTCCACTTACCTGTTTTCTTCCCAAAACCCATGTCTCTGCTGAAGAGAGGAGAGAGACTTCATTCCCTCGATGGCAGTGGTGCCTCGGTGTTCTACATGCAAAGGCCCTATCAAAAATCACCATGGCTATTTCTTGCCACAGCAGAAAGGTCATGAAGACAAGGTATATCTACACTGCAATAAAACACCCATGGCTGTCCTGAATCCACTGACTCTTACTCAGATTGTGGTGCTGTAAAATTGCTTTATAGACTTTCAGGCTCAGGCTGGAGCCCAGGATCTGGGACCTCCCCCCTCACACAGTCCCAGAGCCACGGCTCTAGTCTGAGCCTGAAGGTCTACAATGGAATTTTATAGACCCGCCAGCCAGAGTCAGCTGACATTGGCCTGATGTGGGTGTATTATTCCTGTTTAGACATATCCTAAGTGGATTTCTGGGTGCATTATTGTGTGCTGCTAATTAGCACGTATCCCTATACCTAATGAGGTAAGGGCATGCTCTATGAGAGCACAAGGTGCCTCTGCAGCATCCCTGCAGGAAGAAAAGATACTGCATAGATGCAGCGCGGCTACCTGGAGTTCCATTCACACGTTCACAAAACATTGCATGCTATTTCAGGCTTCTGAAGAGGATGAGGGGGAGAGAGAGAGAGCACTAGATGACAGAGGAAAGCCGGGGGGACACGACCATATTAGGATGAGGAAAGGGGAAAATACATAGTGGATGGAGGAAATTATTGGGTGGAGGGAAAGAGGGGTAAGGTTTTTATAGCCCATGAAGATGTCAGAGAAGGAAGCACTCCTATTTCTTATCCCAAATAGCACAAGATAAAAATGAGTAGGCTGTAGCATCATTATGGATGGGGGGGGGGAATCGGGGCCTGCAAATATTTGTTCATGTCTGTACAAATATGGGGCCTGGCTGAAGCCTCTTTAGGTTTCAATAAGCATCCAAATTTTGGGATCTGAGCACTGAACCTTTTTAGAGGGGGTTCCTGTCATAATGTGTTTGCTATATTGATAGCAGGGTTGCATAATTCTGACAAAACATACAATCGCTGTAATGTAATATTTTGAGGCAGGGAATTAAGGGTGTAAATAGTTTTTTGATCTGGTAAGAGAGCAGACTTTTTAAGAGCCTGAAAACTATAATTTTTGTTGCCATGACAAGATATAGTTAAACAGGAACTAAAATTCCAAAGAGCATGCACATAGTCAGCTGCAGCCAGAAATTAGAAAACGTATGCAATTGTTAGCCATTACCCAAAAGTAGGAATTGAGCAATTAAGCTTTGGTTGGTCTACTTACCAGGCAAGGATCACCTCAGCACCAGAGTGACTGATTCCCCCTAGGGTCATTGCCTCTCATACCTGGTGGTTGAATCCAGAACCAGTGAGAGTAGGCATCCCCTTCAACACTCCTGCCCCCCCAGTGCCACCATCATAACAGATGCATTCCTTCTGGGTTGGGGTGCTCATCTGAATGGTCACGTGGTACAAGGTACCTGTGCCCCACAGAAGGCCAGACTGCACATCAGTCTGCTGGGACTAAGGGCAATCTGCCTTACATGCGCGGGCTTTTCTCCCATTTATGCGTTCACTCCATATCCAAATAATGTCAGACAATATCACCACAGTCTTTTACATAAATAGGACAGGGCAAGATCTCTTCCCTTCATTGATATGGTATTTCTGAGAGTTCCTGGTTTAATCCATTTAAGATCAACGATCACATGCTAGTTTTTGTTTCCTCACCTGATTAAAACACAGAAATAGCTGTCTGAACCTCCATAGAATTTGTTGAGCACTAAGGCAACTTCTGCTGCATTTGAAATCAAAATTCACCGGTCTAAAAGAGTGGAGAAAATCAAGAAGACAGACAAGATGGTAGAATTATGCAATCAGCAAAACCCTGTGATTTAGCTAGTGTCCACAGCTCCTGAAAATCAGTTATCTACTTAAAGAATAAAGCTGAAGAAATTTAAAATAGAACTCAGTATATAATTTCTCAGTCTCCCTGAGGGAGTGGGAAACCTGATCCAATTAGCTATTTTTTAAAAATAAATCTCTCATCTACTAGAGCTAATGTTATAAAGGAACTAGTGAATAGATAGAATCCATTGGGTACCAAATACGGTGGCAAAAGACAACCTTCATCCCAACATGTAATTAGCCACCTACAGAATTTTAAAGACAGGCAGTCTTTATTTTACAATCTGTCATGAAAAATCTTTCTTACTGAAATGGGGAAAAGTGTTTGGTTTTTTTTTCCACATATTTACAATGGCAGAATTACTTAAAAAGGCAAGAAAATCACTCAGATCAAGGTATTAGAGAAGTTACTGTATATCCATCAACCATGAAGATCATTAAAGGAACAAAAACCTATAACTTAAATAAAATTACAAATTTCAGAGCTTCATTTTTTAAGACTTAAGAACAGAAAATCTTAACCCAAAAAGAGGCTACAGGAACTTCTTTGTGGGTTAAATTGTGCTTGTGTGTAATTAGTCGGTAATACTATTTATCAGATAAGATATTTAATTAACTTTTCTCATTAGTTATAACATATTTGGTTAGCTGCAATGATGGTCATTTAATAAGTTACATTTACTGTAATACTTCTGTGACAACTTAATTATTGATGGTCCAAAAGTAATAGCAGTCTATGCTTTCTGTACAGTCTACAGCTGTGTGCTAAAGGCCGGCTGGCCCTGCTCAGCAGGATCCTGGTTGTCCAGTGTGGCATAGTCCAGGGTCCCAGCCGCCCAGCCTGCTGGTGTCCAGGGTCCCAGTGGTCCTGCTGCCCAGCCCTGTACTTGGGGCTCCGCTCCTGTCCCCACTCTGTGGAGGTGTCTCTGGGTGAGGGGCATTGGGCATAGGGGTCTGTGGGGTGGTATGGTGGAGTGCTATGGTTCTCAACCATAAATAGGTCTGTGGGGGAGGGATAGCTCAGTGGTTTGAGCATTGGCCTGCTAAACCCAGGGTTGTGAGTTCAATCCTTGAGGGGGCCATTTAGGGATCTGGGGCAAAAATTGGGGATTAATCCTGCTTTGAGCAGGGGTTGGACTAGATGACCTCCTGAGGTCCCTTCTAACCTTGATATTCTATTCTATGACTATGTAGTAATTAAGAGGGCCTATATAAAATACCATCTGATATTCTTATTTATAGGAAAAAAAATACCTGAATGATGTCATATCCTCTCCTTAGGATCCTGTTAGTCCCAACTGTTGTTCCTTATATGTGACTAAGATTGCGAATTCATTTTCCTATTCTTTCTCAAGGGCATATCTTACCTTACTGATTAATCAGTTTCAGCAGTTTGACATCCACTTTTGTCCATAGTTAATTCTATTTACTACTGCAAACAGTAAACAAAATATATAGTGCCGTAGAACCTTGATTTTATAAACATCTATCTTATGAATGATGAAGTATATGAACCAAGTTTTCTGCCACTGCATGTGACTTCAGTCCTCCAGCCAACATTCAATCAGCTGTGCATGTTTGAAAAGACAGATCTGGTGGCAAGGAAGAGATACAGTTCTCTCAAACAAAGAAAAATCAGGCACACTGTATGCATTTGTTTTCTTTTGTTATGCATACTGTTATTGAATGATTAATATATTATACACTGTACCTACTGTAATTTTGAGATGTTTTATAAACTTTGTTTTTCTGAACTCGTATCTCCAATTAATTAATAAAATAGGGGTTCCAATATGATTGAAAAACTCCTGCTTATAGAAATATAAGGATTTAGAAGGTGAGAGGGTTATCTGTTGGATATATAAAATTGTAAATCAGTTGTGAACAACTATTAGAGTATTATTTTATAGTTATTAAATGGTCCTAGTTAAATATAAATAGAAGGTCCAGGGAGTAGTGCACAGAGACAATTTACAAAAAGAAAAGGAGTACTTGTGGCACCTTAGAGACTAACAAATTTATTTGAGCATAAGCTTTTGTGAGCTACAGCTCACTTCATCGGATGCATTTTAGACAATTTAGAGAGTCAAGGGTGAGGCCTGATTAGGAGGCCTGTAAAGGTAGCCAAGGGGCTGGCCAGCAAGCAGCACAGGAGCAGTGGCCCAGGAGTCAGCTGAAAACAAGGGAGTTTTGTAAGG
This sequence comes from Dermochelys coriacea, assembly GCF_009764565.3. NCBI lineage: Eukaryota > Metazoa > Chordata > Testudines > Dermochelyidae > Dermochelys > Dermochelys coriacea. The sequence continues at coordinate 205,828,530 of NC_050068.2, read as the reverse complement.
AGAGTTTGGGAGCGAGAATGTGTGGGGTTAAGTTGTTTTTTTTTTCTTGACAGAAGTTTGAGGGGGAAGTTTGACAGGTACAGAGGCAGCAGTGGTAGTCCCACTCAAGGAATGGAAGAGAATGAAGATGAGTTAATGTGGAAGCTGCAAATGTATATTATCCTGCAGTATGTACCTGAAAGATGCTTCATTTGTATGAAGTGCTGCCATATAGATTGGATGGAAGAGAAGATCCAAGGTTTGGAGATGCAGATTGAAACTCTTGATTGAGTTTTGAACAGATGATGGAGGAAGGAAAGAGGGAGACGGAAGGGAAAACTCAAGACTTGTAGATGCAAGCTGGACTGGAGAACTGTGAGGGTAGAGTGCTGGATGAAGAAAGTGGCCAGTGGAAGCATGTGACTAAGTGAACAAGGCAGAGGGAAGTGAAGGCTGAGGCTAGTGAAGAAGAAATACAGCTGAGGAACAGGTTTGCTGAGTTGGAAAATGAAGAGGCGCAGCAGACAGTAACAGATGGTGGGATGGCAAGGGAGAGGAGAAGAATGGCTAGCCCTACAAGAAGAGGGGAAGAGTCCGTGGAGAGAGCTCAAGTTCAGCTCCTCTGGATGAAAGAGGATGACTCCTAGAGGATCGTAAGTGAGAACAAAAGACAAGAGGACTTGCAGCCAGAAGGAATAGAAGGAGATAGACTGGAGAATTGCACCAACACCAGGTCTACAGTTCTCCATGATGGGGGACTCCCTAATAAGAACAGACAGGCCTGTCACTAGAGCCGATCCAGAGAACAGAAGGGTATGCTGTCTGCCAGGAGCTAAGAAACGGGATGTGAACCTGAGGATGAAGAGGCCCCTTATGGGAGTAGGAAAGAATCCACTGATTGTCCTTCATGTGGGAACAAATGATACTACTAGATTCTCATTGAAACATATTAAGGGAGACTATTCCAGGCTGGGAAGTAACTTAAAGAAATGGAGGCTCAGGTAATTTTCAGTGGGGGATTCTACCTGTCCCTAGAGAGTGAAGGCAAGGCAAGACAAGATTATGATGATCAGCAGATGGCTGAGGCAGTGATGCTATAAGGAAGGTTTTGGGATGTTTGATCACTGGGAGGCCTTCAGGGAGAGAAGGATGGGATGGACTCCACCTGAATAGGGATGGAAACAGACTTCTGGGATGGAGGTTGGCTTTAAAGAGCTTTTAAACTAGGAATTCAGGGGCGGTCTGGAGAGTCTCATGTATAAGGCCCTACCAAATTCAGGATCCATTTTGGTCAATTTCACGATCATAGGATTTTAAAAATCATAAATATCATGATTTCAGCTATTTAAATCTGAAATGTCAAGGTGTTGTAATTGTAGAGGTCTTGACCCAAAAAGGAGTTGGGGTGCAGGAAGGGGGGGAGTCGCAAGATTATTGTAGGGGGGTGCAGTCCTGCTACCCTTACTTCTGCACTGCTGCTGGCAGCGGCACTGCCTTCAGAGCTGGGCAGCTGGAGAGCGGTGGCTGCAGGCCAGGAATCCAGCTCTGAATGCAAAGCTGCTGTCCACAGAGCTGGGCCCTCAGTGAGAAGCCACCACTGTCTGGCTGCCCAGCTCTGAAGGCAGCAGCGCAGAAGTAAGGGTGGCAATACCATTCCATGCCATCCTTCTGCTCTGCTGCTGCTGGTGACTCTGCCTTCAGAGCTGGGCTCCCAGCCTGCAGACACCGCTCTGGCTGCCCAGCTCTGAAGTCAGCGCAGAAGTAAGGGTGGCAATACCGCAACCCCCTAAAATAACCTTGTGACTGCTCCTGCAACTCCCTTTTGGGTCAAGACCCCCAATTTGAGAAACATTGGTCTCCCCTGTGAAATCTGATTTCACAGGCGGAAACCAGATTCACAGTCCATGACATGTTTTTCGTGGCCATGAATTGGGTAGGACCCTACTCATGTAATCTTCATGCCTGATTCTGATACTGAGCCTCCGGGAAATCAAATAAGAGAGGATACAGCAATGGAGAAAGGTACAACAGAGGGTAGGAGATTGGATATCAAGTGGAAAGATAGTGCCAATACCAATGACACTAAGAGTCAGGTAGGCAATACTGACAGTAGAATAACTGCAGCTAAACAGGCAAGGAATCTGGGCGAAGCCAAGCAGAAAAAGCTAAGATATCTATACACCAATGCAAGGAGCCTAGGTAACAAAATGGAGGAATGAGAACTGCTGGTGTAGGGAGTAAAACCGGATATTATAGGGATAATAGAAACACGCTGGAATAATAGTCATGGCTGGAGCACAGATATTGAAGGGTATGTGCTGTTGAGGAAAGACAGAAATAAATATAATAATGAGGTAACTGCAATAAGAAGTGATTGACCCAAACAGATTTAGATTTTGGTCAATCACTTTGGAGAAGAAATGCAACAGAGGCTCCACTGGAATAGTGCATGGGGTATGATACAGACCACTATAGTCTGCTCTGGATATGGATAGAGACCTCTTTAATATTTTTAATTAAATAAATGCTACTAGGAAGTGTGTAATAATGGGAGACTTTAATTTCCAAGCTATAGATTGGAGGAGAAGTGCTACTAAAAATGGTAGGGCCCAGATATTCCTGGATATGATTTCTTCACCAAATAGTCACCAAACCAACAAGAGGTGATGGCATTTTAGATTTGGTATGTGTAAGTAGCAAGGACTTCACAGAAGAACTGGTTGTAGAGGATAACTGCGGTTCAAGTGATCATGAGATAATTCAGTTTACACTAAATGGGAGGATAAACAAAAATAGGTCTGCAGCTAGGGTCCTTGATTTCAAAAGGGCAAACACTGAAAAATTAAGGGAAGTAGCTGGGGAAGTGACTCAAGGATCTGAAAGTGGAGGAGGCTTGAAATTTAGTTTCTGCAACTCTGACTTAAAGTATCTGAAGCCTGCATCCCAGGCAGGGAGGAAAAAAATTGTAGGGAAGGGTTGCAGATCAAATTGGATGAACATGCATCTCAGAGATTTAGGAGAAAGCAGAAAGCCTACAAGGAATGGAAGATTTAATGGATCAACAAAGAAAGCTACCTTTTGGAAGTCAGATAGTGTAGGGGAAAAGTTAGAACTGCCAAAAGTCAAGCAGAGTTGGAGCTTGCAAAGGAAATTAAAACCAATGATACAAAGTTATTTACCCATATAAATAAAAAGAAGACAAGGAAAGAAGTGGGTCCGCTAAACACTGAGGATGGGGTGGTGATGAAAAATAATCTGGCCATGGCCCAACACCCATACGACTACTTTGCCTCGGATTTTAGTAAGAATAATTAAGAGTTTTGGGGTAGTAGCAGGGTGGCTAATGGAAACGAAGATATGGAAGTAAAAATTACCACATCCGAGATGAACATCAAACTCAAACAATTTAATGGGACCAAATTGAGAGGGCCTAGGTGATCTTCATCCAAGAATATTAAAGGAACTGGCACATGAAATTGCAAGCCCAAAAGCAAGGATTTTTTATAAATCTGTAAACTTAGAGATCATACCCTGTAAACTTAGAGATCATTGGAGAATTGCTAATACAGTACCTATTTTTACTAAATGAAAAAAAGTGATCTGGGGAACTAAAGGACCATTAGTTTTACCTCCGTTGTATTCAAGGTCTTGGAACAAATTTTGAGAGAGAAAGTAGTTAAGGACATAGAGGTAAATGGAAATTGGGATAAAATACAACATGGTTTTACAAAAGGTAGATTGTGGCAGACCAGCATGATCTTTCTTTGAGAAGATAACTGGTTTTTTAGACAAAGGAAATGCAGAAGATCTAATCTAGCTGGATTTCAGGAAGGCATTTAATACAGTTCCATATGGGAAATTATTAGTTAAATTGGAGAAGATGGAGATTAATATGAGAATTGAAAGGTGGGTAAGGAACTGGTTAAAGGGGAGACTACAGCGGGTCATACTGAAAGGTGAACTGTAAGGCTGGAGGGAGGTTACTAGTGGAATTCCTCAAGGATCAGTCTTGGGACCAATCTTATTTAACATTTTCATTCATGACCTTGGCACAAAAAGTGGGAGTTTGCTAATAAAATTTGCAGATGACACAAAGTTGGAAGGTATTGCTGATGTGGAGGAGGACTGGAATATGGCCTTGAAAACTGGAGTAATAGAAATGGGATGAAATTTAATATTTCAAAGTGCAAGGTCATGCATTTAAGGTATGTCTATACAGCAACTAGACACCTGAGGCTGGCCTGTGCTAGCTGACTTTGGTTCGGGCTGCAGGGCTGTTCGATTGCTGTGTCTACATCAGAGGGATGAACACCAAGAAGGGAGAGGAGTTATTTAAGTTAAGGGCCATTGTTAGCACAAGAACAAATGGCTATAAACTTGCCATCAAGAAGTTTAGGCTGGAAATGAGATGAAGGTTTTGAACCATCAGCGGAGTGAAGTTCTGGAACACAGTCCCAAGGGGAGCAGTGGGAGCGAAAAACCTCACTGGTTTCAAGACTAAACTTAATAAATTTATGAAGGGGATGGTATGAGGAGATTGCCTCCAAGGGCATGTGGCCCATCTGCAACTGCTATTAGGAAGTATCTTCAATGGCTGGAGATGGGACACTAAATGGGGAGGGCTCTAAGTTACTACAATGAATTCTTTCCCAGGCATCTGGCTGGTGGGTCTCAATGACATGCTCAGGGTCTAACTGATCATCATAGTTCAGGTCAGAAAGAAATTTTCCCCCAGGTCAGATTGTCATCGACCCTGAGAGGTTTTCACCTTCCACAGCAGCATGGGTCACTTGCTGGTTTGAATTAGAGTAAATGGTGAATTCTCGGTAACTTGAAGTCTTTAAATCATGATTTGAGGACTTCAGTAACTCAGCCAGATGTTCATAGTTCTATTACAGGAGTGGGTGAGGTTCAGTGGCCTGTGATATGCAGGAGGTCAAACTAGGTGATCAGAATGGTCCCTTCTGGCTTTAAAGTATGAGTATATGAGGTGTTGTCTTTTATTGGGCCAGCTTCTATTGGTGAAAAAGACAAGCTTTTAAGCTACGCATAGCTCTTTTGTAGCTCGAAAGCTTCTCTGTCTCACCAACAGAAGTTCGTCCAATACAAGATATTACCTCACCCAGCATGTCTCTTTTAATATCTTGGGAACCAACATGTCTACAACAACTATGCAATTAACTAGTTAACTCACTTTGCCTCCAGTAGAATATCTTTAGACTACAGAAGACAGCAAAATATCCTCTTATCCAAGAATTCCTTGGGTAAAGACATCTAAACAGAATTCACCTCATCTCTTCTGGTTCTTAAAATTATATACATAAAATATTAAGGGCATTAACCACCTCATAAAATGTAGGAAAGTCTCTCCTGAAAGAAAGAGGTGGATACTGCTCTAACTCGGAAAATAAATCTAAATACCCCTGAACTTGTACATTCAAAACACAATGAGGGTGAAATCCTGACCCCATTACAGTCATTGGCAAAAGCTCCATTGACTTCAGTAAAGCCAGGGTTTCACCCTGAATATCTGCTGCTTCCTACATTAATCATCAAAGTGGGGAGGAGCTATGCAAATACATCAACTATATTTTGAAGCGGGGATCTCAACAGAGGTTCATAAGTCTGCACAGAGTTCGGAAGTTATGATGTCAGATTGCTGTGACCAGATGACTTTATCAGTAAGAATTTTTGTGCATTTCCTTGAACAGGGAAATTGCTCAACCTGTATTTGGAAGTGAGTGTGACCTGAAGACTGATTTAGGGATATGAGCTGAATTCTTTAAGGTTTCTCATGTCCCTGAATCAATCTTCAGTGGTTGCAGCAATCAGGAAAGGTAATAAACTGACCAGAAAATTATCAGATAAGAGGCAATTCCTGACAAAAGCATTTAAAACAACAGCTAAATATAGTGCAAACATTGTTTCCCAGTGATCTCATTTAAATGCACAAGAGGGATATGGAATATTAGTTCCCCTGTTGTTTTCCAGCAGGAAGCTTGATTCATAAAGCCAGGCAGAAGTCTGAAGAGAATATTCATTTTTTTTCTTGGCATTAACACAGCTGTAGGCTTTCTGAATCTCCAGTTAACATTGATTGATTATGAGTGACTTTCAGTGTAGCAAGGCAGATTTGCATTGAATAAATAATTGATTTGTGGAAATCCTTGTGAAAGAGCAAGCCTACCTTCCCAAGAGAGCATCTTTCTTTACAAGTGGCTGCAAAACCTTAACAGTATTTCAGTATTTGATGTGGAGATTCATCAAAGTTCCCTTGCAGAGGCTTCCGTTGTGTAATAGTTACCGCATACTACTTAGTATGGTTTCTGTTTTGGATTAAATTTGTTTGAGAACAGTCTGTTTCATATAACAATAAAACAAGACAGCATGTACCAAGATTCTTCTTCACGTTGTCTCTACGGGTGTTTCACATCAGGATGTGCTTGTATCCATACACTGGAGATTTTTGTCAGCAGTGTCTGTGCTTTACGCCCTCTTGTGTTCTGGTGTGAGAGTATATAGGGAGGGGAAGACCCACTGCTGCTTCAGTTCCTTCTCAACCAACTGTAGCATGAGACTGAGTGTCACAGTGTCCCCTAGCTAGCTATGCAGCCTGCTGACTCTTCTTTCTGACTTGTTCCAATTTCTTTAATTCAGTTATTTCGTTTTTATCATTCTTACTTTTTAATTTGACACAATTGTATGCTTTTGGAGGGGTCTTCCCCCCCCCCCATCCTTTTTCACCCTGTCAGGACCTATGTTCCTCTCGGCCCTCTACATCTGCCTGTCCTTTCTTACTGGGTTATGCCCAAGACCCTAGGCTTCAAACCCTGCCATGTCTACCATGGGTCCTTTTCTCTCAACAATGGGCATTCCAACTGCCTTGGAGAGCTCACATTCCCTCCAAGTGCAAGGTTTGCTTCAGATGCAAAAGCAGATTCAGAAAGCAGAGGTAGGACGGATTGAAACTGCTTCTTATGGAACACTCTCTGAGAGCCGCAAGGTCCAAGTCCCTCCACACACACACATCAGCCTCAACTGCCAATTCTGGTGAGCACACCAGCCCTGGCTCCGGTAATCAAAGACCCTGCAGCCCTTTAGGGTCTTCAAGATGATCTAAAATGAAGAGACCCCACTCTCCAGAAAGAGAGACCCTGAAAAGGATAAAGTCACCCTCTTGATCTGGGAACAAGGAGACCTCACATCCTGGAATGGGTACCACTGAGGCTTTTTCCTCCCCAGTACGGAGGTCCCAATATCACCTAAAATAAATCTCCAGCAGACTATGTACTTAGAAGCTTCCCAGCAAGCAACCTTGAGAGCAGCACACACACATAAAAAAATACAGCATATCACAGACAGTGGTCTTGTCCAATTTACTATCAAACTACAAGATCAACTGAACCATCCAGAAAGAAACCTAGATTTTTCTAAGAAAGGGCTGTCTTCCCTAGTGCCATCATAATCAGCAACTTCTTCTGAACGGCTTTTGTGATCAACTGGTCAAGGGTCACAAGTGATCATGCTCTACACCAAGGCCGTCATCAGCCTGATGGGGATCATTTCTCCCATTTCCTGTCTGCCTGGGAGTTGATCACCTTTGACAGGTGGATCCTGGAGATGGTTTCAGCATGCTATTTCATCCAGTTCAGTGTCCTCCCTCCCCGTCTTAGGGATCCTTCTCACAAGGAGGTGCAATATTCCCTATTCCTAGGGGTGATCTAACCCATTCCACTAGACTTCCTTGAGAAAGTCTTTAGAAAAGGTTCTTCTCGAGGTGCTTCCTGGTTCCCAAGAAAAGAGGAAGAAAAGACCACCAATTCTGGACCTCCAGACTTCGTCCTCTCACAGTGGTTCAGAATGGTAACCTTACCCATGATGATTTCCTCTTTAGAGCTGGGGAATTGGTTTGTCTTCCTTGACCTCCGGGACCATATGTCCATATAGCTTTGCACTCCTTCCCAGAAATGTTTCCTACAATTTGTCATGGGCAAGGACAACTGCTAGTACTAGATCCTGTCCTTTGATTTTTGACTGTGCAAAGGATCTTTACAAAGGTCCTCTCAGCTATCGCCAGCCCATCTTCATTAGATGGGAATAATAGTCTTTCCCTGCCTGGATGACTGACTTCTTAAGGGTTGCTCCTTTCTCAGGGTGCCGTCAGCAATCAACAAAGTCCTATCCCTCTTCCACTTCTTGGGCTTCCACCTCTACTTGGAATAGTCTACATTTAGACCTGTACAACAAATAGACTTTATCAGAGTCACTTTGGACTCCATGACAATCAAACCATACCTGCCCACGAATAGGTTTGCTTCGATGGCCAGCCTCAGTATCATGCTACAACAGAGCTACAAACCACAGCAAAGAGTTCTCTTCAACTCCTGGGCCATGTGGCAGCCAGTAAATTTGTAACGTCCCTGGCAAGACTACACTCCTGATGTATTCAAGCCTGGCTCTGGTCTGTCTATGCCCCTCAACAAGTACAAACTGTTCTAGTGGGTGTCAATACCTCAAAGATTATTTCTTTCATTTGGGGTTTCCTGGAGAGAGATCTTTTTGTGACATTGTCCAATGCAGATGCTTCTTCTTGGGGGGGCATAGTCTCAGCTTGTTGGGAGATGCCCTCCTTACCCTTGGCCTCTGCTCCTGGTCTTGCTCTTTGCTTATCCCCCAAAGTTTTTGCTCCTCAAGGTCTTGAAATGAGAGATTGGTAGCCATCTTCATAGTACCATCGTGGCTTCTCGCAGTCTGATTCCCTCACAGAAAGAATGAAAGGGTACCCAGTATCCACCCAGAGATTGTTGAAATGGTGACATCTTGACCTGTTGTGAAGCCTTGGAGGTACCTCTTTCACTGAGGGTGATTGCCCATTCTACTAAGACTTGGTATACTCTGTGGTCTTATTGAAGTACATAACCATCTCAGACATTTGCAATGGCACTTTTCCCAGCATTTTACTATTGTGTGTATGTCTAGAGTTGACATGGCCTTTGGTGATGCTGTTCTACAGAGCATACTGAATCTACCTCCTCAGCATCCTCCTCCATAATTGGGGTACCGCTTGTGAATCTTCTGATGTGGAGCACTCATAGGGAGAAGGAGAGGTTACCTTGCACAGTAATTGGAATTCTTCTAGATGTTTTGTTCCCTTGGGTTCTCCACCCCCCTGTGGGGCCCTTCTTCCCTTCAACTTCGGGGTTATACTCTCTGGACTTTGTGGTTGAGAAGGAACCGGAGAAACAGCAGCAAGCCTGCACTATATGCCTTTGTACAAGAGCACGAGGGTGTGTAGGACACAAGTGCAGACCCACAGACACTGCTTACAGAAATCTCCAATCAAGAGTGCATGGGCACATCCTGACTGCAGCACCCGTCAGGACAAAATATCTCGAAGAACTCCCATTTACTCTGTACAGGTAAGTAACCTCTCCTTTGGCTGTTACAGGGTCAAGTGAGGTTATTTGTAAGTAAATAAAAATTAGGTACAGTGGTGTTTATCCCAAAGGAAACCATCTGCTATAAATTATCATAATTCTGTGTATCTGGATGTAGCTAAGGTCTAGTTGCAGCACGTGGTATATGACTGAAGATAAATTGGTGAGTAGTCATTGACAGTTGATGTTGAATTCATTAAGCCATCTTCCACTATATACCTGATAGTTCCATGGGCCCCTGACTAGTTTGCAGGCTCCACTCTGTAGATTGGGGATGGGTCAAACTGTGAATGCCTCTTCTTCTGGTCCAAGTGCTTGGGAGTTGGGATTAGGAGGAGAGAAGAAACTGTAAATTTATATAACATAGCTGTCTTTCAGCTGAGCTGTAAGATGTTCGTGATCACTTGTCATTGGCCATTGAAGCCCACATGGCATTCTTTTCACAAATCCTGATGTTATGGTTGTGTTCCATCTCTAACTTCATTACATCTACCTATGTCCCCCAAATGCTGCATATGAAATTTTTATTCACTTTGACTGAGACTGTTGTGAGAAATTGCTGTGTGCTTCTAAATTGCTGTCACCTTCTACCCCATTTCAGGCATGGGTGTGTCATACCTTTGCAGTATAGGTAAAAGTTACAAAGGAGCCTGTCACTTAGGCACTTTTGAAAATATTACTTGTGGGATAAAAAGCAATATAAAATATTGGGATGCCAAATAGATTTTTAAGCTTTACACTTTGTTTAATCTCCATTGTATATACTGTTTTAGAAGCTTAAAATAGAATTGCTTTCCTTATAGATCTTGAGTATGTTCTCTTCCTCCGTTTTTTCCATTAATTTCTCTACTGTTTTTCTACTTGAACTTAAAATTGCTGTGGCTTTTTGTGTACGTTCTTCTTTGTACAAGAGCTTCAGTGTCAATACAGTTTTGGAAACTGGGTTTGAGTAGTGAATTGCAGCTCTAGAGGGGACACAAGCAGAAAGCATATCGTCTTGCTGTCTAACAGTTATGATTACATTAAATACTTTAGAGGGAAAGGTGGATATTTTAAGAGGGTTTTTTTTTTTTAGAATTTAGGTTCCCCAACAGAATTCTTCAGATAATGTTTGTAAATTTCTCTGAAGTTTGAAAGTTCTGAAAGTTTTATAATACCAATATAACCATTTCAAAGTGGGTGAAATTTGGAGCTTAAATTTTGTGCTAGTACAGTCTGAGTCTGCTGTCCTTGCACAACCTAAATTCTCTTTGATTTAAAGCTAGCACTATTTGCAGCTCTGATTCATCTTTTCATATATATAATGACACAACAATGAGTCTGTACTCCTAGATTAAAAAAACAACAAAAAAGCATCACCTGTCCTTTGATAGAAAATGTCTTTACACACTCGGTATGTATGACTAAAGATATGATATGAGTAATCACTAACAGGATATGAGTAATCACTAATCTTTCAGTTAATATATTCTGTCTGTGTGTGGGTGGGTGTTAATATGTACTGATTGATGGACTTTTTTAATACATCTTATATCTTTGATTCTACCAGAGGTTCTCCATGTCTTCACTGTTTGTCTTTTAGATATAAAGTCTGAATGCTCTTGATTAACTGTATCTTCTACAGAACCAAACACAGAGTAATATATTAAATGGGTTAAATTTGATGTGTTTATATTTATATTTATATTTATATTTATATTTATATTTATATTTATATATATATATATATATATATATATATATATATATATATATATATATATATAAAAACAGGATATAAGTAATCGCTAATCTTTCAGTGGATCAGGAGTATGTATATGTATATATTCTATGGGTGTGGGTGTTAATATGTACTGATTGATGGACTTTTTTTGTAGATCTTATCTCTCTGGTTCTACCAGAGGTTCTCAGTCTTCATTGTTGGTCTTTTAGATATAAAGGCTGAATGCTCTTGATTAATTGTATTTTGTACAGAACCAAATACAGAATAATGTATTACATGGGTTAAATTTGATATGATATATATATATATGTATAACATCTTTCACTGAAACACTTTTCCCCCTTTTCTTTTCAGATGTGTGGTCAGCAGGCTGTGTATTGGCAGAACTGTTACTTGGACAACCAATCTTTCCAGGCGACAGTGGTGTGGATCAGTTGGTGGAAATAATCAAGGTATGGAATTCAAGTTACTCTTGGGTCACCTCCTCGCTCCTTGAACATAGATATATTGCACACAAAAACTAGGTTAAAAGAACATTATTAAGATTGCAAAGTAAATCACTTGAAAGTTAGAATTAAGGTTCTAGTTCCTCATTTGATCTCTCTCCTTTTCCCTCCCCTCCACTGTCTTCCAGGCTCCTCATCCAATCTCTCTCCCCTCTTACCTCATCCTTGGCTCCTTATCCCAGTCTGTTCACTCTGCCTGGCCCAGCTGAGAGCAGCAATTACAGGGGAAGTGCTTCTGTCCCCCACCCACAATTTGCCCTGCACTGGAATATGCTTAGTCACTCTTGTGGGGATATCAGTTGCACAGTCTGGCAATAGGTAGAAGCTGGTAAGTGATGGAGCATGGTCATTCAGCCTGTAGGGGTGGTGCACTGGCAGTCTAGTCAGTACTTGGAGCTGTGAGGGGCTCTAGTGTGCTCAGAGACAATTAAGTCTTCAGAGATTTTAGCTGCTAAAATCAAAGTCTGTTCTGAGCATGTGCAACTGCAATTTTTCATTGGCTTGTAACTTGGTGAGGTTTAGGTGGATTTTCATGATGACAGCAAAAATAGTTCAAAGCCTGGGGGGGGGGTCCTTAGGGCATTTCAAGGAAAAGATCTCAATTTTTTAACACAAGCAAAACCTATTTTTCCCTAGCTTCATTCTTGGAAATGGTTGAACCATTTTGGCTGAAATTTTCCAAAGAAGATTGGCCTATAGCTGACTCCTGGCATGGAAAATTTCAGCCCAGACAGCTACTTTTATCAGGTTATAAGCAACTTAAAACAGGATCTTTAGTGGGAAGCTTTGGGCAATCTTAATGGGAGATGCTACCAGCCCAGCCTATAACACAATTAGAAAAAGTAAAAATCTAGATAGAACAGATTTGCCTGCTGTCTTGTAGCACCTTAGTCTGTGATCATGTCATAACTCATAAGTTAAACAGGTTTAAGCTGGGTCAGTACTTGCAAAGAAACCTCAAATGAAAACTTAGGAGGCTCTGAGAAGAAGTGTTGGTGATTCCTTAAGTGGTAGGTTCCTTTTTAAGTTGTACTGAAACTGTGTCCTAGTGTGGTGTAGTGTGTCTCACAATGCCATTCTTTTGGATGAGATGTAAATTTACAGTTGCAAACATTTATGATCTTAAAGGTACAAAGCATTGCTTGCAAAAAGTTGTGGTATTTGCTCTGGAATCCCTGTTTGGCAAGATCCCTAAATTTCCCCCTGTAGTTCCATAAATATGGTGGTATTCACACTTTGCCCTAAACTGTTATGAACAGCTAGTATGGTCTACTCCCTAATCCGCTTTATTCATCAATGAAATGATTAAGTGATTATTGTCTGTATATCAATATGGAGTTTATTCAGGAGTAAAGATATTACGTAAATATAAGATCATTTAATTGTATATCAGGTGACATAGTCCAAAAAGTCACATCTCACTCCCTTAGAAATCTGGTTATTTCAATAAAATAGGTCTATCTAGAGTTAATGAATGTGCTTTGCCTTGCCTTTGACTTGGTTCTGAGCAAGTGGAAGTATAGTATTTAGAAGAAAGATGTACTCTGGTTGACAGGCTGTCTGCCAACCAGAGTTCATGGATTGGCATAGTGCTTGTGTAGTTACTTTTCATTAATTATACAGTATCATTCAGTCAGTACAGGAAGTGTGCATCCATGACTCATAACTGTACAGAATCCATGTAGAGACAGGGTGGGTGAAGAAATAGCTTTTATTGGACCAGCTTCTGTTGGTGAAGAGACAAGCTTTCGAGCTACACGGAGCTCTTCTTCAGGATCCATATATTCAGTTTGGCTGAGATGATTCTGTTTTAGCATAATTTAGTATAAACACAAAGGAAGAAGAGAAACAATTTAATAAAATTTGTCACTGCATGTAGACCTTGTACAGATTTTAAACACCACCTTCATAAATTTTATCCTCATTTTTAATTGACAGATCCATAGCTGAATATAAAGAGTACTGGTGTTAACCGTTTTTTCTATCATAGTTGGAAGAATGTGCACTCTGGAAGCTTGGACATTCAGTAAGCTGTATTTGAGATGGTTTTCCACTTGGCAGAAGTAGGTTCCTGGAGCATTGCTCTAACTGTGGACATGGAAATCCTGAATGATGATGATGATGATGATTATGTGAAAATCAAAAAATGGTACATGGCCCCCTAGATATGCATATTAACAATTATACATGCAGGTTAAATGCAAGAGGTATTCCACTGTAGTAAACCCTGAGATCTTCACTTGAGAAGACACAGTGGTAAGAGAATATCCAGAGAGCAATGACTATGATGAAGTGCTAGATGGCATGTTCTCTGACCAGCTAAGAGAACAAGCTCTGTGAAGCTTAGAAGAGGAGAGAATGGTCTGGGTTAGTAGCAAAAGGGAGCGGAATTTCACAGGGATGTCTAAAGGAAATGTGACAGGGGTTGTGAAGTTTAGTGGACAGGTGCTATGGAACATTATTCTGGTCACATGCTGCTTGTTACCAAGAAAATGTAGATGCAGATTCTAGAAGCTCTCCTGGGGAAAATGAAATACAAATTACAATAATGGAATGTCCTGCAGTATGAACATACAAAACTCTGCAACACAAAATTTGGTAGATTGACAATTCATAAGTACACTGTTGAAGTTGACAAGGGGATGGGGTGAGAGGATAGAGATTTTAGCTTGTTGAGTAGAGTGCATTTGAGGCCTTTGGCATCTGAGAGGATTTGGAAAGTGGTTTGGGATTTTGGTACCCAAGAAGTAGTTAAGGCTTTTGGCATAGGCCTTGGAGAAGGAAAGGGTATTGAATGCCCAGTGGAAAAACTTCAGCTACAGTAAACAAAGGGCTTATATCAGAAAGTTGTTGAAGATGATTCGATAGGAAATGAGAGTTGGAACCAAATAGGCATGTATCCATTCTCCTAAACTTCCACTAGAATTTTCTGAGCAGTTTCTTTCAAAGGCTGTCTCTTCTTAAAGCAACAGACATTTTAAGTTGTACAGGAAATTCTGTATTACTTTACCTTGAAGTTTGATTGTGGGTGAGTTGGTGCATAGAAATCAAGATATCCTAAGTTCTCTGGCCACTATAGGAACTGTATCAGTAAAGGCATATCAGATAAACACCTTGTAATCAAGGCCTTAAAACAAGCTGAGTCTGAATCAGATGGCAGATTTTGAGTCCAGAAGACTGAGACAAGTATTCAGGGTGAGCTGATAACACAGAAAGTGTTGTTGCTGAAAGGATAATATAGCAGAACAAAGAGAACTGGAGAAGTTACAAATAAAACAGCGCTATTTGAAACATTGTAGTGAAGGGCTAGAGATTGGGTGGGGACACTAGATGTAGTTTCAGTTGGCGTAAGAAAGAAATGTTGAAATTAAATGTAGAATTCACAATAGTAGTGGGGAAACAAATGAGGGACATACCCACAGTTTCAGCCAGATATGAAGATTCCCTGACTACTCTGCAGAAGGAGGCATCCATTTGTTTGTGCCTTTGAGGAAAATATGTGAGCAGTACATATTAAAGTGTGTACTTCCCCTCTCGTCACAATTGTAACTAATGCTCATACTAGAAAATTCACATTAAAAATATACATACATTAGATTGAACTAAAATTGAAAGGATATGAACACTCATGCATCAGGTATAAACCGACCACTAAAATGATGGATTGGGAAGAAGTTTTGTCCATTGTGGGATTTCTTTGTACCCTTTTCTGAAGCATTTGTCAATGGTCAACGTCAGGAACAAGGTATTTGATTAGATGTAGTACTAGTCTGATCCAGTATGGTAATTCCCTTGTAAAGAACAGAAGGGATTGTATAGTGTGTATGCTAAAGAGAAAGCTAATAAGATTCAAGATGAATGTGATAGCGTGGCTCAAGCACGTCCATCAGCCTAAAAATAGGGCTGACGAAAGTTCTGCAAATATACCTGTATCAATAGCAAGCAATTTTGACAAGTGGATAGAAGAATAAGTGAGACCTGTTTTACCTTGAACAATTTGAGGGTTTCTCATAAGAATTTGACTAGCAGTTAGAAAACATAAAACAATCTAACAGGTTGCTGAGTTGGCAGATTAATATGAGACCCGCAGGTGCTTGAAGGTATGAAGGTGAGGCTAGTGTAAAGTTTAAGGGGTAGCCTGCAAATTGTTCCTGAACCAGACCATCTTCAGACAATCACCTGAAGAAGCAAATGGACACTTTAAGGAGAGTTTGTGCTGATTGCCCAACCCAAAAAAGCCAGGGATGGCGGGTTCTGAGACTAGTACCCATACTTCTGTTGTATGCATTTGAGTGAGGTAAGTATTACTATTACCATAGGCAGACTTGGAAACTGAGGCACATAGTCGCACTGAATCAGTGGCAGAACCAAGAGTAGACTCCAGTAATCCTGATTCCAGATTCACTCCCCTAATCATAAGCCAACACTTCCTCTGTATTTTCAGACGTTCATAACTTTATTTCAAAAACTTTTTTCCAAACTTCGCTCAGAAGGCACATGTAATATGATGATCTCAGTGAAGAACATAAAATTTACAAACAAACGCACCCACTCCAGTACTGGATGCTGACATCCAGGAGTAGGCAATAACAGAGGGACGGCAGCAACTTCAGTCCCTGTCTAAAGAATTGTTGTTGCTAGAAGAGGACATGACACTGGTTGATGACTGTAAGGATTCCAGAGCCTTCTGTCCCAGGTCATGGAGACCTGGACATCAAAACAACAGTAATCCAAGAAAGGTCTCGCAAGCTATTTGATTAAACTGAGCTCTATAAGCCCAGCCGGGATCGCTCTCCTGATCAATGAGGGTTTACTTGAACCAGCAAAGGGGCTGTGGCAGATTCTGGCCACTCTCTCCTCCACAACTAAATTTGTGGAAGAGAGTACCAAGTGCCTTCAAAAGAAGCCCAGATCCACAAAAGGCACCTTGAAGGAAAAAGACCCAAGAAACTGGACCTTTTGAGGCACAGGGCATGTTTCATTACCTCAATGCAGCTCTGCATTATGAATTACTAGGCCATGTTTGCAAAATATAACTTTATCTGGAATTGGAGAGTCATCCTGTTAATGTCCAAAAAATTCTACAGGAAAACAGAAAAGAACTGAATGAGGTCATAGGGCCATGGACACATCCAATACAGCTGCGAGGTCAATGGCCAATGCCCGTGGCTGTTTAACATCAGGCATCTAGAAAGAGGTACAAAGCACCATCACACATCTGCTCTTTGGGGTGGATGGAGTTCTTCATCACCAGAACAGATGAACTGCACCATTCACTGAAAGATTTGCAGGTCACGTTAAGATCCCTGGGGATCTATACGCTATCTCTTTACCAAAAATGATACAATTACCAGCCTCAGTAGGATGCTATCCTATTCCCAGAGTAGGTAGCCTGAATACCTACCAAGGAAAAAACCTCTCAATTCTAGGAGATATGCCTGTCATCGTTGTACTCGGTCATTCACCCTGCACCATCACAGAGGCAGCAGGTTTAATGGATATATCAGGAGCTTCCTTTCCCCTGGGCTTGGCTTGCTATCAGAGAAGTGGATGTTTGGACATCTTTCACTCATGGCTACCCTGTTCATGTCTGCTCTTTATACTCCTGCACAAACCTCTTCCCTATCCTCTTCAGGGATCCTTCTGAGGAGAGCCTGTCACAAAGAGAAGTGGACTCATTGCTCTGTCTAGAAGCCATAGGAGAGCTCAGAAGTACAAGGATCTTAAGAGGCTTTTATTCCTGATATTTCCTCATCCCAAAAAACTGGGGGGGGGGTGTCTTTGTCCTGTCCCTGGCCTGAGGAGACTGAACAAGTGCAGGTGCAGCCTTGAATTCAGAATGGTAATGCTTACCTCCATTATTCTCTGCAGGTTCAAGACTGGTTCATGGCTCTTGTCTTACAGGATCCATACTTCCACATAGCCATCCTCCCAGCCCACTGGAAGTACTTCAGGTTCTCAGTAGAGTCAAATCACTGTCATCATCAGGGCTGCCATTCAAACTCTCAACGGCACCAGATGTAGAGATGAGCAAATAGTTGATTATTTTGATTCCATTGCCAAACCAAAAAATCCAAAGAAAATTTTTTCATTTAGAACCAAAACTGAAGGTCTGTTTTTGTCAAAGCAAAACATTTTTAAAAACTGTGCTAATGTCAAAATGAAATGTTTTGAACATCAAATAGAAACATTTTCTAAATGAAATGTTGAATCAAATAACTTATAATTTCAGAACGGTTTGTTTTGATTTTTTTTTTTAAATGAACTGTTCCCAAAATTAGTTTTGTGGGGGGTTTTTTGGTTTTGATTGGGCGGGAAGGGTGGTTTGTGTGGTTTGGTTTGGTTTTTGTTTTTTTGCCAAAACTATTCACTGGAAGAAAAAAAAATCACTTCACCCTAACCCAGAGTCTTCACAAAATGCCTAGCGGTGGTAATGGCATGCTTTTGAAGACAGAGTATGCACATCTACCCTTACATGGAAGATGGACTGATCAGAGCAGGAGGCAGCAGTGAGTCTAACATATGCAGTCTCTGTTTGCCTGACTGGGCCACCTTCAACTATGAAAATATCACCTTTTCTACCATCATAGAAGATAGGAGCTATGATCGATTTCAGATCAGAGAGCACAAACCTGTCTGGGGACAAGTTCCTGTCACTGCAGTCACTACTACTCAAGATAAAATCAAACCTGTCTATAACAGTACAAACTTGGCTAGGAGTATTGGATGATACATTGATGTGCACGCACATGACACTGCTTGCCAGACTTCGTATGTGGCCCCTAAAACTCTGGCCTAGATCAGTCTACTTTCCGCCCTGTCACCAGATGGACAGGAAAGTCTTGGTGTCACCTCACATCCTTGCAGAACTGTAATGGTGGTTAGAGATTGTATAAGGAGGCATGTGATTTTCAGCCTCCTCTCTGACAAGGACTTTAATTGTGGATGTGTTAGGGACGGGGGTGGGGAATGCCTGGACCACCTATAAGCACAAGGGGCCTGGTCCACAGAAGGAGACCTGGGACTTCACATAAATGTCTTGGAACGCAGAGACAAAAGAGTGAGTGGACTCCAAGCACTTACAGCTGACCCTCCCTACGTGGTATTTCATAGGTACCTCACCCGAAGTTCCCTCCCAAGAGAACTGAGTTCAGTTTGAGTTAATCAGTTAACCTGCCTGTCTTATTCCTGAAGCCCCACACTGTATCAGGAGAGAAGTTACATTTTATTGGCTGTTTCCAGAGCCTTTCTTTACATTGACAGTCTGTGCAATTTGATTCTGTCTTCCCAATTGTTTCTGGTTGTAGTTGGCAGTTCAATCTCTGGGCCATCTCATCACAAAGAATATCAAAGTGGATATGATAGCGTATCTTGCTGTTACTAGTTGATTGATGTACCTCTCCCAATGAACATCATGGTGGACTCTAGCAGACCACAAGGGGCATTCTCTGCCTGGTTCAGAACCCCGAAATGTCAATTTCCGAAATATGCCAAGCGGAGATGTGGAGAAATCCACGGACTTTTGTCAAGCATTATGCATTGAACTTGGATGTCAGGGCAGATGCCAAGTTTGGGAGAGCAATACCACAGTCTGTTGGATATAGCTGAAACCCTTCATCCCAACAGCCAGAGGAGGTACTGCTTTCCACTCCCCTACAGTGGGGTCCACGCTGACACTCACTGAAGAATGAACTTACCTTATAGTAACTGTAGTTCTTGGAGTTGTGGCACTCAGTGTGGATCCCACTATCTGCCTTCCATCCCTGGTTTTGGAGTCCTCAGCTACATTGGCAAGGGAATAGAATGAGGGTTGCAGCTGCTCTGCCCTTTGTTCTCACATGTGAGTATACGGAGGCTCCGGGCGTGTGTGCACTTCTGATGGACACTATTCAAAACAATGCAGTCTTGAATGACTGAGGCACATGTACACCTGCTGTGGGATCCACACTGACTGCAGCATCTCAAAGTTCCATGGTTACTACAGGGCAAATAAGAGTTCTTTCTTCTTCCTGTGAGAATCATCCTGTGAAACATAAAAACAAGTTTGTGTTTTTAAAGGAGCAATTCATTGTCTGAAGGTAAGCCTGTTGCTGCAGTTCCCACATCGCCATTAAGAAATAGTCTAAAGAAAAGGAGATCCTCATCTTCTCCAGAAGAATGACAGTGATAGTGACCTAATCCATTCACCCCTGGATACTGACAGGCCTTCATCTGTCAGTTTGTAACTAAACAGGAACCACTTACAATAAAAAGAGAATGAAGGGCAAAGTGGTTTTTCCATTCCAGAATTACTAAAATTCTATTCCAAATGGTGCAGTCCAGACTGAAAAAATGTAGTATTAGGGCTTCTCTAAAGTTATCTCCATGTACAATGAGACAAAGCCAACAAGTTTTCTTCTGTTCCCAACCTGGACAGTGACTCCTTGCGCTAACAGCTAGATTACGTCTGTTATAGAAAAACTAACAGTAACTGTCCCCTCTCTTCCAATGCCTCTCAGGCTGGAATGGGAAGAATAATTTTTGTGTGGTATTCATGGAGGAAAATGTTAAAACATGAGAGCTGTAAAGTGTCAAGAACCTAACCAGTGAGTAATTTTATAATCTGTGATACTTTTACTGAGCTGAGTGCTAAAAATGGGTTGCAAATATAATACATGGCTCATATTCAAATATCAAGGTACTATTTTGGGCTCAGTTTTTGAAAAAATAAATATATAAATTTGTTTATAGTAGCTAAATGGCAAAGAAAAGCTGCTTCTACCAAAGAAGAAATTGCGGGGAAGAATGTTTTTTTTTCTTCTGGATGTGATCCTGCGTGGAGTGAAAGTATGCCATTGGGATGGGCTGTCTGTGCTACAGAACACCTGCTAGTATTGACATGGTTTAAAATTAATCCTTTCTCCCCATTCATAGAGGAAGTGTTCTGGCATTTCTTGCCATTGTGTAACCCCCTCCCTCAAAAAGCTCAGTTCTTTCTCTGCATAATATAATTTCCCCACTTTCAGCAATTGCTGGCAGCATAAGAAGATGAACAATTATATGCATGTCAACCAGGGCAATGAAGCGTCTTACTAGGTTAGTGTATGGTTGAGCTTGTTTCTGTTAACAAAGAAATTCATGTTTCTGGCTGGCTTTTTTTTTTTTTCCATTTAATATTATGGGACTCTGTCAGAGTTGTAGCTTTCTTTCCTCTGTCACCCTTTCAGATTATTTACTTCAAAGTTGATTGTATTGTAGATTGAGATTCCTCCATCCTAAAATCTTTTAATAGGTACTTGGCACATCTCTAGCACCTTTCTTCTGCAGTTCAGTTTATAAACAGCTAATTAATTACACCTTTCAACAAACCAGTATGAGAGTAGTAGTTTTTTCTTGTGAATATTTGTCAGTATAAATCTCCACTTTTAGGAGCATGTGCACTCCTAGAGCAAATCTACACAACCACTTATGTCGATATAACTTACATTAGTCAGGGGTGTGAAAAAGCCACTCCACTGAGCAACCCAAGTTACAGCCACCTAAGTGTTGTCAACACTAGCTCTATGTCTGCAGGAGACGCTCTCCTACCAGAATAGTTTCTGCCTCTCGCGGAGTTGGAGTAATTATGCCAACAAGAGAACCCTCTCTCCTGTTGGCATAGATTGTCTTCACCAGATGCACTAAAGCGGCACAGCTGCACCGATGTTGCGCTTCTAGTGTAGACTAGCCCTTAGCGTTGAATTCAGCTTTTGGGCTCTTATGTCCTGTCACACAACCTAACATTTAGCTTCAGCGAGTTTATATAAGGAGCTGGTGCCTCAGTTCCCTTCAGCCACCACTTCTAGAGTTCTCAGCACCTTTAGTCTCCTTTACTTCCGTGCAACTGATTTTTCCTTCTTAGCTTTGTTTTAGCTGTAGTATT
The DNA here is from genome assembly GCF_009764565.3 of Dermochelys coriacea. Lineage (NCBI taxonomy): Eukaryota > Metazoa > Chordata > Testudines > Dermochelyidae > Dermochelys > Dermochelys coriacea. The sequence goes on along the minus strand of NC_050068.2, from coordinate 205,806,984 downwards.
ATTTATTAGCAAAGAGGATTCAATTCCAGAAGAGGTTGGTGTGGCGCTTGAGGCTGAATACATCTGTTTCAAGAGAAGTGCAGCCTTCTCTCTTCATGCAGAGTATACTGTCGCCACCAAGCACCATTAGTTTCTTTGTGCAATGCCAATTATACTTGCATTGTAGCTGCTTCCTGAGAAGTATCTTATCCACCTTCCTACAGTGGAATTGAATAGGTCACTTTCATGCATTTTTTCCAACTGAAAGCGGGGATCCAAAAATTCCTAGGATTGGACTTAATACCACTTGTAACTGAGTCCAAGGTTATCCTCGGGACTTTCAGATCAGAAGCTTGTCCCTTTTGACAGGGCCAGGGGGAGAGAGACCCCACACACTTCTGGAGGTAGGGTATCCAGGAACAAAGGTTCCCCAGAGGCCCACTGAGGTATGTCCATGAGTCAGTCACTTTTTTCCCTCATGAGCCCTGAAATAATGGCCTGGGTGGGCTCCACCTTCTGTGGATCAGTTGTCAAAAGGGAGGTCTCCTGTAAAGAGACTGAAATCTGGTCTGTCCACTACTCCCTCTCTCTTGAGAACTATGAAAGCATCTACTTTGTCAGTGAGTATTTCCTCCTATAATTCTTTTATGGATGATCCTCCTGATTATTCAGATGGGAATGATCAGGAGACCCCAAAGGACAATGGTGTCTTGCCCATTATCTTCCACCCCAAGACTCTCTCTTGTTTGGAAGCTACATCCAGCCCTACTTCCTTCTCAGATTCTCTCTCCATTTCAGCTCCAGCTGCCGTTGCTTCCTTCTGTCAACTGTCATTTTCAAACAGATTAGATAGTCACTTAGACGCGCTAGAAAGTTTTACATATTGTCTCTTTTTGTGATTGCTACTGTAAATAGACATACCAATTTATGGATTTTGCATTCCAGTAAAAGAACAAAGTACAGTATTAGATATATTCAGCAGATCTTTGTCCAGTATTATTTTATTAGAGGACATGTCCTGAATATGTACAACACCAACAGAGTTACCATTTTACAGTTGGCACAACTGTTCTGCTGATTTTGGGATTGAATTACATGATTTGGTAGAAATAAAACGTTAAAACATTCTCATCTATTTTCCTTTCTTTTCTTTCTTTAATTTCTTTTCATCTCTATTAGCACTATGAGCTGAAAGCACCTTGAATCTTTTAACAGCACCAAGTTGTTTTCATACTTGCATTAGGTACACATGAGAGAGCAGAGTAAATACATTGAGTGCTAAATAAATCACTACCAGTTACACTGTTGTGTCGAAGCCTGTATAATTGAAGTGTCCGGCTTTTACCTCCTTTCAGTAAACAGATTCCCTCACACACACGCTTCCTCTGTCTGAAGCATTCAAGAACTATGGACTATTTCTGAGAACACAGCTTCTTAGAAAGCAAATAAGCCAAACTTCTCTGACCCTCTGTACCTTGCCACAATGGATTTGTTAGCAAACCACAGATGTTTCACAGAGACGATGGAAAGACCTGGAAAATCAACATGGTCACAGATCTTTTTGGATATTTAACTGCAGAAATCATTCAGACAAATCCTAATTCCTTGTGGTTTACAACTACACTTTATATTATCCAGGCTTTTCATGTGCAAGAGTATCAGGAAGTGTCTGTGCCTGCATTTTTATGCAAACTTACTGTCTTCAATACTGCCAAGGCACCTAGGATTTGAGGCAAAATGTTCCTAGTATATAGCATGGAAGTTCTAGTATTCCAAATGCATATTGATATTTTCAGAGAAATATTGCTGCATTCCAATCAGACACCAATTTCATCTAGGATGTGCTAAACTGAATTTGAAAGAGTTTGGAATATAATCTAAAACTACAAATGGTTCTTTGGAAATGGAGGAGGAAGCTAAATCAAGGTGCTCTGAGTTGATCTGTTCTAAAAAGGTTCTTCACAATAGTTTCTGAGAGCCTTCCAGCAGTGCATTAAGTGACATGACTAACGACTATCACATTTATCTTATCTCCAGAGGGGGTAAAGTATGTGCAGTGTAGTGTCTTGTTTTTGTCAGGGTTTTTGTTTGTTTTGTTTTTAATGTACATGTTGCTATGTATGCATTAGAGAAGGCAAGATCAAAGAACTGCACCTTGCATTTGGAGTGGAAGGTGGTGAGGTTTGTGATGGTCTTTAACTCCTGGGGGAGTTCATTCCACAGTCTTGGACAGGCCACTGAGAGAAAGTTCTGTCTCCCACACTGCTAGTGTGCAGTGAAGGATAAGTAGAACTGTATGTCACCTGCATGTTGCTGGTTCTTGAGTCCGTGTCCTCTGATCAGTTCACCTAGTGGTTGGATGTAGACGTTGAAAAGGACTGAAGAGAAAATTGATCCTTTTAGGACTTCATAAACGAGGGGTCTACTGATGGAGTTGTATTTTCCCATAATTATGTGTTGGGGTATGTCCCTCCATAAAGAACTCAGACCATTTTAGCACATAACCCTGGATGCCTGCCATCTCTCTGAGGCAAGATAACAATATCTCATAATCAACCTTGTTTAATGCTGCAGAGAGGCCAAGGAGGGTAAGAAAGGATGTCTGATCTCTTTCCATTGATAGGAGGAGATCATTCATCAGTGCCACTCAGGGCTGACCTTACCATAAGGCAAACTAAGGTGGCTGCCTCAGGTGCCAGACTGGGGGGAGGGAAGCCACTAGAACCCAGAGTGTAGAAAATTGTGTCTGCTGCTGGTGCATATGTATTCTCTCTGCTCTAGATGCACAGAGATGATGGAGTGCTGTGCTGGAGGAAAGAGGGCACAAGAGACATAACAGGCAGGCAGGAGAAAAGGTGAGAGGGAATAACAGAAAGGAACAGGAGCTGCCACGAGACAGAGGAGGAGGAGGAGCCTCTTATGTACCTCTCTAGCACACCCAGGACCCTGGACTGATTAACAACAGCTTCTCAGGGAGCTTCCTGTTTCCTGCTGCTTCCCTGAACCCACTTGAGGAGAACAGGCAGTCAACTGAAGTAGTAGGAGCCAGTTAGGCCCTTAAGATGCTGATATCTTCCCTACTCAGGCCCTGCTACCAGCCTGCTTCAATTGAGTGTTGAGAGCCACTATAGCTGGCACAGAACAGAAGTCATGAGTGAAAGACGAAAACGCCCCTCTGGGGCAGCATTCAAAAAAAGAAAGAAAGTAAAGGAAGCTTTTCTATCTAAGCAGGAAGGAGCTCTCCTGAAATACATAGACACAAATGTTCACGGTGAGCCTTCCATCCCCAGTGAGGATGAGAGTGATGAGGAGATGCCTGATCTTCCAGTTAATCAGAGTGCAAGTGACCTGGCAGCTACTGCAGCATCCATATCTCCATCTCAAATGGATGTAACTATGCACATTCCTGAAGAAAAGTGGGGATCAGAGAAGAGTGTGGTGGAGGTGCAAGAAACAACTGCTTCTGAGTTTAGTTCCTTACGTCTAGATGAACCAGGACTGTGGACCCACTTGAGCAGTAGCCTGAAGGATTTCCTTGTACTGTGTGGGCCACAGGAAGTAAAAACATCATGTTCCCCAAAGACAATGAAAATAGAAGTTTCCATCCAACACATTACTGGCATGAAATCCCCAGTGGTGACAAAGTTGAGAGGCCATGGCTTATGTACTCAAAAACCCAGAATGCTGCATACTGTTCTTGTTGCAAACTCTTCCAGTCTAATGTTCCACCCACATTGGGTTCTACAGGAACAAAGGACTGGAAAAATCTGGCTAGAAATCTGGCATGCCATGAGAAGGCAGCAAATCACCAGAGAGCATTCCACAGGTGGAAAGAGCTTGAGATGAGACTAAGGTTAAAGGCCACCATAGATGATCTGCATCAAGAGAAAATTGCATCAGAGTCTCTTTACTGGCAAAATGTTCAAAAGGCTCATTGCCATTGTGAGAATGCTTGCTACCCAAAACCTAGCACTGCGTGGCACTTCAGATCAGCTGTATGTGCCAAACAATGGAAACTTCCTTAAAATTGGGGAGCTGATGGCTGAGTTTGATACTGTACTCCAGGAACATCTAAGAAGAGTCACCACTCAAGAAATGTATACACACCACTACCTTTGAAAAACTATTCAAAATGAGATCATACAGTTACTGGCAACAAAAGTCAAACAGAAGATTGTGGCAGATCTGAAGTCAGCAAGATATTACTCTGTTGTTCTGGACTGCACACCTGACATCAGGTATAGGAAACAAATTACTTTAATGGTGCGTTTTGTAACAACAACAACAGAACCTAGTGAAAATGTCCCTGCAATGGTGACTGTTAGAGAGCATTTTCTAGAACTTATTGACATTGATACTACAGGAGCTGGTATGACAAATGTGCTTCTTAAAAAGCTGGAAGATACAGGAATTGCGATAGTTGACATGAGAGGTCAGGGCTACGATAATGGTGCCAACATAAGAAGAAAGAACAGAAGAGTGCAGACACAGATCCAAGAGTTAAACCCTTGAGCTTTTTTTGTCCCATTCAGTTCTCATTCATTGAACTTGGTGGTCAGTGATGCAGCATCAGCTTCTAGTGAGGCTGCTGAATTTTTTAATGTAATTCAAAGCATCTATGTATTTTTCTCTGCATCAACTCATCAGTGGCAAATTTTGAAGCAACATCTGGGAACATCCTCTCTGATACTGAAACCACTGAGTGCCACACGATGGGTAAATCTAGTAGAGGTGATAAAGCCTATCAAACACCAAATTGGGAACAGAGATGATGCTATAGTTGCCATTAGAGAGGCTAATGCTGTGACAGGAACGGTTCGTGCAAGAACAGTGGCAGAGGGAAATGGAATCACCAGAAACATACATAACTTCAAAATTTCTGTGTGGCTTAGTGTTGTGGCATGACATACTGTTTGAAATAAATGTAGTAAGCAAGAGACTCCAAGATGTTGACCTTGATATATCTGGAGTAATGGAACAACTGGACAAAGCAAAGTCATTCCTACAGTCTTACCGGTCAGATGAGGGATTTCAAAACATTCTGAAGAGTGCGCAGAAGTTGGCAGAGGAACTTCACACTGAAGCTATTTTCCCACCCATTCAAGAATACAAGTCACCGAAGAAGGCGGCATTTTGATTACGAGGCACAGGATAATCCCATAAGGGACCCCAAACAACAATTTAAAGTTGAATTCTTTAACCAGGTGCTAGATTGTACAATACAGTCAGTTGAAGAAAGTTTCATGCAGCTCAAGGAACACAGCAGTATATTTGGGATGTTGTATGATATTCCAAAACTCCACACTATACCTGAAGAAGCCCTACGCCAGCAGGGCACTAGAGACAGTGTTGACACATGATGACATGTGCGATATTGATGCGAGTGATTTAGGTGATGAACTGAAAGCCCTTTCAAGATGCATATCAGCAGGATCAACTCCAAAGGCTGTTCTGGAATATATGTGCACAAATAAGATGATCACCCTCTTTCCAAATACTTTTGTTGCTCTGCGCATACTTCTAACACTTCCTGTAACAGTTTCCAGTGGAGAATGCAGCTTCTCCAAGCTGAAGTTAATAAAAACATATCTACGCTTCACAATGACACAGGAAAGGCTGGTTGGCATTGTAACCATCTCAATAGAGCTTGAGCTGGCCCAGACTGTGGACCTTCAGGAAGCAGTTCAAATCTTTGCAACCAAGAAGGCACGGAAAGCACCACTTTGATTATTCAAACAGATAAAGATGCCAGTGTTTACTATGCAAACAAGAAAAGTTACATTTGCTGTTCAGGTGTTTTGAAAGTGAAGTGTTAATTAAAATTTTTGAACAAGGCATTTTAAGTTGTTAGTTCTACTCCTCTCACGATATAGCTCTGCTACCTACCCCAATAAAGGAGAACAGGAGTAGAACAGGAAGAAGGCAGAATTCTACTATACTTTGGGAACCTTGGCTGCAAGGCAGCCTGCCAGGTGAGCTGTGAAGCCAGGGCTCTTGTACTTTCAGGCTCTCAGCAAATAGGCAGGCTACTGTGGAGCCTGGCTTCAATGCTCCTGGCAGGTGGGCTGTGCGGGAGTCAAGATGGCAAGTTGACAGGGAACTTGCCTGGTTCGCTTCAAAAGATTCGTTGAAATCGATAAGTTCCTGCAAGACGTTTTACTTTCAGTGAATTGGTGTTTTCTGATGGAAAGGCGTTCTGTCAGAAAATTTCCAATCAGCTCTAAGTGTGGTCTTTCACTCATAGGTTGCTGGTTCAAATCAAGCCTTAGGCTGTTAGCAACCCCACCCATAGAAATTATTTTACCAGGTTCTGGTTGACATCCATTGACAGGCGGTGGTGTAATGCAAGCTTGCACTGCTACAGCCTGGATTGTGATTTTTATATGGTTAAATAGAAGATTTTATTTGCCAAAGCAGTCAATCCCGCACCTTACACAACTATTAAATTCACACTCAAAATTAGAAAATAAATCAAATCATGAGATTTTTTAAAAAACTATTATTCACTTTTCATAAATTTTGGCCACAGTCTTTAATTACTTGAGATGTATTTAACCCATGCCTTTTTCTTTCCCCAGCCTCTTTACACTTTCTGCTTATTTAAAAAAATTCTATTGATGTAAAATAATACAAAACTTCATGAATACAGCTGACAATATTCAGCAGGAGGTTTTTCATAACATCTAGACATGTTCCTGTTTATCCTTGAATTGAAATCCTAGTGATGAACTGGCAACATGACATGAATTTCCATGGCAAAAGATTTGTCACAAGGCTGTAACATGACAGTGAGCTTGTCTGTATGAAGAGGTGCCCGAGTTTCAGCCTTCCTCTCCCACAGTGCTTTCTGTAATAGCAGAACCCAGAGTGACTGAATTTAAACAAAAAGCAGTGGACTTCCAAATTTGCTGAGGAGTTTTTTGTCCCTCTTAAAGGATTTGAAGTTTTTCTGAGATTAATGTTAATTGAACAAAAACTACTAATGTACTCGTATGTAAAACTCACCAAATCATTTCATAAATACAATCACATTTCTTTATGGAAATGTACATACAGATAACATCATACTGATTGTGGTGTTATTATTATATAAACATAGATCCTTCTGTATTTGAATTCCTAGAATAAATGTCTAAACTACAGGTACGTGAATTGAATTCCTGTAAATTAGGTGTATTTAAGTTAACACTCAGTCTGCATTTAGATATGAAAAAAATCAATCTCCATCTAATAAAATCTGTTCTGCCTCTCTCAGCAATGCTTGTCTGATCTTTTAAGTTCATCAGAGAGCTCTCCCTCATGACTATTAAAATGCATTTGGGTGTTCTATTGTTCATTACCTTAATCAGGGTGTAAGACTGCAAACTAGAGCCTATTACATTAAAGATGTTCATCAAATAATTCTTTTTATAAAATTCCTAATCTGGAGAAATTCTGCTCTGTTCTCTTTTGAAGCATCATTGTATTTGAGAGAGATGCCTGAATTTTATGAAAGACCTTCATCAGTTAAGTAAATTTGCAAAATTTGAACTGACCAGTCTGTTGTGCCCCAAGTCTCAGTGCATTGCAAAAACTGCTTGGTACCAGTGACCAGTTATGTTTTGCCAGACGCTCTATGCCTACTCTCTCTACTATACTGCACATTACAAAAAAATGACATTCCTTATTGTAAAGTTGATCGTATGGTCAAACGAGTTTTATTAGGACATTGATCACTTTGTAGATCTGAAGGATATGTAAACAATTTCTTTTTCACCTTTCTAGGTCCTGGGAACGCCTACAAGGGAACAAATTAGAGAAATGAATCCAAACTACACTGAATTCAAATTCCCTCAGATTAAGGCACATCCATGGACTAAGGTGAGGCTGTCTGAGTTGGATAATGATGGTATGTGGGATAAATGTAACATTGCAGAATTTAAGTCCAGACCTTGATTTCTGTGCTTGGTTACTTTCAAACTAACCTGGGACCCTGTAGTTGAATCAGAACCCAATAACTGTTTATGTAGGGAAGGAGGACGAATGTACCTAGGCTCTGCATTGAATTGTCCATGGCTCTGTTTTTTTGTGATTTGCCCATAGACATTTTCCAGGCTGGGTATGTATTTATAACCCATTACAATGCACTTATATTCCATCATGGCACAATTCTTGACCTGTGCAAAGAATCTCCTATAAATAAATACATTCTTTAGAGGTGGGTGATGCACTCTCATCGTACAAATACATCATCTGTGAATACAGGAGTGAGACCCACAGTGCAAATCCGTCCCGTTTCCCATCTCATAAACATAGTGAAGATCATTAGATTTGGAACCCCAGTAATATGCACTAGTTATTTTTTCTTGCATTACTTTTAAAACATTTTTTTTTAGTTTGGTTCAAAGGAAGAGAATACTGCTACAAAATTTCTCAATAGCAAGTTAGGAAACCCAGCAACACAAATATGATGATTTTCAAATGCTGAAGAATGAAGTGCATAGATTGGCTTGTGGAAGAGTACATATATTCCCTCAGTTCTGCCAGTGACTAGGTCAAAATCATTTTGGACCAAGCCTTTCACAGTGCTAGAGGCCCGAGCAGATGATGTAACCTACTTCAGGTTCTTTGAGATTGTGGGCTATGCACATTACTGGAAGTCAAATCAATATTTTGGTGATTTCTTCTCAGATGTTCTAAATATATGCTTCCTCTCCCCAACAATTCCTGGGTTGCATTTCCAGATCTTAGTTCTTTATTGCATGTTGGTTCCAAGACTGAGTGATTTATAATACTCAGAGGCCATTAAATCAGCAAACTTGTTTATATTATATGTTGATAGAAAAATTTCTGAGATAGTAAAATTTATGGAACTCCCATGAGGATTAGGCTTACTTTCATTATTTCAAAATAAATAATGGAAAAAGCTACAAAAATTAGCCTAAGACATTAAAACAGTGAAGTTGTAGTGGAAAATGGTTCCAGTGCTGCATCTGAATGACTTGGTATTGAGGGTGGGCTTTAACTGAATGCAGTATGTATTGGAGCCATAGTCTGTCCTGGTGCCGGAACACATTATAAGTAATCAGGGTTGAATATCTAACCTGGTTCTACATCTCCTCTACCATCCATAGATCCTTAGATGTCATTTGTTTGTATATGGCTGCCCCTTGGGCCACAGTAGAGACCTTTTTGTAAAGCTAGTGAAGAATATAATGTGATCTTCATGCAGAAAGTGAAACTGAGAGTTCCTTCTATTTTTACCTTTTATACGCAAGTGAGTGCTTCTCTGGGCTTCTAAACGACCATAAGTGAAATCAGGCAAGCATAGAGCAATGAGAAGAGCTTGCCAGAAGGTTGAATTTCCTTTTGCCTTAGCACATGGGATTGTTTTGTTTTGGTATTGAGAACTGTGCTTGCAACATAATGCCTCATTCTCAGTTTGTTATACAACAACAAACTCCTCCCAATACCAGATGGGTATAGAACCGCATCTAAATTAATTTATTGGATTTGGAGAGGGTGACCATCTGGGTATGAGTTTTTTTTGTTCTTTCCTTGCCATTTAAAGTCTCAAGTAGGAAAAAAAAAATAGTCTAGAATGTCCTTTCTAACAATCATCTTTCCCTACTCTTTTAAAAACTCTCTTCCTCCAACGTTTTGCCGTTCAGCCATGAAAGTTTTCTGCTCTTCTTGTGCCATGTCTGATGGAATGTGGGGAAACAGTGCTGCCTGTCCTGCCCTTCAAATTTCCCACCTGATAGTTATCTTCAGTTTCTTTTAAACTAGAGTTGCAGAAACATTAATTTGTTAAATTGCAGTTGTTGTTATTGAGCAGAGTGAAGGAAGGAATGAAAATTAGAAGCATTTGCTATCATTTTTATTAGAATGACCTATGAATGTGTACTGACAACCATTACAGGTTGTCAGCAGGGTTTAATCTCCGAAACTTTCAGCATCAAATACAAACATCTATTACTTGAGCTAATGGAGTAACTTGTTAGCTGGCAGCATTAATAAGTTCTTTTCTCTTCTGTGTGGGCTGGCCATGGCAGGGGCATGACAGACACTTTACTTTACCACATCTCCATACTAATGAAGGCAGCTAAGGAGTTCTGATGTAGAACTCCATTGTCTGCATTTTGTTCCTGAGCCATACATTGGCCACTCCTGACACACTTGGATATGCTATTTCATCCCCCATATCCATAGTATTGTTTCTGTTCACTAGTGGCTGGTAGGTCAAAAAGAGAGCAGCTGCTGCTGCTACTTTTGGTATCTAGTAGGAGATCTGTTTTCTCAAGTATTAGAGCAACTGCTTTAATATCTGAGAGTCCGAGTTCAGATCTCAGCAGGAATATATTCCTCATATTGCCATCCAGTTTTAGGCATAAAGCAGGATTCTGAGCTTAAGTTTTATTGCTCTGTACACAGAGTTACAGCTCACATTACCTGACGCAGTGTAGAATGGTCAATACCAATACAGTGGAGATGTCCATGTACAGAACTATGGCTAATGACGTATAATATGAAGGATTGTTTGTGTTCATATTAGAGTAGTGGTGTGTGATTCCAGTACAAACTCAGTTAGTTTTGAGAACAAATCTTTTGAGTTACACGCTTCTAGCCTTCTTATTGTTTAAAACCTAGTTCAAAGTGTATGTATGTCTAATTCTCCAACATTACTGTGTATAGGCTCAGATAGATGGATAAATTCCAACTTGCTAGGAGATGAAGACAGAAGACAATTGAACCTTCTGCCGCAAAGGGAACAGATAAGCCTAAATTTGCCCCTCAAGAAGGGGAATGATAAATTTACCTCTCAAGAAAGGCAATGTTCTTCTCTAGTATTTATAGCACAATCTTTATACTTTTTTGTTCTTGCATATGTCCATTACACTAGGTATGTGTGCATCTTGTGCACCAGTGCCACGGAGTTTTCCCTAACGGTACCCGCAAGGGCAGCCACACTTGCACCCTGCTTTTCTTTGTGCTGCAAGTTGAGGGCATAAATGAGTGGAGTCACCCCTCACATCTTGTTGGTCCTGCTTTGAGCAAGGGGTTGGACTAGATGACCTCCTGAGGTCTCTTCCAACCCTAATCTTCTATGATCTTTCAGTTCCTTTTTACCTTCAGCGGTTCGAGCGTGCTGTCAGGTCATTCCTCCGGCAAATGTGCTGTCTTAGCTAGATGACATTAGACTGTTGTGGTAGTCCGTAGTCAATGAACTCCAGTCTCCATCTAATACCAGGGGAGCCTACACCAAGGTCCCTGGCTTCAAACCCTGCTCTAAATGTCACAAGCTGATGCCCATGAAAGATCCTCACTCTCCCAGCTTGAAGTGCTTAGGTGAGGGTCACATTAGGAACAGATGTTTTGATTTGCTGGAGCTTCAAGACTGAGACCAGCTGCTTCCTTGGCACAGGCAGCAGAGCCATCAACCGCGTTGACAGCAAAACAAAGGCCCATTTCCGTGTCAGCCACCCAAGAGGCCTATGCAGCTGTGAAGGATCTATTGAGCTTCTTGGTATGGCTCTCGCTGGTCATTCAGCTCCATGGTATCTTGCTGGGGCCATCTCACATGGTGCATTTGTAGGCTTTCATGTAGTGGTCTGCTACAGTGCCAACTACACCATGTCTTGTGCTGCTTCCCTTGGTCCGAATGCCAGCTCTGAGACCAGCAGTAGCTACTCTGGCTCAGCACACAGTACTGATAACCAGATGTTGTTGCCAGTATTGTAGGCCCATTGAAGATCATGATCCTGATCTCCAGTGATGCTGCCCAGTACTGCTTCGCACTGGCCTTTGGAGTTCTCATGTTTCTCCTAAAGAGTCTGAAGTGGGTTCCTACATCTCTCACTTCTGGGAATCCGGGGCATCCTGCGGGGATTGTTTCCATTCTTGGAGTTATCTTGATTAGGTCAAAAGAATGGGAGTGCCGGTTCTAGGCACAAGTCCCTTCAGCCTCGTCAATGGCCCTAGTGGGTACCATGAGATATGTCTCCAGTGTCTAGATTGTTATCTCTGCTGCATCACAAAAGTCAGTCACTGAGAAGATAGGTTTCACTGCCTAGTACTGACAGACTATCTAAAGTCTGTACTGGGCAACCACTACATTACAGAAATATATCCCCAAAAGGGAGAAGTTTCTCCACACAGGCCGCGCAATGTTGGTACCAAGATCCCACGGGGCACTGAGGATCAGAACCACCCATTACTTGCTTCAGGCAGGTTTTCTACATTGGCGATTCAAGACCAGCCTCAATAAGGTTCTAACCTGCCTCTACTGAACACCTCGTCCTCCTTACTAGATGAGACCCTGGTACTGGAGATGGCATCTCTAATATCGGATGATTTTAAGTCTCATCGACTTTAAGGTCAGAAGGAACCATTATGATCATCTAGTCTGACCTCCTGCACAACGCAGGCCACTGAATCTCACCCACCCACTGTTGCAATAAACCTCTCACCTATGTCTGAGCTATTGAAGTCCTCAAATCATGGTTTAAAGACTTCAAGGTGCAGAGAATCCTCCAGCAAGTGACCCATACCCCACGCTGCAGGGGAAGGCGAAAAACACCCAGGGCCTCTGCCAATCTGCCCTGGAGGAAAATTCCTTCCCCACCCCAAATATGGCGATCAGCTGAACTCTGAACATGTGGGCAAGACTCTCCAGCCAGATACCCAGGAAAGAATTCTCTGTAGTAACTCAGATCCCACCCTGTCTAACATCCCATCACAGGCCTTTGGGCCTATTTACCATGAATATTTAAAGATCAATTAATTTCCAAAATCATGTTATCCCATCATACCATCTCCTCCATGAATTTATTGAGCTTAATCTTGAAGCCAGATAGGTCTTTTGCCCCCACTACTTCCCTTGGAAGGCTGTTCCAGAACTTCACTCCTCTGATGGTTAGAAACCTTCGTCTAATTTCAAGTCTAAACTTCCTGATGGCCAGTTTCTATCCATTTGTTCTTGTGTCCACATTGGTACTGAGTTTAAATAATTCCTCTCCCTCTCTGGTATTTATCCCTCTGATATATTTATAGAGAGCAATCATATCTCCCCTCAACCTTCTTTTAGTTAGGCTAAACAAGCCAAGCTCCTTGAGTCTCCTTTCATAAGACAGGTTTCCATTCCTTGGATCATCCTAGTAGCCCTTCTCTGTACCTGTTCCAGTTTGAATTCATCCTTCTTAAACATGGGAGACCAGAACTGCACACAGTATTCCAGATGAGGTCTCACCAGTGCCTTGCATAACTGTACTAACACCTCCTTATGTTTACTGGAAATACTTCGCCTGATGCATCCCAAGACCGCATTAGCTTTTTTCACGGGCATATCATATTGGCGGCTCATAGTCATCCTGCGATCAACCAATACTCCAAGGTCTTTCTCCTCCTAGATTCATAGATACTAAGGTCAGAAGGGACCATTCTGATCATCTAGTCCGACCTCCTGCACAGCGCAGGCCACAGAATCTCACCCACCCACTCCTATGAAAAACCTCACCCATGTCTGAGCTATTGAAGTCCTTAAATCATGGTTCAAAGACTTCAAGGAGCAGAGAAGCCTCCCTCAAGTCAACCATGCCCCATGCTACAGAGGAAGGCAAAAAACCTCCAGGGCCTCTCCAATCTGCCCTGGAGGAAAATTCCTTCCCGACCCCAAATATGGCAATCAGCTAAACCCTGAGCATATGGGCAAGATTCACCAGCCAGATACCCAGGAAAGAATTTTTTATAGTAACTCAGATCCCATCCATCTAATATCCCATCTCAGGGGATTTGGCCTATTTACCCTGAATATTTAAAGATCAATTACTTACCAAAATCCCATTATCCCATCATACCATCTCCTCCATAAACTTATCGAGTAGAATCTTAAAACCAGATAGATCTTTTGCCCCCACTGCTTCCCTTGGAAGGTTATTCCAAAACTTCACTCCTCTGATGGTTAAAAACCTTCGTCTGATTTCAAGTCTAAACTTCCTGGTGGCCAGTTTATACCCATTTGTTCTTGTGTCCACATTGGTGCTGAGCTGAAATAATTCCTCTCCCTCTCCTATATTTATCCCTCTGATATATTTATAGAGAGCAATCATATCTCCCCTCAACCTTCTTTTAGTTAGGCTAAACAAGCCAAGCTCCTTGAGTCTCCTTTCATAAGACAAGTTTTCCATTCCTCGGATCATCCTAGTAGCCCTTCTCTGTACCTGCTCCAGTTTGAATTCATCCTTTTTAAACATGGGAGACGAGAACTGCACACAGTTGTGCAGTCTGCTCCTTTGTTACTTCCAATTGATGCGTCCCCATCTTATAATTAAAATTCTTCTTATTAATCCCTAAATGCATGACCTTATACTTCTCACTATTAAATTTCATCCTATTACTATTACTCCAGTTTACAAGGTCATCCAGATCTTCCTGTACAATATCCTGGTCCTTCTCTGAATTGGCAATACCTCCCAACTTTGTGTCATCTGCAAACGTTATTAGCACACTCCCACTTTTTTTGTGCTGAGGTCAGTAATAAAAAGATTGTTCCCAAAACCGATCCCTGAGGAACTCCACTGATAACCTCCCTCCAGCCTGACAGGTCACCTTTCAGTATGACCCACTATAGTCTCCCCTTTAACCAGTTTCTTATCCACCTTTTGATGTTCATATTGATCCCCATCTTTTCCAATTTAACTAATAATTCCGCATGTGGAACCGTATCAAATGCCTTACTGAAATCGAGGTAAATTAGATCCACTGCATTTCCTTTGTCTAAAAAATTCCTTTCTCCAAGAAGGAGATCAGGTTGGTTTGGCACGATCTACCTTTTGTAAAACCATGTTGTATTTTGTCCCAGTTACCATTGACCTCAATGTCCTTAACTACTTTCTCCTTCAAAAATTTTTTCCAAGACCTTGCTTACTACAGTGTCAAACTAACAGGCCTGTAGTTAACTGCATCACCTTTTTTCTTCCTTAAAAATAGGAACTATGTTAGCAATTCTCCAGTCATATGGTACAACCCCTGAGTTTACAGATTCATTAAAAATTCTTACTAATGGGCTTGCAATTTCATGTGCCATTTCCTGTAATATTCTCAAATAATATTCTGGGCCTCCTGATTTAGTTCCATTGAGCTGCTCAAGATTGGCTTCTACCTCAGATATGGTAATATCTACCTTCATATCTTCATTCCCATTTGTCATGCTACCATTATCCCTAAGCTCCTCATTCACCTCATTAAAGACTGAGGCAAAGTATTTGTTTAGATATTGGGCCATGCCTAGATTATCCTTAACTTCCACTCCATCCTCAGTGTTTAGCCGTCCCACCTCTTCTTTCCTTTTTTTCTTCTTATTTATATGGCTATAGAACTTTTTACTATTGGTTTTAATTCCCTTTGTAAGGTTCAACTCTACATGACTTTTAGCCTTTCTCACTTTATCTCTACATGTTCTGACCTCAATAAAGTAACTTTCCTTGCTAATCCCTCCCATCTTCCACTCCTTTTATGTTTTCTGCTTTTTCTTAATCACCTCTCTGAGATGCTTGCTCATCCAGCTTGGTCTACATCTCCTGCCTATGAATATTTTCCCCTTTCTTTGCATGCAGGCTTCTCATAGCTTCTGCAACTTTGACTTGAAGTAATCCCAGGCCTCCTCCGCCTTTAGATCCATAAGTGCTTCAGTCCAATCCACTTCCCTAACCAATTTCTTTAATTTTTTTAAATTAGCCCTTTTGAAATCAAAAACCCTAGTCAGATTTATTTTTGTTTATCCTTCCATTCAGTTTGAACTGAATTAGCTCATGATCACTCGAGCCAAGGTTGTCCCCTACAACCATTTCTTCTATGAGGTCCTCGCTACTCACCAAAACCAAATCTAAAATAGCATCCCCTCTTGTCGGTTCAGCAACTACTTGATGAAGGAATCCATCAGCTATCACATCTACGAAAATCTGAGCCCTATTATTATTACTAGCACTTGTCCTCCAGTCTATATCTGGGAAGTTAGTCTCCCATGATCACGCAGTTCCCATTAGTATTTATTTCATTAAACACATTAAAGAGGTCTCTATCCATATCCAGATTAGATCCCGGCAGTCTATAGCACACCCCAAGCATTATCCCAGGGGAGGCTCTAGTAGCTTTCTTCCCCAATGTGATTTTTGCCCAGACAGATTCTGTCTTATCCATTCTATTGCTTCTTATTTCTTTACAGTCTACCACATCATTGATATACAATGCTACTCCACCACCTTTGCCTTTATTTCTGCTTTCCTAAACAGCACATACCCTTCAATACCTGTAGTCCAGTCATGACTACTATTCCACCATGTTTCTGTTATCCCTATAATATTTGGTTTCACTTCCTGCACCAGTAGCTCTAGTTCCTCCATTTTGTTACCTAGGCTCCTCATGTTGGTGTACAAACATCTTAATTTTTGCTGTTTGGCCTCACTCACTTTCTTCACCCGATTAGGCACGGATATTCTACCACCAGTATCACCTATTAGACTGGTATCCACACTGCCCTTTCTCTTTATGTCCATTCTACTACCTACAGCTGTATCCTTTCTTACTTCATTTTCTTTCCCCTCAATGTTGAAATCTGGCATGGAGATTACCTGGACATCTCCCAACCATCTCCCCCAAATTCCTAGTTTAAAACTCTTTTAATCAGTTGTGCCAGCCTCTGTCCCAGAAGTCTATTTCCCTCCCTACTCAGATGGAGTCCATCCCAAGAGAACAGTCCTCTGTCCATGAATGCCTTCCAGTGGCCATACATCCCAAAGCCCTCCTTATAGCACCAGTGCCTGAGCCATCTGTTGAGCATCATAATCTTGTCACACCTTTGTTGCCTTTCTCTAGGAACAGGCAGAATCCCACTGAAGATCACCTGAGCCTCGATTTCCTTACATGTCTTCCCCAGCCTGGCATAGTCTCCCTTGATACTTTCCAGCGAGAATCTATCGGTGTCATTTGTTCCCCCATGAAGGACGATCAGTGGGTTCTTTTCTGTTCCCTTTAGGATCCTCTTCAACCTCAGGTCCACATCCCGTATCTTAACCCCCGGCAGACAGCACACCCTTCTGTTTTCTGGATCAGCTCTGGTTACAGGCCTGTCTGTCCTTCTCAGTAAGGAGTCCCCAATCACGTAGACCTACCTTTTCCTGGTGAAGGTGCAATTCTCCAGTCTATCCCCTGTTCCGTCTGGCTGCAAGTCCTTTCCATTCCTGTTGTCCCTTGTAATCCTCTTCAACCCATCCTGTATCCTCCTGGGGCTCATATTTGGTGTTGTCTCCATTGACTCTTCCCCTTTTCCTATAGGACTACCAAGAACTCTCAAAAAGGATAGCTGTGTCCCTGGGAATATATAAATAGAGCTTTCAGAGAGAAATCCCCAGAAGCTAGACATTTTACACTTGCCTGCAGTAGGGGAAATTGCTCTCCTTATAAATGAGACAGTTACACAGCCTATACAAGCTTTATGGCAAATCCCCTCATCCCTCATGCTGGTGGCAAAGCACACAGAACACAAATACTAACTGTTCTTTTACAAACAGTTTTATCCACACCCCTCACTAGGCTCCCTGATCATGGCAGGAGAAAATGTGAGACACTGCCAAGCTAGAGAAAAGCAAGTCCTACAGAAACGGATGCAAAGAAATAGGGCATTTTTGGTAGAAATGTGGGTTAGTCAACTGAGAAGTTACAGCTATGTATAGCAAACTATCAGACCCTTTTTGCCTATTACGATTATTCAAATTGGGATGCTATATCCAAATTCCTCAGTTAGCTGCCCAAGGACACGAGGGGCAAGTTTGTCTTTCATGATGGAAGATTGACTGGTCACAAGGTCCACTCTGCAGGCCTCCCTGGATGCGGCAGACTCAGCTTAGCTGCCAGAGTCATGGCAACAGCAGTAACCCTGTGCCACTCCTCATGGCTCCAGTCATCGGGGTTTCCTGTAGAAGTACAACCCGTCCATCTCGAAGTCATTTTCTCTTCCTCTGTGATGAGGACCTGCTCTATGCTTATCCTCCAGTGCCATTGATTCCCAAAATAATTCTCAAGCTGAAGCAAGAGTGAGGCAAAATGATATTCATTGTGCCAGCCTGGGCAAGGTAGCCATGGTACTTGGACCTCTCCAAGTTGTTCATCAAGGAACCTTAACCTTCCCCTGCCCCTCATAACCCCCATCTTTAGTCAAGGACCTGATATCACCAAATCATGAGCAGGTGTTGCACTGTAACTCTGTCACTACGCCTCATGGCCTGGTTTTTCAAGGTAGCTAAACCCAGAGGAGGTACACTGTTTGGAAGTAGAGCATAATGTCCTACTTAATAGTAGAAAACCATCCACCAGAGCTCCTTACCTTAGTAAGTGAAAGGGTTTCTCTTCCTGGGTGGCTAGTGACAATGTGTCTCCCACACAATCAATGATTCAAAAGATTTAGGACTGTTTGTTGCACCTAAAAGAGTCAGGTTTGGATGTCAGCTCCATCAAAATGTGCCTTGCTGCAATATCAGTGTTTCGTGCCCAGGTAGGACTGTATTATCCAAGGGTATGTCTACACTGGCAGAGTTACGGCGCTGGCAGTTACAGCACCGCTCAGAGAGTGCTGAAGGGAAGCTGCTGTATTATGTTCACACTGTCAGCTGCCTGTGCAATAGCATGCTCACACTTGCGGCACTTGCAGCAGTATTCGAAGCAGTGCACTATGGGC
This sequence comes from Dermochelys coriacea, assembly GCF_009764565.3. Taxonomy (NCBI): domain Eukaryota; kingdom Metazoa; phylum Chordata; order Testudines; family Dermochelyidae; genus Dermochelys; species Dermochelys coriacea. Next base: position 205,788,296 of record NC_050068.2, on the reverse strand, counting down.
AGCTATCCTACAGAGCATCTCTTCCTCTTCTGCCGCTAAGAGTTGTGGGAAGGTGGAAGGGCTTACAGGGCATCCTGGGTCTTGTCCCACTGCCTGTAATGCATTGCTTCGCATCCCAGAAATCCCTGTGCTTCCGTCCGCATGTGGCACCATCTTTCAGCAGTTCATGTACTGCACTCCCTGCCTCTTCAGTCTGCAGGAATGGATCCCGCACTGTTGACCAGTAAGCTGCTCGCTCTGACCAACACGTGATGAGTGGCAGTGGAGTTTTTCCTTAAACTACAAAGGCCAGAGGAGTGCAACATTGATCTCACAATGGGTAGTAGCTATGACACAAGATTGCTTGTGGCATTCACGGAGGTGCTGACCAGAGTGGAACAGCGCTTTTGGGCTCGGGAAACAAGAACTGACCGGTAGGATCACATCATCATGCATGTTTGGGATGACGAGCAGTGGCTGCAAAACTTTTGGATGAGGAAAGCCACGTTCATGGGACTGTGTGATGAGCTCGCCCCAGCCTTGCGGTGCAAGGACACAAGAATGAAAACTACCCTGCTGCTGAAGAAGCGCGTGGCTATTGCACTGTGCATACTGGCTACTCCAGACTGCTAACAATAGGTTGCTAACCAGTTCGGGGTGGGAAAGTTGACCATTGGAGTCGTGTTGATGGAAGTCTGCAGGATCATTAATCGCATCCTGTTGCGAAAGACCCGTGACTCTGGGCAACCTGCGTGATGTGGATGGCTTTGCACAAATGGGCTTCCCTAACTGCGGAGGGGCAATAGATGGCACGCATATTCCAATTCTTGCACCAGACCACCTCACCACCGAGTACATTAATCGCAAGGGATATTTCTCAATGGTTCTCCAGGTGCTTGTGGATCACCGTGGGCGTTTCACAGTCATTAACGTAGGCTGGTCCAGAAAGGTGCATGACGCACGCACCTTTCAAAACACTGGCCTGTTCAGGAAGCTGCAAGCAGGGACTTTCTTCCCAGACCAGAAGATCACCGTAGGGAAAGTCGAAATGCCCATTGTGATCCTGGGAGATCCTGCCTACCCCTTAATGCCATGGCTTACGAAGCCATACATGGGATACCTTGACAGCAGCAAGGAGCGGTTAAACAACAGGCTGAGCAAGTGCAGAATGACTGTTGAGCGTGCTTTTGGCAGTTTAAAGACCCACTGGCGTTGCCTATATGGGAGCCTGGACCTGACCAATGACAATATTCTTATTGCTGCATGCTGTACACTCCATAATATTTGTGAAGGGCAAAACTCAGGCCAGCCTGGGGCCCCACAGGGCTCTAGACCACCCTTTTGAGGGTACAATCGAGGACGGCTTGCCAGTTTGACCTTTGGATCCTTCCCATCTTACTTTCTCATCCCATCTATCCCCTTTCTACCGTGCCTGGTCTCAAATTACTTCGGACCACTGGGTACTCCGCACGGTAGAGAGGGGATATTCCATCCAATTCTGTACCCTCCCACCCCCCCAACCCACTTCGCCGTCCCTCTTCAGGGACCCCTCTCACTTGACACAGAAGTTGCTCGAGGTGCAGTCCCTCCTCTTAGTAGGGGCAGTGGAGGAGGTTCCTCAGGAGCTAAGGGAAAAGGGTTTTTACTCCCGGTACTTCCTAATACTGAAGGCCAAGGGGGGCCTCAGACCCCTACTGGACCTGTGACAACTCAACAAATACATAAAAAAACCTCAAGCTTTGCATGGTCTCACTAACCTTCATTATCCCCTCACTGGATCCAGGAGACTGGTACGCCCCCCTCGACTTGAAGGATGTGTATTTTCATATTGCAGTAGTCCCACGTTACAGACGTTACCTCAGATTCGTGGTGAACACAGGGCGCTACCAGTTTGCGGTCTTCCCGTTTGGACTGTCGACTGCCCTGTGAGTATTCACAAAATGTATGGCAGTTGTTGCGGCGTTCCTGCGCAAGCACCAAATACAGGTTTTCCCATACCTCGACGACTGGCTTATCAAGGGTTGCTTGAGGGCCCAGGTGGAGGCTCAGGTCAAGTTTATAAGGAGGACCTTCCTCGACTTAAGTCTCCTCCTGAACGAGGAGAAATCCACTCTGTTTCCGGTGCAGAGGATAGAATTCATAGGCGCGGTCTTGGACTCTACTCAAGCCAGAGCGTACCTCCCAGAGGCCAGGTTTCGCTCATTTCAGGACACCATACAAGGCCTCAGTCAATTCCCCATGACACTGGCAAGAAACTGTCTAAAGCTGCTGGGACACATGGCCTCATGCACTTATGTGATGTAGCATGCCAGGCTCAGGCTGCGCCCACTCCAGTCTTGGCTGGTGTCGGTGTACCGACCAGCCTGAGATGCTCTGGACAGGGTCGTAACCCTGGTACTGGACTCCCTCTTATGGTGGCTCAACCTCGAATGGTTTGCACAGGGATACCTTTTGCCAGCCCTCAGCCCTCGCTCACCTTGGTGTCAGACACCTCGGATCTGGGTTGGGGGGCTCACCTAGGGGACCTCAAGACCCAAGGCCTCTGGTCTCCAATGGACCTCGCTCTTCACATCAATGTCAAAGAGCTGAGGGCAGTGCATCTAGCCTGCTACGCTTTCAAAGCGCACATAACGGGCAGATGTGTTTCAATCCCCACGGATAACACCTTGGCGATATTTTATATCAACAAACGGGGGTGCACGCTCCTCTCCCCTGTGCCGAGAAGCCCTTGCGCTGTGAGATTTCTGCATAGAGCACTCGATCACCACTGCAGGCCTCATACCTCCCAGGGGTGCGAAACACACTGGCGGACAGCCTCAGCCGGACCTTCAATGGCCACGAGTGATCTCTTCAGCCAGACATGGTGACTTCAATCTTCCAGTTTTGGGGCTCTCCCCAGATAGATCTGTTTGCCATTCCGGGCAACAAGAAATGTCAGACATTCTGTTCTCTCGGGAACCACAGAGCGGGGTCCATCGGGGACGCCTTCCTCCTCTCGTGGGAGGGCTGCCTGCTGTACGCTTTCCCACCCATCCCCCTAGTCCACAGGGTGCGTCTCAAGATCCGCAGGGACTGGACTCAAGTCATACTAATAGTGCCGGCGTGGCCACGTCAGCACTTGTTCACCTCGCTCCTGAAAATGTCCATAGCGGTCCCTCTCACCTTACCGCTGGTTCCTGACCTGATCACACAGGACCAGGGCCGTCTCCGGCACCTGAATCTGGAGTCGCTCCACCTTACGGCCTGGATGCTCCATGGCTAAGTGCCACAGAGCTCTCTTGTTTGGACCAGGTCAGACGAGTCCTCCTGGGTAGTAGAAAGCCCTCCACCAGGGCTACTTACCTGGCTAAGTGGAAAAGATTCTCCATTTGGGTGGAGCAACATAGTCAGCCGCTGCTCCTTGCCCCCATGCCATTTTACTGGACTACCTCCTTCACCCAAAGCACCAGAACTTGTCCCGGTCATCAATAAGGGTCCACTTGGCCACTATCTCCGCCTTCCACCTGGGTTCAGACGGCCTCTCGGTCTTTGCAAACCCCATGGTCAATCGTTTTTTCAAGGGTTTGGACAGGCTCTTCCCACACACGCGTCAGCCTGTCCCTACCTGGAACCTTAATTTTGTCCTCTCCAGGCTTACAGGCCCACCATTTGAACCTCTGGCCACCTGCTCCCTGCTATATCTCTCATTCAAGGTCGCGTTCCTCGTAGCAATTACCTCGATCTGACAGGTCTCGGCGCTCAGGGCCCTCACATCTGAGCCCCCTTACACAGTTTTTCATAAGGATAAGGTTCAGCTTAGGCCTCATCCGGCTTTTCTCCCAAAGGTTGTCTCCCATTTTCACGTGACCCAGGACATCTTCCTCCCAGTGTTTTATTCCAAGCCACACTCCTCTGATAGGGAGCGCAGGCTGCACTCACTGGATGTGCATAGGGTCTTAGCCTTCTACATAGAGAGAACTAAATCGTTCCGGAATTCCATCCAACTCTTCGTAGCCGTGGCAGATAGAATGAAGGGCCTTCCGGTATTAGGGTTGCATTGCCATTTATCAAGTCAATAACTGAAATGTCTAAGAACTTGTGGCAAACCCCTGCTTCTCTGGCACCTACGGCCAAGAAATCTGAGCGCCGCTACTTTGTTCCCTCTAAAGGGTATGAACACCTTTATACCCACCCTCCTCCAGACTCTTTGGTGGTCGATGCAGCCAATCAGAGAGAACATCAGGGGTTTCAAGGCTCCACCCCTAAAAACAGGGTTGCCAAGAAACTGGACCTGTTTGGCCAGAAGGTCTACTCCACAGCAGGTCTACAGCTTCGTATAGCCAACCAACAGGGCATAGTAAGCCGCTATGGACAAAACACCTGTTTGTCCATGGCAAAATTTGCAGAGTTTCTGCCCCAGGAAGCTCGGGGGGAGTTCTCTGCGCTCATGGAGGAGGAGAAGTTGGTCTCCCGAGCGTCTTTACAAGTGGCCCTGGATGTGGCGGGTGCCGTCTCTTGCACTTTGGCCACAGGGGTGGTCTTGAGGAGAGGCTCCTGGCTACAGGTCTCTGGTCTTCCCCGCGAGGTCCAACAGACCATTCAAGACCTTCCCTTCGAAGGTGTAGCTCTCTTCTCCAAGAAGACAGATAAGAGACTTCACGGCTTGAAGGACTCAAGGGCTACCCTTCATTCGCTGGGGCTTCACACGCCTGCTACTCAGCACAGACAGTTTTAGTCCTCAACTTGCTCCTCGTCCTTATCAACCCCAGAACTGCCAGGACGCTCCGCGTAGGCAGAACAGGAGCACTTGGAGGAGGCGACGTTCTCCCTCTTGGCAAAACTTGGGCCAGCCTATGGCCCCATAGTAATTCTATGGCTACAATGTAATTTAGGGCTTTTCTATATGGGAAAAACTACTGGCATTGCTATACCAGTATAATTACATCGCTGTAGTTATGAGATAAGCTAAACCAAAGAAAGACCACTGTTATTCCAAATAGGAGTGTCCACACAGGAAGTTATACTGGTATAACTAGAGCGGTATAATTATAACAGTGTAGTAATGCTGGGAAATGTCTCCAGGTAGACAAACCCTGAGGCTGTTAGAGGGGGTGGAAAAAAAATCTTCCCACCTACAAAAAATTTCTTTCAGTCTGAAGCTGGACACTTGTGTCTATTTTCAGAATGTCTCCAGTCATATTTCCCAATACAGCCCTCTCTAACAAAATTAGTATGGGTAGTATCATCTACTTTTATTTACATTGATTTAATCTGAAGCACTTATCTTTGTCTCTGTCTACTTTTACAGTAATTAAATGTCAAGTTACCAAAATGCATAGTTGGCTGCCTATGAAGAACCAAAACAATTCTCACCTACAAAACTAACCTTGCATCAGACCACCCTCCACCCTTCAGCCCAACCTTTTTCAAAAGCCAGTGGAGTGGGGGCTTTACAATGTGCCCAGAAAATCCGCAAGTCTAGGCTGTGATGGACTAAGGAGGGTTTCATGTTCCTAGATTGTGAACATCCAGCAACAAATTACAGAAGAAACTATCACATGTGCTTTTCCAAAGGCCAGTGTTTGATTCTTTCTTTTGGTAATAGCTGCATTGAGTATCACGAAAAGAACTAAGACAACTTTGGAATGAGGTATAGTCCCCAGTAAAACAATGGAAGAAAGAAAAGTGACAGTCCTATAGAGTTCATGTATGTCCCTCCAGGGAATGATACATGCTATGTATTCTTTTTGCATAATTGTCAACTCTTCTTTGAGTGCTTGCTCATATTGATTCCAATTAGGTGTTTGTGAGCACAGTTTGCCGGAAGATTTTTCCCCTAGCAGCATCTGTCAGGTCAGCTCTAGAGCCCCATAGAGTCTCGCTTTCTTGGCGCCCCATATACGGCCCTGCCGACCCGCCGCCTCTCCAGTTCCTTCTTACCGTCATTGGCGGTCGTCGGAGCATTTCGTGTCTCGTCTTCAGCGAGCGACCCTCTTATCCTATTTTCTGTAAATAGTTAAAGATAGTTTTTAAAAATTGTTGTAGACAGACAGACATCTGGATTTGGGGTACTGGGGGGGTGTTTCCCTCCCCTACTTCCCCATCCTTCTCCTGGACCGGGGGCATATCTCAGACCCAGGGGTTTAAGCCATTCAGGGTTTGCCAGAAGCCTAGGCCAAAGGGCAACTTACAATTGGCTTGTCTAAAGTGCTTGGGGGAGTCCCATCAAGCAGACAGGTGTAAGACCTGTAGGAGCTTTCACCCCCGCAAGAGAAAGGAGAGGGATCACAGGCTAAAGTTGCTGCCAATGGAAAGCAGCCCTCAGTCTGAGTCAAGCCCCATGGACACAGCATTGGACTTCTCAGCGTTGGTGCGCAGCACTCCGACTTTGGTCCGGGAGATGCCGAGGAAGGACTCTGGGGTCAGAGACCCTCAGCACCAGCATTCCCCGGTACCAAACACGGTGCAGGATCAATCTCTGCACCACTCTGTCTCCTGTCCTGAAGAAGAAGCACAGGAAGACTGATAGAGGGCACTCCCCTTCCTGTGCACGGGAACGTGAGCCCAAGGGAGGGAGACCAGTGCAAGATCTCACCTTCCCTCCCCTCCAACTCAACAGCTGGCAGCGTCTACTCTGGGCCCCTGGGAAGGACCATTGAGTCCGGTGCCACTGGAGGAGACTCAGGTGTAGGATTTGGACCTCCCTTCCACACCTGAGACCTATGAGGCGGCGCGGGACCTGATAACATCCCCACTCCCCAGACCATGGTGTCACAGCACTGATCTCGAGTCCCCAATCGACTCAGAGGTCACCAGTGCAGTCCAGGGGTAAGCCGGCTATGACTCGGCAACAATCTACATTGCCCCGGCACCAACAGGCACAGCGCGGCTATGGTCCCCGCGTGCGGACTCATTGGAGTCCACATCAGACACTGACTCGTGTGTGTCACAGAGAAGCCAACACAGTAGCCGCCAGCACTCCCAATCAGCGGGGATGATCCAAACTTTTCCTCCAGTATTGTGGCCACCAAAATGGCAGGTACCGGCTCAGATTCCGACACAGTCTCCCTTCTGGACCCCGTGGGCTTACCACCAGTCCCAGGGGTCCGCCTCTGTATGTTCCTTTTTGGTCACGTCCAGAGCCAGGGATTTCTCACAGGCCACCGACAGCGCCATGACTGGTACTGTGCTAGGCACCGAAAACACACCCAGCACCTTTGCTACACTCAGTACCATGGACGGTGCCGCTATTGCCACCTGTACCGGAGCCGGCACCAAAGTGGACTCTGACTTGGGGGGAGAGCCGCAGAATTTTGAGGAGCTGGATGGGCAGGAGGCCCCTCCCATATTCCGGGCTCCTCCTCATAGTCTCCACATGAGACAGTGGCAGGAACATCCTCAGGGTCTCACCTTCCTGACAGCAGAGCCCACCTTGAACTTCTGAGGTGGATGGAGGAGGTCACCGAGGTGTCACAACCAATGGTCATCATTTTATCCCCGGCAGGACCCACCAGGGTGGCCCTTCCCCTGATAAAGACCATTCAGGAGAACACACAAACCCTGTGGCAAACACCATCCTCTCTGGCTCCTACAGCTAAGGGAGTCGAGAGAAAGTACTTTATGCCCTCCAAGGGCTATGAATACTTCTTTACTCACCCCCTGCAGGACTCAGTAGAGGCAACTGTTAATGCAAGGGAAAGGCAAAGCGGGCAAGGACCTATCCCTCAAGCTAAGGACGCAAAGAAGCTGGATCTCTTCGGGAGGAAGATATACTCCACTGGAGGGCTCCAGCTTTGGATGACAAACCAGCAGGCGATCCTTAGCCAATATAACTTCAAGTCATGGAAGACAATGTCCAAATTAGACCTTGTCCCACCAGATGCTAAGCTGGAATTCTCTGCTCTCGTGGAGGAGGGCAAGATGGTCACCAGGACATCGCTACAAGTGGTGTTAAACTCAGCGGACTCTGCAATGCGAACGATGTCTTTGGGCGTCACAATGCGCCGTTGCTCGTGGCTGCAGGCCTCAGGTCTCCCTAGGGAGTTCCAACAGACAATTCAGGACCTACCATTCGAGGAAGTCGCATTATTTTCGGAGAAAACAGACTTGAGACTCCACAGTCTAAAAGACTCCCAATCCACTCTAAGATCTCTAGGTCTGCACACACCTGCCACCCAGCATAGACAATCTAGGCCTCAACCCACGACACTACCATACCAGGGGCAATTTAGGTAGAACCAGAACCATAGGCATCCCGGAAACCAGAACCGCCATTGCCAGCCCGAATCCCCAAATATCAGGGGGTCTGGGTCATCCGGGCAGCCACCAGGCCCTAGACAGACATTTTGAGGATGTGCCTGAGGGCGTTATACCAACCTCTCAACTGGATACTTCTTTCCAGTTTTCGGAACATCTTTCCCATTTCTACCAAGCATGGTCCCAAATCATCTCAAACGGTTGGGTCCTCCACATGGTAGAGATGGGATATTCTCTCCAATTTTCCTCTCCAACCCCTCTTCCCTGTCCCTCTTCAGGGACCCCTCTCACGAGCAACTTCTTGTCTAGGAGGTACAAACTCTCCTATTGGCGGGGGCTGTGGAGGAGGTTCCACTGAAGCTCAGGGGAAAGGGATTTTATTCCCACTATTTCCTAATATCAAAAGTAAAAGGGGGCTTCAGACCCATCTTGGACCTGTGCAATCTCAACAGGTTCATGAGGAAACTAAAGTTTTGAATGGTCTCTCTGGCCACTATTATCCTGTCCCTGGATCCAGGAGATTAGTATGCCGCCTCGACTTGAAGGACCCATATTTCCACATTTCCGTAATCCCGCCCCACAGGCGCTTCTTAAGGTTTACAGTCGGGAGTTCCCACTACGAATTCACAGTACTACCATTCAGCCTATCATCGGCACCTCGGGTGTTTATTTGTATTTTTGTATTATTTAATGTATTTTCAATCGTGACTGCTGTTCTGCAGAAAAGGCAAGTTCAGGTATTTTCTTACCTAGACAACTGGCTAGTCAAGGGCTGGTCCAGAATACAAGTGGATCAAAAGGTCTCCCTCATAAAATCCACCTTCAGAGTGCATTAGGCCTCCTCCTAAACACTCAAAAGTCAACTCTCACCCCTACTCAGAGAATAGAGTTCATAGGGGCAGTGCTAGACGCAACCCAGGCCAGAGCGTTCCTGCGCCAATCCCGCTTCCAGGCCATTCACAACATCATACAGGACCTCAAACGATTCCCTATAATCACAGTAAGGAGTTGCTTAAAACTCCTAGGTTATATGCCATCTTGCACATATGTAGTGCAACATGTGAGGCTCAGACTCAGACCTCTCCAAGCTTGACTGGCATCTGCGTACAACCAAGCAGGCACAGTCTAGACATGGTGTTTAACCTTCCACCGGACGTTCTCAAGTCTCTTCACTGGTGGCTCGATCCGCACTTGGTGTGCGCACGAGTCACGTTTTCCAAACCCCGTCCATCCTTATGTCTGACCACTGATGCCTCAGCCATGGGGTCGAGAGCACACATTGGGGAGCACAGAACTCAGGGCCTCTGGTCTGAGGAGGAACTGATGCTTCACATCAATGTAAGGGAGCTCAGGGCGGTCTGGCTGGCGTGTCAGGCCTTTCAGCCTCTCCTGGAGGACAAGTTCATATCAGACTTGACAGACAAAACAACAGCGATGTTTTATATCACAGATGGGGGAGCACACTCCTCTCCCCTGTGTGAGGAAACCCTCAAGCTTTGGGAGTTCTGCACAGCACACTCCATACTTTTGGAAGCGTCCTATCTTCCAGGGTTGCAGAATGAACTAGCAGACTACCTCAGCAGGTCTTTCCACAACCATGAGTGGTCTATCCACCCAGACGTAATAAACAATGTATTCCAGAGGTGGGGAGTTCTCTAGATCGATCTGTTTGCCACAAGGGCCAACAGGAAGTGCCTACAATTCTGCTCCTTCCTAAATCACAGCCCAGATTTGTTGGCAGCTGCACTTCTCCTTCCATCGAAGGACTGCCTCTTCTACGCGTTCCCTCCCATACCGCTAATTCGCAAGGTCCTCCTCAAAATCCGGAGCAACAGTACCTTTGTGATCCTGGTGGCACTGGCCTGGCCATGTCAGCATTGGTACACCACGCTACTGGAGCTATCGGTGGACATTCCAATCACTCTACCGCTAGTTCCAGACCTCATCACTCAACATCATGGAAGGCTTCAACATCCCAGTCTCAAATCTCTCCACCTCATGGCTTGGAAGCTGCGTGGTTGAACCCCCTAGAGCTCACATGCTCAGACCCTGTCAGGGAGGTTCTTCTGGGTAGCAGAAAACCTTCGACCAGAGCAACTTATCTAGCCAAGTGTAAGAGAGTCATGATTTGGTGCTCGCAGAGTCGTATCCCTCCGAACACAATCATCGGTCCCCTGTATCTTGGACTACCTCCTAAAGTGAAACAGCAGGGCTTGTCTCACTCCTCGATAAAGGTTCATCAGGCTGCCATCTCAGCTTTTCACCCAGGAGACACCATCTTGACCACCATCTTCACTAACGAAATGGTGCGGCGATTCCTCAAGGGTATGCACAGATTATATCCTCATATTTGGTGGCCCACCCCCACTTGGGAGCTTAACTTAGTACTCTCGAGGCTGATGGGATCCCTATTCGAGTCCCGGACTATGTGCTCACTCCTCTACCTTTCCTACAAGGTGTCCTTTTTGGTTGCAATAACATTAGCCAGAAGGGTGTCCGAGCTTAAGGCTCTCACATCTGATCCTCCGTATACCATTTTCTACAAAGATAAGGTGCAACTGCCACCCATGCACAGACACACACCCCCCTTCTTTCTGAAAGGGGTCTCGAGTTTCCATGCCAAGCAAGACGTATTCCTTCCGGTCTTTTCCCTGAAACCCCATGCCAATAGCCACGAGCAGAGGCTCCACTCCTTGGATGTGCGGCGTGCATTGGCTTTTTATATTGAACGAACTAAGCCATTCTGTCAGTCAAACCGGCTGTTTCATCCTGTCTGCCACAGCAACAAAGGCCTCCTGGTGTCCACATAAAGGATATCATCAGGGATCACATCCTGTATCCGGGTTTGTTTTGACCTTGCTACGGTCCCTGCCCCTGCTGACTGCACACTCCACCAGAGCTCAGGCGTCTTTGGTGGGCTTCCTGGCCCAGGTGCTGATCTAGGAGATATGCAGAGTGGCTACTTGGTCTTTGGTCCACACCTTCACTTCAAATTATGCCATCACTCAGCAGACATGGGATGATGCAATGTTTGGCGGGGCTGTGCTTCAGCTCCGACCCCAACTCCAGGGGAAAGCTTGGAAGTCACCTAATTGGAATCGACATGAGCAAGCACTTCAAAAAGAAGAAACTGTTACCTTCTTGTAACTGGTTTCAGAGTAGCAGCCGTGTTAGTCTGTATTCGCAAAAAGAAAAGGAGTACTTGTGGCACCTTAGAGACTAACAAATTTATTAGAGCATAAGCTTTCGTGAGCTACAGCTCACTTCATCGGATGCATTTGGTGGAAAAAACAGAGGAGAGATTTATATACACACACACACAGAGAACATGAAACAATGGGTTTATCATACACACTGTAAGGAGAGTGATCACTTAAGATAAGCCATCACCAACAGCAGGGGAGGGAAAAGGAGGAAAACCTTTCATGGTGACAAGCAGGTAGGCTAATTGCAGCAGTTAACAAGAATATCAGAGGAACAGTGGGGGGTGGGGTGGGAGGGAGAAATACCATGGGGAAATAGTTTTACTTTGTGTCATGACTCATCCATTCCCAGTCTCTATTCAAGCCTAAGTTAATTGTATCCAGTTTGCAAATTAATTCCAATTCAGCAGTCTCTCGTTGGAGTCTGTTTTTGAAGCTTTTTTGTTGAAGTATAGCCACTCTTAGGTCTGTGATCGAGTGACCAGAGAGATTGAAGTGTTCTCCAACTGGTTTTTGAATGTTATAATTCTTGACGTCTGATTTGTGTCCATTTATTCTTTTACGTAGAGACTGTCCAGTTTGGCCAATGTACATGGCAGAGGGGCATTGCTGGCACATGATGGCATATATCACATTGGTAGATGCGCAGGTGAACGAGCCTCTGATAGTGTGGCTGATGTGATTAGGCCCTATGATGGTATCCCCTGAATAGATATGTGGACAGAGTTGGCAACGGGCTTTGTTGCAAGGATAGGTTCCTGGGTTAGTGATTCTGTTGTGCGGTGTGTGGTTGCTGGTAACTGTTGTTCTTTTGAGATGTGTTGCTCATATCCATTCCAAACCCACCCACCTTCCCCTCTGTCAGCGTATCCAGCATTAAGGAACTGGAGAGGCGACAGGTTGGCAGGTCACTATATGCGATGCCATGAAGGTGCAACTCCAGAGCCAACTTGGTGGGTGCTGCTAAGAGAAAAACCTTCCGGTGAAGTGTGTATGCAGCATGTGCACATCTAATTGGAATGTGTATGAGCAACACATCTTGAAGAACAACAGTTACACGAAGGTGAGTAACCATTTTATCTCTATAGAATCTGAAACAAAATTCTAAGCACCCTGATGATCCTGAAATGGTTTAGACTCTACTAAATCTAAAATTTCCTGTCTCCTTCATAGTGTATATGTTTACATCCTTATCAGTACCGTATCAAGAAGCACTATGTCTGAGCATCACTCTTAGACCTATATGTCTTAAACGCAGCTTAGTCAACCCAGCCTCTAAAGGTTAGACTGACTACTCTTCGTTTGAAGGCTAGCATTTATTTGGATAAGAAAAGAATATAAAGTCACTGCAGATCTCTGCAGTCAATCTCTCTTGCGATATTGAAACCACAGCAGCTTGAGAATTAATTGTTGGGATTTCAGCCATACTTTTATTCAAAACTTCTTTTCAGTATAATTGTCTCAATTTTTTCTTCAGATCCTTTTGTGTTAATACACATAGAATGAAACTGAGCCTCCAGTACATCTATTTCACATATTACTTAAGGTTTGCAGAGGTTTAGATACACATCAGAAAAAAAAAGTCTGACAGATTAATTTCTGTTGGTGAGGATCTGCACATCTTTGAATTAGTGTCTTGAAACTATTGCGTGAGGATGTTCTGACAAGATTAGACCCATGGGGGTGGGAAACACTTCAGCATGTAAGAACCTTGCCCTTGAAAACAGCTATACTGTAAATGTAGAACCATTTTCAGATGCAGGTGACTTTTCAGGTATCCTCTGTTTCATAATACTGAGGGATGCGAGACTTGCATCCACTGCTGTCTCTGAACAGCATAAATGGTGATGGTGTTGAGTTTCTGACTGGATCCTTCTGCTGTCCATTTTTAAGTTGTGAAATGGGAGCATTTCTTTGTACTATATGCCTTCTAGATCGGGGTGGCCAACCTGAGCCTGAAAAGGAGCCAGAATGTACATTGCCAAAGAGCCACAGTAATATGTCAGTAGCCCCCTATCCACTCCCCAGCTCCCAGCGCCTCCTGCCTGCCGGCAGCCTCCAATAATCAGTGCCTACTGCTCCCTCTCGCCGCAATCAGCTGTTTCATGTGCTCAGGAAGCTGGGGGGGGGGGGGAAGAGGGCACAGCAAGATAAGGGTAAGGGCCTTGGGATTAGGGGTTGGGGCAGAGCAGGGAGTTGAGCAGTGAGCACCTCCCAGAACATTGGAAAGTTAGCATCTATAGCTCCAACCCCAGAATCAGTGCCTAGGTAAGGAGCCGCATATTAACCTCTGAAGAGCCGCATGCAACTCCGGAGCCACAGGTTGGCCGCCCCTGTTCTAGATGCTACCTCCATATCTCCTTCTAACGGGTCAGTTGAAATTCTTGTGATTCTGAGCCCAAGGAAATATTTCCAGTACAAGGAATTCTGATTCAGTTTAGCAGTTGTTTCTAATACATTTCCCAATCTCCAAATGTGAGCCTGCACAAAGGCCTCTTTAGTCACGTATCTATCTAGATGTTGTCTAGCCTCTTCTCTAGATGATTGGCTTATCCATGGGAACCTGCACTCAACTATGCTGGATCTTCTGGGAAATCATAGATGGATGGTGAATGGAGTGCGGAATGCCTTTAATGTTGCTTCATTTTTGCAGTAGCTGAGAATCTTCCTTGATCAATTTCAGGAGCAAAATTTCTCATGGCATGTGCCACCGTAAACTGAAATCAGAAGCAGAACTTCAAAACTTTTCTGCATCAAAGCTCTGGGATCTATGGTGGCCTTCATGTAATAACCTGGTCTGGGTCTGAGAACATTAGGTGCTCCTTATTGAATGATTGTCATCAGCATCCCAAGATTTTGGTTGCCAGTTGAGACTGCTGCCAAGAGTCAGAATGTTCTTTAGACAGTGAATGGTAGGACAAAACCAGATTAAAAGTAGATCTCCCTAGAATCATAAGAATGGGTACTATGGACAACTACCTCTGCAGAAAAAAACATACAGTTTTATCAGGAGATTAAATGTTAATGACAGAATAGACAAAAAATGATTTAGAAAGTACATTTATACTTGCAAAGACCTAAATCAGACAGTGCAGCCACAACAGGTCTTGCTGAAGTTTGCCACTTCTCACAAATCAAGTGCAAGCCCTGTCAGTTGGGCACTCAGACATTAGTTACTTTCGAAAATGTTAGCTCAAGATCCCTGCAGAAGAGATAGGAATAGTAGATCTAGAAGCAGTACTAAATAAAACAAAGTTTAAAACTGTTTATACTCTGAAACAGACAAAATGTAGAGGGGTTTTCCTGCACTGGGCCCATTTAGCCTCCATATTCCACTGCATGTGGGACTGGGATTGCCCCTTATTTAATCAAAAATTCAGAAATGTTCATGGGACCAAATGAGTTTGGCCAAGTCATCTGTCTTCTTGGGCTGGATTGCACATGGTTGGAGATAGGCAAAGTTGTAGACAAGCTAGCATTTTGGCAACAAGTATTAGTTCTTGGCCCTACACTATTTAAGAGTTTTATCTTTACTTGGAAGAAAACATGAAATCATCGATAAAGTTTGCGGGAGTGGTAAATACGAAAGAGCACAGGCCACTGATACAGAGCAATCACTTGGTCAGGCTGGGCACAAGCAAACAATAATGGTTTTAATATGTCCAAATGAGAAGTTACTCACTAAAAAATGAGGAGCAAAAAGTCAGGCTGTATTTACAGGATGAGGGACTCTATCCTGCGAAGCAGGGACTCTGAAAAAGCTTTGGAGCTCATGGAGGATCATCAGCTGAACATAAGCTCCCAGTGCAGCGCTATGATTTAAAGGGCTAATTTGATTCCTGGAAGTAGAAACAAAATGGGAATATTGGATAGGAATAGGGAGTTTCTATTACCTCTGTATTTGGCAGTGGTGCAACCACTGCTGGAATACTATGTTCAGTTCTGGCGCCCACAATTCAAAAAGGATGCTGATAAATTGGACAGCGTTCAAAGAAGAGCCATGAGAATGATTAAATGTCTTATAGTGAAGACTCAAGAAGCTCAAACTGTTTAGCATAACAAAGAAGTTTAAAGGGTGATTGCCATAGAATACCATAGAATACCAACTTGTAAATACCAAGATAGGGAATAAATATTTGATAATAAAGGACTCTCCCATCTTGCAGACAAAGGTATAACAAGTTCCAATGGCTGAAGTTGAATCCAGGCAAATTCAGACTAAAAATAAGACACATATTTTTAATAGAGTAAATAATCATTGGAAACATTACCAAAGGTTGTGGTGGATTCTGCATCACTGAGGACTTTTAAATTAAGATTGGATGTTTTTCTAAAAGGTACACTCCAGTTCAAAGAGGAATTCAGGGAGATCCTGTGGTCTGTGTTATGTACTGGAGGTCAGACTAGATTATCATAATGGTATCTTCTGTTATCTGTGATTTCTGAAAGAGTTGGGAGCAGAGTAGGGGTATTGAATAAGGATTAATAACTATAGGTAACAGCATAAATAGGAATTTGTTAAGAGAATTAACCAATGGGAAAGGATTAGTCATAGGAAAGAGCTAAACCATTTTAGGAAAGAATTAGTTTAATAAAACTACGTTGGAGATAAAAACATTAAGAAGGGGGGAGGAGGTATCTATTGTGTATACCATGTTGAATAAAGGTTACAAACTCTTAATCATAAAGTAAATATAAAAAGATAATTTATAATAAAGATAAATAAGTAAAATAGGCAAGGGGAATGAAGGAAGATATTTTTAAAACATTGCAGACTTGAATTAAATAATCTTGTGTTACATAACACTTTCTGCCATGCTCTCAAATTTTGGTCTTTGTGTCATCTACAGTAACTCCTCACTTAAAGTTGTCCTGGTTAACGTTGTTACGTTGCTGATCAATTAGAGAACATGCTCATTTAAAGTTGTGCAATGCTCCCTTATAACGTTGTTTGGCAGCTGCCTGCTTTGTCTGCTGCTTGCAGGAAGAGCAGCCCTTTGGAGCTAGCTAGTGGGGGCTTGGAGCCAGGGTGGACCGGCAGCCCCCTATCAGCTCCCCACTCCCCTAAAAGTTCCATGTGTCCCAGCAGGCTATCAATTGCTGGCAGTTCAGCTGTCCCTCCCCCCACTGCCATGTGCTGCTCCTGCCCTCTGCCTTGGAGCTGCTGCCGGGAGCCTTCTGCTTGCTGTGAGATGTGGGGGGGGGGGGCTAATGTCAGGGTGTCCCCTGCTCCTTCTTACCCCATCTCCATAGAGTGGGGGAGGAGGGACACGACAGGGCTCAGGACGGAGAGAGCTTTCTGGTAGCAGCTGCAGTCTCAACTTGCTGATCTACTTAAAAAGGCAATATACTTACAGTGGGGTCAGTGACTTAAAGGGGCAATGCGCATATCTCTCTCTCTCTCTCTCTCTCTCCCCCCCCCCCCCGCCACACAGGGTGTGTCTCTGTCTGCCATGCTATCTCCCCTCCCTCCATTTGTGCTGCCTTGTAGATTGTGAGGATACATTAACAATAATGTGTTAACCCGTGAGGGCTCAGCCGAGTGCTAGTTCATCATTTAGCACGAAGGCATTTCCCGGGAAATATCCCACCCTTTTCACCCTCTGACTCCACCACCTCAACCAAGCTTCATAATCATCATTGCTGTGTACAGTATTAAATTGTTTAAAACTTATAGTGTGTGTGTGTGTGTGTGTGTGTGTGTGTATATATATAATATATATATAAAAATATAGTTTTTGGCATCTGAAAAAAATTTCCCTGGAACCTAACCCCCCCATTTACATTAATTCTTATGGGGAAATTGGATTCACTTAACATCGTTTTGCTTAAAGTAGCATTTTTCAGGAACACAACTACAACGTTCATTGAGGAGTTACTGTATTTAGATTACAGAGTAGCAGCCGTGTTAGTCTGTATTCGCAAAAAGAAAAGGAGTACTTGTGGCACCTTAGAGACTAACAAATTTATTAGAGCATAAGCTTTCGTGAGCTACAGCTCACTTCATCGGATGCATTTGGTGGAAAACATGAAGTGAGCTGTAGCTCACGAAAGCTTATGCTCTAATAAATTTGTTAGTCTCTAAGGTGCCACAAGTACTCCTTTTCTTTTTGTGTATTTAGATTACAAGGTCTTCGGGGCTGGGAACAGTTGTCTTGGATATTTCTAATGCATTTAACACAATCTCTAGATAGTAATGGCCATATGGGCCTCAGAATTGTGACTGTTTTAAACTTCTTAGCACTACACTCAGTTCCCTGTACATGGATAAACTCCACTTAAAATCATATTACCCATGGACTTTTACTGTACAATCCTTATTCTTGATGTTTTCCTGTGATATTCATCTGATAAATATGGTACCACCTCTCCATTATGCCACCTTCCCTTCACTGAGGAGAGCACATAAACCCAGTAGATATAGTTTTATTTAAAGACCTCTCATCTATGTAAACTCAGTATAATATCACTAAGTAGAGTATTGACATGGATAGGGACTGTAGGTTTGCATCCATATGTTGGAGATTCTTGAAACTGTTTAATTGAACGCTTCCTTCCTGCAAGTGCCAGTGCTCCCCAATCTGCCCCCCCCCCCCCCGGACACGAATGTAGTTATAAGTAAGGCTACATTTTAGTCGTGGGTATTTTTAGTACAAGTCATGGACTGGTCACAGGCCATGAATTTTTGTTTACTATCCATGATCTGTCCATGGCTTGTACCATAGACCCCTTACTAAATCTTGTGTACTCTGGGGGAGGAGGAGGAGGAGGAACCCTGGGTGCTTGGGCGGGGAGGTGGCCTGGTGGCACTGCTGATGCTGGGGGGAGAGGTGGTGGGGCTGGCAGGCTCCCTATCTGGTTCCGCACAGCTCCCCAGAAGTGGCCAGCATGTCCCTAGGCGGAGGTGTGGACAAGGGGCTCTGCGCTCTGCCCGAGCGCCAACTCCGCTGCTGCGTGGGCAGCGCCTGTAGATGGAGACAGCACGCACCCTCTTTCTGAACCATTCCCTGAGAAGTCTGAAAGATGGCTCACATGGTTAGATATGGACCTGGCCTTTGCACTGATGAAGGTTATGGTCACCAGCCCATTCCTGCTCTGAGAAACAAACAAATGCCAGAGCCAGTCTCAGCTTTTATTTTTTAAAAGTCTTGCTCTTTTCCCCATTGTAAACCAGTTGCTAGGGTTGAAAGCTTGTCTTCAGTATTTCCTGAGAATCACAGGTTATTTACAATCCCTTAATAGTTGTTGAAGGCTAATCACTAGGCTGCACGTATACCATAGTCACAGCTCTCTTGATTTCTGCATGGACCCTTGGTCATTTTATTGGTGTGGGGACTCTGCTGTCCAGGTTGCTACTGATGGGTCATTGGAAGCTCCTTCCCAGCCAGCTGCCTACAGCAGAGCTAGCTTCTCTACTGAGCTACCAGTGTGACTTCTGGCCATGAGGGTAGCACAGTCATGTGAGAGGTATGGTCTTTGTTGCTTTAGTCAAATCATTTAACCTGACTGCTGTACTTCCATCTCTATAAAATTGAGATAATTCTTTCTACCACACAGGATTGTTGTGAGGATGACTGATGTTTATATTGGTTATAGGTAAGGCTATGATTTAGTCATGGGTATTTTTAGAACAAGTCATGGGCAGTAAACAAAAATTCACGATCTTTGACCTGTCTGACTTTTATATTAAAAATACCTGTGATTAAATCTGGGGGGATGCTACTGGGGGGGCACCCAGGGCCAGCAGCACCAGCTGCTGGGGACCGCAGCTGCTCCGGCCGGCAGGGGATTGTTGCCCAGTCCAATGGACCGTGGCTGCTCCAGCTGGTGGGGGACCACTGCCCAGACCAGCACACCATGGCTACTCCAGTTGGCCCAGGACCACTGTCCGGGACTGCCGGAGCAGCAGCTTGTGTGGTTGTCCTGAGGGGGCCATCTGAGCAGCTGGCCCCAGAGCCAGCTGCTTGGGCAGCCTTGGGGTCAGCCACACTGTCCCTTGCAGAAGTCACAGAGGTCATGGAAAGTCATGGAATCCATGACTTTCATGACAGACACGGAGCCCTAGTTATAGGTGGTAAAATGCACCAGAATGTGCACACTATCTTTTGGCATGTGGTGTTATTTATAGTGATCCTAGTCTTTCTGGTATCTTGGGATAACTATCCCTTGCAAAACTTTCACATGTGAAGTCAATTTTCTCACATAAAACAGTAGTCTATTAAATTTGGGTGTGCTCCAAAGAGTAATCTCATTAACTGCCCCCAGAATCTTCAGGCCAGTGGTTTGATGACAATGGACAAGTCATTTTGGTAGTGGAAATGAAAAATGAAAAGAGTACAAGAGACCAAGTTCTGTTTTTGAAGGGGATTGTCTTCCTTCACAGCAAAGTAGTAGTAGGCACGGGTTAAGGTCTATTCCCATACCTCTAAGATGCTCTCTGATTTTCACATAATTTATGAAGCAGTTTTTCCTTCCCTGTGAGCAAGCCCCTAAGAACATAAGTGCGGCCACACTGACTCAAATGGTCCATCTACCTCAGTATCCTGTTTTCCAATAGTGGCCAGTTGCAGATGCTTCAGAGGGAATGAACAGAACAGGGCAATTTCTAGTGATCATCCTCTGTTTTCCAGTCCCAGCTTCTGGCAGTTGGAGGTTTAGGGACACCCGGACCATGGGGTTGTATCCATGACCATCGCAGCTAATAGCCATTGATGAACCTATCCTCCATGAATTTATCTATTTATAAGTTAATAATTAGTTTATATGACTAGAGAGGATAGTTACGACTTAAGGTAAACTGCATCCAGGAATCTTGTATTGCTGGGATTGAGCCCTTCTGATATTTCTCCGAGGTTATTGGCACATCCTGGTTTTCATTTTGGAGCTGTGCAGGATAGTAATCTGGCCATCTGTGTAAACATTCAGGAGGCATTATAGACTAGGTTGGTGGATGCTGTCTTTAGGAATGCGTTCTTCATATAACAAGAAGTCTGGTGGCACCTTAAAGACTAATAGATATATTTGGGCATAAACTTTCGTGGGTAAAAAACCCACTTCTTCAGATGCATGGACTGAGAATTACAGATTCAGGCATTATTATTATATATATTATTATACCCTCTGATACTTGACATTCTTCATATAGTACAGTGGAGAACTAATACCAGAATAAAGTGTTTGCCAAAGTACTTTATTATTGTAAACATATTTTCTTACTAGCTTTCCTCTTTCTATGTATGCACATTTAAATAGTATGCTAATGACTGATCCTGGAACTTGGGATCTTTCGTGTTAGCTGCAGGCTAGCCTTGTTCTTATCCCCTCAGTCTGGATTTGAGGTCAAATAGTACAGTCTCATCTGTGAGTTTTTCTCTCTCCTCTTGCTGGTACTAGCTATCTCTCTCTATTGCTGTCACCTTTCCTTCACTCTGTTGCTATCCTCACTTTCTCCCAGGATTTATACAGATTCTGTTCTGCTTCTACAGCTTCCAAAATTCATGTTCAGACTATAGTTTTGGGGGGAGATTATCAAACAATCAAATAGATTATTCATTCTGTTCATTCTCATTCTAATTGATATAAAAATGTTGATGGGACATAAATAATTTAGTTCTACATTTTGTTGTATTCTTTTGTCAATAATCTTATAAATTGGCCTACATTACATTAAGTTAAAAAGGCAAATTCTGCTATACTTCCTGTGGTTAAAAGTATGTCTCATTTGTCTGTACAGATGTAAGAGAGTAATGGAGACTGATTATTTCTTCCAAAATAATGTAGCTTTTCATAATTCTTCAACAGTTCACCTCTCCCATTTTTCATAATCCGTTATGGCTGTGCCATATTTCCATAGTTATTTTGCCCCTGCTTTTTAGTCTAACGGTGAAAATAACAGTATTTGAAATAAGTAAAAAAACCACTTAAGTTTTACTGGGAAGTTCAGGCCATCCTACTTTGTGTGTAGGGGACAATGATTTTGTCAGTGAGTTTCCTGTTTCCACCTGTTCCTTTAGAGTGATGTAAAACAAACTAAATTGTCAGGTAAGAAATTATCCTTTTCCTGCCCAATACTGTCAAAAAGAAATTGCCAGTTTTTTGGGTGTGTAACAAAAAAAAAAAATACACCATTCAATTTTTTTTGTTAATTACTATAATATTAAAGATGTGACTTGCGTCCTCATGAACAAGGAAATTCAAAGTTTGGTGTGAAATGTCCTCTGTAATTTACTTCCTGCTTTGCCTTTATATTGCAGCACATATAGTTTAGTGCTTCTCAGCCAATGATTGTGCCTTTCCTGGAAAGGCTCTGAGCAGTTCAGATTGAGTGTCCTAACTGAAATATAAAAAAGGAATTCTTTTCTTACTTTATATCATTTTCATTTAAGATTTGGCAGAAGCTGAACAGCGTACTGGGTAATGAATATTTCTTTGAGAACTTGGCAAAAGTAAAACATACTATGGAAATGATCCAGTCACAAGTTTGTGGTCTGTTGATTGGAGATTAAGTATGCAACTCAAGATTCTGGTTCTGATCCCAGTCCTGTACTGACTTACTTGTAAGTCACTTAAGCCTGGATCCTCTCAGAGAGAGTGAAAATGACTCAGTAGCCCTGTGATTAGGGCACCTACGTGGGAGGTGGGAGACCCAGGGTCCAGTCTCGCTGCTCCAATCAATCTTTTGTTATCCAAAGAGGAACAGGTTCAACAGGAGTGACTGAGGGAGCAGCATGCCACAATCTCCCATAGCTCCCTGGTTAGGGCACTCCCCTGAGAGGTGGGAGACCCCTGTTCAAATCCTCTCTTCTCTTCTGGCAGAGGAGGGAATTGGGTCTCTGACATCCCAGGCAAGTGTTCTGACCTGTAGGCTAAAAGTTACAAATTGGGCACCATCCCCCAGCTCTCCCTCTGACTGGCTGGGTTTTGAATGGGACCCAATCTGGTAGGCGGCTTCTGAGCGCACCTAGTGGATCAGGCCCTACACGTGACTTAGGTGGATGAGTGCCTATCTTCCCCCCTTCCTTCCTCCCCCCACTTCATGTTTGTGAATTGGGGGCTTAGGTGGGAAATAAGTGTCTGGTGCCTAGAGTTGAGGCAGTAATGCTAGAAATTTAGGCTCCAAAGGAACTTTTGCTCTGAAAACTTAAGTGCCAAGTGAGTGTAGGCACCTACAGGGTTCAGCAGGAATTTTGTGAATTGCTGTGGAAGTAAAACTATGAGTGCCTAAGTACCTTTGCAGATTGGGCCTGTAACACTCACTCTCTACCTCATTTTTTCCTATCTGAGTATAAAGAATGGTATCTCACAGGCATTTTATGACTTGCAAAGCACTTTCTATAATGTTTCATCCAAGAATACTCCTCAAAGTATTAAATATTAAATTTTTAAAACAAAGGGGGAAATAACTTATATGTTCAAAATGCACCATGGGCGGGGGGGAGGGGGTGTCCTTAAGAAGGTTTCTTGTTTTAACCCTTTTAAAAAAATATTTTCATCATGTTGCAGGCATTATGTACCTCAGAGAGTCATCCAGGAACAGTATTTCAGAAAATTGTCTTTGGAGTAGTTTTCAAATTCTTCTGCAGTTCCAAAATACAATGACTGGTTCATTCAGGGGACAAAACTTCAACCTTAACTTTGAATTTCCTTGTGTTGACTGAAGCTCAACTCTAACACTGCCATCCTTATAGATCTTTTTTTCATTTGCATTTTTTTCTGTGAATGTGGTTTGTTTACTGGAAGTCTTTTAAAATTACACTTCTCTTAGTGGGAGCTTTTGAGAGTTGCTTTTTGTTCTAGAATTGTGATAGTTACACTGTGAAATTGCTTTTAAAGTCAGCGCCCCAGTATCATCAAAGAAACCCTCAGAGAAAATGGTTAGCCCTAATGTGTAATAAAGGGTTTTCCATTCAGATTTGCTCCGTGTAAGCTAAAAAGCTTGTCTCCCTCACCGACAAAAGTTGATCCAGTGTAAGATATTACCTCATCCACCTTCTCTCTCAATTCTGATAGAAGTGTGTGGGAAACCTTGATAAATTTCCTTCCTTCTAGTGAGATCAGTGGTGCTGAATCCTTAATCTTCACAGAACTTTATCAAATAGGGAGTAGATGTGTCAGGGAACTGATAATGCAATCCTGAGCCATTCATTTTTAGAGTACGAGTTCGAATGTGGCCTCCAACTGTAGCAACTGAAAGCTGTTACTAGCTGACAGCTTCTTTGGTGGCCTGTGTGAAATGAATTGATCTCTTAAACACTTCATAATTGACATCCTCATAGACAGTCTTGACAGACACAGTGATGAAAGATACTGAACTGCCCTCTATAAAATGATTCCTCCAAGTTAGGGGTAAGAGTGATAATTGTATAGTGGGGTATAGTGGAGAAGCAGGGAAGCTTACAATGCTACTATATCGCACCTGTTCTTTGGATAGATGCCTGCAGTCTCCAGGGCTGCAAATATGGCATTTATAAAACAAACCAAAAAAATGCTGCACACATTAAGTAATTTTCCTCTGAAAGTTTATCATTTCTCCTTTCTTGTTAAACCAAACACAGCACCAGTCCAGAGTGTAAAAACCCAAACAAATGCATGCCAAAATGTCACTTTTTTCAATGGGATTTTTGCACTTACTACATCTAGCAAAAGAAAATTAGCAACTAGTTGAACATTCAGGCTTTTGGAAGGAGTGGGTGGGGAAGAAGCTTGCTCTGTTGATCTAATATAAAAATCTTTCCAAAGAGACTTGGATAAAATGTTGTTCTCTTCCCTCCCGATTCCACCACATTGACTATTAAAAATTAGCAGACAGACTCTGAGGAGTTGTACAACAAATATGAGCCTGGATCTGTGTTGGTGCTTCTTGGGAAAACCTATGAACTCTTGAAGGTGAAGATAAATGCTTAACGGTGATGTCAGAAACTTGACCTAACGTTCTGTACCAGATGACTGGAGGATAGCTAATGTGATGCCAGGTTTTTTTAAAAGGCTCCAGAGGTGATCCTGGCAATTACAGGCCAGTAAGCCTAACTTCAGTACCAGGCAAATTGGTTGAAACTATAGTAAAAAACAGAATTATCCGACACACAGATGAACACAATTTGTTGGGGAAGAGTCAACATGTTTTTTTGCCTCACCAATCTACTAGAATTCTTCGAGGGGGGTCAACAAGCATGTGGACAAAGGTGATATAGTGTACTTAGATTTTCAGAAAGCCTTTGACAAGGTCCTCACCTGAGGCTCTTAAGCAAAGCAGGCTGTCATGGGATAAGAGGGAAAGTCCTCTCATAGATCAATAACTGGTTAAAGACAGGAAACAAAGGGTAAGAGTGAATGGAGAGAGGTAAATAGTGACAGGTTTCAGATTAGCAGCCGTGTTAGTCTGTATTCGCAAAAAGAAAAGCGGTAAATTTGTTAGTCTCTAAGGTGCCACAAGTACTCCTTTTCTTTTTAGGTAAATATTGGTGTCTCTCAGGGATCTGTACTGGGACCAGTACTGTTCAACATATTAATAAATGATCTGGAAAAAGGGGTAAACAGTGAGGTGGCAAAATTTGGAGATAATATAATACTACTCAAGATCATGCAGACTGTGAAGACTTACAAAGGGATCTCACAAAACTGAGTGACTCGGCAACAACGTGGCAGATGAAATTCAGTGATAATAAATTCAAAGTAATGCACACTGGAAAACATAATCCCAACCATGCATATAAAGTGATGGAGTATAAATTAGCTGTTACCACTCAAGAAAGAGATCTTGAAGTCATTGTGGATAGTTCTCTGAAAACATCCATTCAATGTGCTGCAGCAGTCAAAAAAGCTAACAGAATGTTGGGATCGTCAGGAAAGGGATAGATAATGAGACAAAAAGTATCATATTGCCTCTATATGAATCCATGGTACACCTACATCTTGAATATTGCATGACGATGTGGTCGCCCCATCTCAAAAAAGATATATTGGAATTGGGGAAAAGGACAACAAAAATGATTAGGGGTATGAAACAGCTTCCGTATGAGGAGAGATTAATAAGACTGGGACTTTTCAGCCTGGAAAAGAGACAACTAAGGGGGATATGATAGAGAATCTATAAAATCATGACTATCATGGAGAAAATAAATAAAGAAGTGTTATTTACTCCTTCTCATAACACATGAACTAAGGTCACTAAATTAAATTAAGAGGCAGCAAGTTTAAAACAAACAAAAGGAAGTATTTCTTCACACAATACACACCTTTGCCAGAGGATGCAGTGAAGGCCAAGACTAGATGAGTCCATCAATGGCTATTAGCCAGGATAGGCAGGGATGCAAAACCATGCTCTGAAATGTCCCTAGACTCTGTTTGCCAGAAGCCGGGAATGGGCGACAGGGGATGGATTGCCTGTTCAGTTCATTCCCTCTGAAGCACCTGGCATTGGCCACTGTCAGAAGAGAGGACACTTGGCTAGGTGGACCATTGGTCTGACCCAGTATGGTCGTTCTTATGCAATATCACCATAGTGATTTTTAATAAGCCTCTGCTTTCTTGGGTGTCACAGCATGCTAACAGTTGCCACAATCTGCATGCAAAACACATTGTCACTGATGGCATGAAATAATGTCTTGTAATACATATGAGGATAGACGAGCACGTTGGGGTAACATTGTCAAGCCTCGGATTCGGTGCTTAATTATACAGAGAAAAAGAGAATTCCATGTTGTGCATGGAAAAAAGTCTGTTATAAGAATGTCAATGACTGAAAGTCAGACTAGCCATTTGGTTAAAACAATACATTGCCAGTACCCCTTGTGGTCTGGTTTGAGAGCTGAATGCTGATTGAGTAAAGCAAGATGTGTGTCCATCCTAAGCCCCATCTGTCCTCTTTCTTCCCACTCTCACTGTAGAAAGATTTTAAAATCAGGCAGGTCATCAGCATTGTTGACCAACTGCAGCTACTTTAAATTGAGAAGATTAAAAATGAATATGCTGCTTCTGCACAAAGACTTCACAAAAGTTTTCACCTTTTGAGGAATGGAACAAGGTGTCATATTAGAGACATTTAACTTGGCAATGGTTTTTGAAAGGTCTACGATGATTGCCAGTCTCCGAAAAGCGATTAGTGAAATGCACGTTGATCACAGTGTATGTTAGGAAGGAGGGTCCATTTGGAAGAGGCAGCAAACTTGGTTTTCTTATTTAACCATGAAGGTTTATTAGCATTTGAACATCAACAACTTGAAAAAAGGAAGAAATAGCATTGTATTCCAGCTTTTTGATATAGTATAGAGTCATTGGAGAGTGGAAGGAAAAAGCTGTATGGCTGTTCAGATGACTTTACGTGTGCATTGTACACAAAAATTTTCACGGGGTTTGTAACTCAGCCATAAAAAATGCAATAGTAGCTGAAATTCTGGCAAGCGAGGTCTCAGCCTGAAAATGATTGTTTTGGGAAATTTAGTTTGAGTCATACAAGTGCAAATTCTGCTTGAAAAATGTTATCTGTAAAGACCATTTTTTGCATTTGTTTATCTCCAAAACATGTTCATTTTTGAAAATGAAATTTACTAGTCTGTCCCTACTGTGGACATCTCAGCTTGAAAAAAGGAGTAATTTCGTTTTATAAAAATGAATTGCTGCGCAGGTGGGGTAATATTTGATCACTTTAAAAGTTCCTGTCAGTGGTTTTTTTTGTTTTGTTTTTTGGTTTTGGTTTTTGTTTTTTTGTTTTTGTTTTTTTCTATCTGTGGCCTTGCTGTGCATTTTGCCCAGCCATATTTAGTCTGCATACTAAATGTTAGTCTCCCCAACTATATTTACTTTGTGAACTTAGCTTTTTTCCCCCCTTCACCCAGATGTATTGTAAACTGACGTAGATTTTACTCTGACGGGCCGGATTTTAGTCCGTGCACTAAATTTTAGTCCGCAGACTAAAAAATAATCCGCGGATTATTTACTAAAATCAATTCCCTCACTGAAAACTACATTAAGACTGTTTAACTGTCTCACCAGGAACATAAGAGTGAGGGAGTTCACAGCTAATGGTGAGTCACGTCCGTCCTTTAGGCACTTAGGCACAATAGAGCACTGACACCCACCCAGCTTTCAGGATGTGCCCCATTGTGCTTCAGTGTTGGCATACTTACTGTTGTGCACTTCACCTGTAACTGTGACTGTCCCTTGCTCTTCATGTTTAATGTTGTGCCCTTTTGTGTAGTTCTTGGTGGGCGAATTAGTCAGAATTTCTGGTGGAACTGTGTTGAATTACTATAGCTAAAAGATGCAGGTTTTTGCTTTAAGTAATGGGTGCAAGGATATGAGGGGGAAAAGCCCACAATAAAGTGAGAAAATTAAGTCCATACCCTCACTCCTGAGGAGACATGTCCAGTTCCTGAAGAATCCTAAAGAGATAACATCATCAAAACAAATCCATTGGTGGGGAAGTCAATCCAAAATGGAGAATAATCCGCGGCGGCCTGATACACTCATAGCTCTCACAAATTTAAAACAGCCAAATTACAAATACAAATTAAAACTTCTTCTTTTCTCTTCAGCAGAAATTATAAATTGGTTTTTTAAAAAATTTTCACATTGTGTCTCTGGGACAGATTTACAGAGGAAAAATATGTAGTCTGTGCATGAGGGATGCACACACTAAGACAAACTAATTCAGCCCCGTTGTCTATGGACATTTATATCCAGGACAGAGAGGACTGCAAATTGCTTAAGATGGCAGCTCAGTTACCCTTTTCTTTCTAGTTAGAATTTTGATTTCAACTTTTTTTGTTATTTATTTTTTTAGTAAACGCACTGGCATTGGAACATAAATTAACATAGAAATGTTTCTATACTATGCCTCACCATTGCACAATCAATTTTTTTGGCATACACTGTGGTCAAGTTGGACTTGCTGCTATGGAGAGTGATGTTTAAAGTTTCTAATTGTATAAACATTTTCTATGTCCCCCACGCCATGGATTTCTTATAATATTGGATATATTTTTCCTTGCTGGACTATTCTCTTTTGGATTGACTCCCCCTGTTTGGATTATTTCACTGCATTATCATCTTTAGGACTCGTCAGGAACAGGACATTTCACCTCAGGAGTGCGGGTATGTACTTAAATATTTTTTCAAATTATTAGGGCTAGTCTTGAAAAGAGGAGAGAGAAAAGCTAAAAGTGGAAAAGTTGGGTTAAAACAGCCACACATCAGCTAGCAGCCAGGTGAATATTTTCCCCGTGTCATACAAGAAGGTAATGATTAGATAGACGTAGATCTGCACACGTTTCACTTTTTATTACTCTTTATTTGTGGAGGGTGGGTATTTGTGTGGGGTTTTTTGGTTTTTCAGTTTCTGGCGTATAGATTATTGTAGTAATTGCTTATTTTGAGTGCCTCATTCCCAGTCCAGAGGGAGGCTGAGCAGTTGTTTCTTAAATTCTATAAATGTTGACAGAGGTTCACTGACCTGAAAGATGAAGAATTTAAGGGAGTGGGGGGTGAGAGGGATTCCTTTGTTAAAGGGCAGATTTCAGTGGTTCTCTGTTTTCTATCTTCATTTAATAAAAGGAGACTGTCCTGTTCTCGGTGGGCTGTCACTTGGGAATCTTATGCCACTGCACCACCCTTGTATTGTGGTCAGTAATCCAAACTCTGGAGACAATGGGTTTTGACACTGAATGTAAATAACCTCCATCTATCCTTCCCCCTAAAAATATACACATAGCTACTTCAAGCATGGAAGTAATTAGAACTGACTGCAGGGGCTACAGCATTTGGGCTTTAGTGCCAAACAGAAGGTTTTTCTTTCATTACTGGAGTGCCCACGGTATCTTCCCAGCAACCTGAACAAATTCTGCTCTTTTAGTACCTTAACTCTTTGACTCCAGGAGTCAGGATTCCCTGACATGATGAGTTAGTACAGAATGCATTAGAACTAACTTAGGTGCTCCTGACCCAGCTGGGCACCAAGGGGTTTAAAAAAAAAAATCAGTCAATTGTTGTCAGTGACCTGATTAATTTTAATTAATATAATCATAAATGTCTTCAGTTTAAAATCTACTGAAGCAGAGCCTGTCCAGGTGCCTGGGGCTGCAGTCAGTTAGCATATGATATATAGGTCATTCCTTGGTGCTAGGTGGTTTGGGTTCACCTGCATAGGTGCAAAAGCATTTTGGATTAGCTCAATTGCATCAAAAATGCTGACATCGGAATTTAACACTTCCACCCCACCTCTCACCACGCTTCTTCCTGGCCTATATTCCACGTGCAACAGAGTGAACGGAAACTGCTCGAGCAGCGTGTTAAGGACATGGATGTGACTGTCCAATTTTGCCTTGAATGTAATGTGATGGGGAAGGCAGATTTGGGGTGTCATTCTGGCTATGTAGGACCATTTTTTAAAGGATCTGAACTACAACTTCAAGGAAGAAATGCTGTGAACTCTGTGGTTTATATCCTCAAGGTAAACTTCTGAGACAGTCAAATAGCTTTCTCACTTATCACCTTTTAGTGTTATCACAAACTCCAAATGTGCAGGAATTATCCCTGTTAATTAGTATGAATCACTTAACACAATAATGTCAAGAAGAAGCACCTGTAAACTTGAAGTAGAGAGCTTTTCTGCACCAAACCTGTTCATTTCCAAACTTGAACAGTGTCATCCATAGCAATAATCTGACCAACTTGCCTGCAAAAATCCACATTAGGGGGGAAAATCATTTGTTTGCTGCCAAAATTAACAGTGGCAACCTTTTTAATTTTAACTTTCAGTGAATCCTGCTCATTTGCACCCCTCTCCCTATCATATTCATGGCTGATTTCATCCAGTGTGTTTGTTGTCATATGATCAATGAATTTTCCTTTAATTCTTAAAGTTGTTTCTCTGAGCTCTCCCATGCAGCCTTTCACTAGCATTGCACCTTCACTCACACAGCAAAATCCTTTGCACTTAACCTTTTCAACCCCAGAAGCTGGATTCTCCCATCCCAATACCTGAGGACCCGTTATATTAGCACAAATAGCATTTAGTTTCAACTCACTAGGCACTGAGCAATTTAATTTCTCAGACTTGCTGCAGTAATAAAAAAGAAACAAGCCCAAACAATCTGTCTCTTGTTTTTCTGTAGGTCTTCCGACCCCGCACTCCACCAGAAGCAATCGCACTATGTAGCCGTCTGCTGGAGTACACCCCCACTGCCCGCCTGACTCCCCTGGAAGCATGTGCACACTCTTTCTTCGATGAACTACGGGACCCAAATGTCAAACTACCCAATGGGCGAGAGAAACCTGCACTCTTCAACTTCACCACTCAAGGTAGCCTGTGAGCGTTGAGGAGCCTTCCGCTGGGAAGAAGCACTGTGCCAAAAGTTCTGTCATACAAATGCCATTCCCCCAGTAGTAAAATCAAGAGGTGGGGCAAGAACATGGACCCGTTGTATAGCCAGTGATCATTCTCAAAAATGGACTGCATCAGCTTCGGGAGAGGGGAGGAAAGGGTTATGAAATCGTTATCCTCTTGCATTATTGATTCAAACTCAGTCCACGGGACTGGAAGTCATTACTGTCTGATTGCATAAAGTAAGTTTGCAGCTTCAGGTCCTAGTGTCCATAGTCCAAGTGACACCTTTGTTTGGAGTCTCTCCACAAAGGTTGAGGACCCGGTGGACCATGGAGACTGAATTGCTTTCTAAAGGTGACCCTGTTCCATCATGTTTGAAACAGGTTGTTGGGAAGCAATGTGGGAAAGCTTGCACGGCTGCTGCCAAGACTGTCTGGTCTTGGGGTGGGGCAAATATGGAGTCCTTAGTTCTCCAGGGCTGTAAATACTATATCCGTCATCCAGCAGTAAGAACTTTTGAGGAAGTTACTTTTTAAATTACACAGCATGACCCTGAAATGTTTCATGTTGAACTATCTGCGGCCATACCAGTACCAAATTAGCCATCCTTGTCTCCTCTTCCCCCCAAAAAATGTACGTGCAAAGCTTGCATCCTTTACATCATTTATTCTCTCCGTTCACATTTGATAAGTCTTCAGGGTTGGTCTGGTTAAGTATGGAGTGCAAGAAATGTGGTGTACAAGCTTGTTAGTGTTGTAGTGTAGTTTTCTAAATAAATAGCTGCAAGCCCTTAGCATTAAGGCAGGGAAGAATCCCTATGCATTGTTACCTGCTAGGAATCCGTTCCCATTCCAGTTCAGCTCGTGTAGTTTAAGCACTGATGCCTGCTCTGTAGTGAGTGCAAAATCCACCTTCTTATGCTTGAAACAGAGTCCTGTCCATGCTCCCAACTTTGAAAAATGGTGCCCTGTTGTAACTCAGATAACTGAGTTTGTGTCCATACGATGTAACTTTTAAACCATGCTACCACTTTAGTTCAAGCTCTGCCAGGGAGCGTAAACACAAACGTAGTCTTTCGACTTAACATGATTCACACTACCCATGTGGGAAGTGCACTGCATTGGATGTACCAAAACATCTCCCAGAGAGAGAGAGAGAGAGAGAGAGAGTGGACAGGCTAAACCAATATGGAATGTAGTTTTAATAACACACACAGGGCCAATTTACATTATAAGGGGAGACTGTTGTACTGTTTAGTCCTGCTAGATCTGTAAAAATCATTGTCCACACACAAGATTGTGCAAGTGTTGCTAGTATTGTTGAAATTGCACAACCTCCCACGTCACTTTGAGCAGGGGGTTGGACTAGATGACCTCCTGAGGTCTCCTCCAACCCTAACGTTCTATGGTCCTGTGATCACCTCCATCCACAATTGTTTACGCATTTTTGTCGCCCTGAACTACCAGTGTTGTAACGGATCCTACCAGCTCAGTCCCACCAAGGCATCTGATATTTCTGTTACTATTGTGCTGTGTTAGTTTACTAGTTACTAGTATGAAGTTTTGCAGTTGAACCAGCAGATAAGAAAATGATTTTCTGCCTCTGACACAACTGCCATTTTGCCAGTGTCTTTTTTAGGCAGTAAAGAGCAGTCAGGTGTATTATTAAGCATTAGCAAATCTTTAATCAAAAAGTTTCATTTGAAATCTGTCTTTCCACATAACTAGAAATCTTCGCACTATAACCTTTTGAGTACTATGCAGGTCCAGTTCACTTTCAGACAAAATAGCTTGGCTTGGAAAGGGGTGCAGTCTGAAATGTATGGGGGCTGAAAACTCTGAAGGGCTTGTCTACGTTGAGAAGAAATTATTGCAGTGACATAATTGCGTAAAAAGTTTGGTCCTCTCACTTGTCCTGGTTTAGCAATGTTTGCACTTGCGGCAAACAGGTCTTAAAACTGTAGTTTTAACAATGCATTCTGGGATTCCTGAAGTAACTAACCCATTGATATTGGGAACAGGGGCTACTGGGCAATTTCTAAACAACAAGACATTGCATTGGGATGGAGCTAGGGGGACAAGCTGAACTGTTATATCTGTAATGTTTGACTCCTTTTTCCTTGATGGGGATATAGCTCTGTAAACTGCCCTGATTCTGCTAGAACTGAACTAAAGACATGGTCCCAGTTGTGGCAGCCAGTCCTTGTAAGATGTCTTGGACAATTGTGTGTGGACAGGAGATGCTGAAGTCTTTGCAATCTAAAGGCTTTCCAGGCAATGGGCTTCTTACAGCCATATTTAGTTTATTTATTTACAGATTGTAGAGAGGGCTTCAGAGTCCTGAGTTGGGAATTTGATTCAGTTAGGCATCCTAAAGTTAAGGTTCTTTTTCATATCTTGGGCTGAAAATCTTCTGAGAGAGAACGGAGGCAGACAGGCTGCAGATAATACAAATCCAGCCATTCCCTGCAGTATTTTGGCATGTCCAGTATTGGGCAGAACCAGGAGGTGTGTTGCATCTAAACACAAATGAGAAAACACATATTTAATCAAGTTTTTAACCAAATCTTCAATTCTATTTCAAAAAATTGCAGTTTGTTTTGGGTCATTTATTTTCTCTGTTTTGATCCATCCCTCTCTAGTTGAAATACTGTGGTATTCACATCATCCTGAATTTAGATTCCTGGATACAATGGGGAGGGTGCGGGCCTCTTCTGCCTATTATCTCTATTCCCTAGTGTAGCTTCTAACATGTTTGCACTTCTAGTAGATTTTTCTGTCTGAACCACAGGTGGGAAGATGCTTAGTGAGTGAAAGTGGCTATTCTGCCAGTGTGAGCTGAGTTCTTTAATGACTGGATGCCAGAAGAATCACAGGGGAATGGGAGCTCTGTTGACTCATTGTAGTTATACTAGGTCAGCCATACCTTTTAGACACTGGGAGTGTGGTTATAGACACTTGGCTGCAATACATTTTAGCTGGATGTGCTATCTCTAAAACACTACCATCAAGGGGTACTATGTCAAGCAAAATGAATGACATTTTTGCTGTGCTCTTGGTAGGGTAAGTGTCCATATTTCCCCTTCATTTCCCTGTTGGATTATATGCCAGTGGCTAACAGAAAAGTATATTTGTTTGCACTAGGAGCTGTAGAAAGAGCGAGATACACAGTGAGTTCTCTATACCAACTGATTTAAGAAATTACTCGTGTGGGGGCGGGGAAAGAGTGGAGTAACTTCTTTGGGCATGGAGCGGCTGGTAGCCGTGTGCTCATAGTTAGATGGTGTTGGTCTGGTTTCAGTTATTGCAGTGACTCATGTTTACTTACGGCCAGTCAGAGTTTCTGTGTATTTTGTGGAAGCACAGCCCAGCACTGTACAGTTGTGAGAGGTGAGTAAGTAGTCGAAATGAGCTTTCTCCAGCTTGGCTTCTCAGTCAATTACTTTTTCTTTTTACATTATTTGTTGAGAAAAGGAAAAAAATCAAATGGACACGTCAGCCCTTATAGGCTCTAAATTCAATGTACATGTTACAGAAAAGACATAGGCTCCTTAATCTGCATAGTAGATAAAACCCAGTAGCTAGTGACAGTCATGTACAAAACCACCCTGTTTGTCTGCAGGATGATTGGACTTGGTTTCAGGACAGATTTTTCTCTCT
The DNA here is from genome assembly GCF_009764565.3 of Dermochelys coriacea. NCBI lineage: Eukaryota > Metazoa > Chordata > Testudines > Dermochelyidae > Dermochelys > Dermochelys coriacea. The sequence continues at coordinate 205,753,899 of NC_050068.2, read as the reverse complement.
TTATAGAGTTTATATTAACTACTGTCTGCATGCACTTCTCTCCCAGGCAAGTTCTTGCAGTGCCAAGGGTTGTCTTTCTCCTCCTTCATTGAGGTGACTGCCCCTTGCTTTATCTGGATGTGACTTCCTTTAGCAGCAATCTTTTCCACTTCTGAAACAGCCATCGGGAGGCTCTCCTTCCTCTCTGCTCCATTGCCAGCTTTGGTGTAGTACTAGAGTGATCCCCTTCAGGGCAGCCTGCCATATTATCACTTGATGACCTAGTTGGCTCCACCCCATCACACTTAGCTGATAGTATTACCACCAGTTGCCATCATAAGATGCCTGTTACTCCGATACATATTGCATCTATTTTAAATTGGGGGCCTCAGCAACTTGACTGTTCTATTTTTCTTAAGTTACGTTTTTTAGAAAGAACAGTAGTAACTTTTGTGTTCCATTTAACTGATCTTAAAATCAAACCCCTCAGCTTTTCACTGTGTCTTCAAATAATAAGAATAATCAGCCCTTCTAGGCTGCTTGGCATCATTTAAGGAGACTTAACTATGTCTCTGGTGTTGGGCTTGTAGGTCCCTGACTAGTGGAGTTTAATGCAGTGTAGTTTCACAGATTCACAGATACTAAGGTCAGAAGGGACCATTCTGATCAGTGTAGCTGTGTCGAACCCAGGGTATTAGAGGGACAAGGTGGGTGAGGTAATGGCTTTTATTGGACCATCTGTTGGCGAGAGAGAGAGACAAAGACACCGTCCCATCTCAGCAGTACAGTAGCATCTCTCGAATGCTTGTCTCTCTCTCTCTCCAACAGAAGTTGGTCCAATAAAAGCTATTATCTCACCCACTTTGTGATTCTAGTGGAGTTTCTGAGCCAAGGAACTGACTCCCCAGAGCTGTTGGCGAACCTGTAACAGTCAATGCACACAGAAGCACGTTGTTGTCATCAGCCTTCTCCTTTACGATGACTGAGTGGGTGTGTTCATGGAGGGAAAGGGTGATTCTCAGAATGAAGTCGTATTAACAGGCTGTTTCCAAGCACCAGGACTGGTTGGTGCTTTGCTTACTCCACGGTCATCTCCTTTCACAGGGAAATGGTCACTTCTTGTAGCTGATACAGAGATGCTTTCCTCTGGAAATTCCCATGCTGGTTGTCACTGTGGCTTCCTCTTGCTCATGGACATACATGGAAGTGTAATGTGACCTTGTTTATTAGGGCATGCATTTCATTGATGGTTACGTGTGCTGAGAAACCCAAGGAGTTAATCTGCATGCAGAGGTTCTGTGTGGACTATAAGCTAACTCTGTTTGTTCCACCTCCCCTCCAGAACTGTCAAGTAACACATCTTTGGCTTCGATCCTCATCCCTGCTCATGCTCGGAATCAAGCAGCTGCTTCAACCCCTACAAATGCTACAGCAGCCTCAGGTGAGAACATGCGCCTGCCTGCCTGTCTCCCTTCTCTCTCAAACTACACTCCTCCATTAAGAAGCTTGAGTAACAGACCCTGGGGTGGACGAGGAATAATTTAATTCCATTTTAAATTCAGTCTTGTTAGATTAGCTGGCTATGGGCACTTTGGCAATACTAAACTGAGTCCTAACCCAGCTCATTTTGATGATGCTTCCTGGTGTCTGTGTCTCTTTCACTCAAATTTCTAGTGTGAAGAAGTGGAACAATGAGAATAAGCTCACCTTCGAAAGATCCTCTTGGTCAGTTAATTTCTGGAACCCACAGACACTCAGCGCTAATTTTGTTGAGCTCTAAACTTTAGCTAGTTTTAGAGATGCCCAGGAAAAAGAGAAAAGATCAGTTCAGTAAATGTACCCTCATCTGAAAGGTTTATTTCCAATCAAATTTTGACTGATTGTGGATAAACAAGATTTTCTCACTAATGCAAAATATATTAGCACTTCCAAAAAGGATTACCAAGGGATTCACTTTTAGTGTATTGATTTCTGCTGCACCTAAGCAGTTACAACTTCTTATTGTGGATGCCCTTATACCAGCTTTGGGCACCAAATAATGCTCTGGCTTTTTGCCCAACCAAGAGTGGTTCTCTTCTTTGTCTCTGTCTCTTGCTGTCAGAAACTTATAAAACCTCATTACTGGCTGGAGACGCACCCTGGTGTGTTGTGATCTTGTATGAACTTACAAGTTGAGCAGTGTCAGAGCTTGGCTAAGAGATCTCCAAGGAAAACTTGGGAGTGCAAGTATGATCAAGTATGATATAGTGTTGATGATTCAAGAGAGAGGGCAGTTTTTTCTCTGAGTCAGTGCTGAGCCAATCCTCAGTATGCTCTCGGCAGTTTTGTGTGGCTGAAGGTGTTGTCTTTCAGATGAGCCGTTAAGATGTGCACAGGGTACAAAAAGTATGATTGCTTAGAGATGATGAGAAATTAACTAGTGTGAGTTCAAAAAAGCAGTGGTGTTGCTTTGTTTAGCACAGCTTTCGAAGAGCTCACATAGGGAAAAGCATTTCAGGTCAAGTCCTAAATGTGAACTGTACTCAAAAATGGCTAATTAGTGTCAGCATTTTATCCCTCCTGTTAGTAGCCACTATATTGCTGAGATGGGCCAGTGTCTTTGGTCCTCATGAGAATCTTTTGGAGCTACAGAGGAATTTTAATTTATAGTTCAATATTAGATAACTTTCGGTTACATCTTCTTAGTGTTTTTCACACGCAGCTATTTTGATGACCTTGGACCCAAACCTGTGTAGTCCTTACTCGTACAAAATTCTTGTACCAGGAGGAATTTAGCCTGAATTAAGATTTCAGGATTGGGCTCTGTTGGAAATTGTGTGAACCTGATTTGCTTTAGCTCTGGCAGTAGAATTCACTGTCTAGACCAGGTGGTGTCTCAACAAAATTTTTGGTGACCTCACAGTGTGACGGCCAACTCTTGCTTGTGACCGCTCTGACAATATTTCCTAAAATACTTAATTAACTTCAGGAAAAACAAATATGTATATTTACATGTCCAAATCATTGTTGTTGATTGATTGTAGGGTTTTTGTTTTGTTTTGTTTTTTTTGCAGACTCAATAATAAAAATAATGTACAGTTATATTTTGGTGCCCTTGCCTCCCCCAGGCCCCACTGCTTCCCCCAATTGCCCCAGGCTTCCTTCCATGGCCTCAGACCCCAGGCTTACCCCACTTCTTGCCTCTGAATCATAGCACCCAGTAAGGCTGGCCCTACAGACTCCCAGAGCCAGAGTCCCATAGCTGGAGCCGGGGGGGAGGGGGGGCTGAAGCCCAGAGTCCACAGCCAGAGCCCTGCTACCATGGCGGGGGGGCTGGCCTGAAACCCAAAGCCCTGAAGTTGGGGGCGGGGGAGCCTGCTGCTGGAGTCCTGCGGCTGCAGCCAGGTATGGGAGGGGACTAAAGCCCATCCCTGAGCACGGCAGGAAGGGGTCACTGCTTTGCCCCCTCCCCCATCTCTGCACAAGAAGCTGTTGTGGACGCAGGAAAAACTCCTGGTGGCCACGTGTGGCCAGAGTGGCTGCATTTGAGAAACACTGAGACCCTGAGTAGCAAAGTTCTTCTAATCATTAAACCAGTATCAGAGCAGCATGGGAATAGGTTTGCCATCTGACACAGGGTACCCACAGTGACACTTTTCAGCAAAATGTTTGCCCTTGTAAATAAATTATTCAAAGCCACTCTTAGAGTGGTGAGATGTTAGCTGATTGTAGATGTAGCAGGAGACTTTAAAAGATTACATGAGTTAGTGTGGTATAATTGCATGGTAATACAGTGTGGTGTTTTGTCCCCTTCTAGTGGCTAGACCAATTATAGCATCTGTTTGAGTTTGAGTCTTCGTACCTTCAAGCCAGTGGACCTGATCAGTTAGCTCAGGTAGTAGCCGCTCAGACTTCAAAATCCAGAGAGTCCAGGTTTAGTCCCCACAACAACCCACGTTAGGGACTTGTTACATAATCACTGTCACTTCTGATGGTGCTGAAGTGTTATTGTTACATAGCAACATTAAATCTGTGTCTTTGTAATGCAGTAACTGAAAATTCAGGATATTGTGCTGATCAAAACTGGGATGGGGGAGCCAATTTTTGTGTTATGATCAGCATGACAGAATACTGTCTACATCTTCCTGAATCCAGAGCAGGGTCATGGTTAAAAATAACCTCTAATTGGTATTTTTCCCAAGCCTAGCATGGTAATGGTGGTCAGGAGAGTTAGATTTTGTCTCACCAAATTCTGTTAGCATGTAAACTGCACTCTATTTGGAATAATAGCACATCTTTATTTAGCATTTGTTACAATAGCACCTAGAAGATCCAGTCACACTCATTGTGCTAGGTAGGTCCTGTACAGACACACAAGATGACACAGGCCCTGTGCAAATTGCCCTGACATCTATAGAATCATATACTGGGGAAGGTGGGGGGTATATAAAAAAATATGTAAGAACCGATGGGTTGAATTTCTGCTTTAAGTGCAAAACTCAACTCAGCTTTAACTATGGAATCACAACCAGCATCTTGAATGCACACACTGTGTTTGAGAGACATTATATGTGTAGTCACAACCACCATTTGATTTTCACAGTGATTTACACCACTGAGTATCTGGATCAACACCAATTTACTGCAGATGAGGATCTGGTCTGTAGTGTGTGTCTGAATGTGTTTGCAGCCATCACGCGTGTGGTGGCAATAGCTATCTGTTGAAATGCATTTATCATGCAACTTTGACAGCTTTATCTGAACTTCACCTGCTCAGCAGTCCCTCCCAGAACTTACTGTAACATCATAGCTTCAAACAGCTCCTGTTTAAAATGCTCACAGAGAAAAAGCCTCCAAAATGACTGTTACCTGATTTCCTCAAAAATGTCTTTGGCCTATGGCTCAAGCTGGGCAATAGTTAGTCTGGATGAGTGAACGTCACTTGCTTCTAGCCCAGTGAATATCAGCCCTTGAAATGAGGGCAGTATGTGAAAGGGAATTATTGTGTGTAATTTTTAAGAGATTTCCAAATACATTGGTTATAAATTCCCTCTCCTTCAGATTCCTATACAGGTGGGCTCATGGTACTGATGGGAGCTGGCTTTTCAGGAAGGTGGGTATGAAATTTTGCTCCAATACCATTTGTAAACTTACTCAGACACCCCTAAAATAGGATTTCTTTGACCCAGTGGCATGTTTGAATACATGATGGTTTGGGGCGGGATAAAAGTTGTACTCGGATCGAGTTTGGAATGATTGTATTGTTCCCAAAGTGCTTTTCCACTTGTGCATTATGCAGGTCATCTTCAAAGTGCCAATAAAGCCCTTATACCACAACATCATGCATCTTTCTTCCTGGATCAATAAGCGTCCAGATAGCTGCTCTGCTAGTCAGCATTTCTACCTGAGGGGGATGGGTGCTGTCCTGCATGGGACCCCGGCCAGCATAGCTGCAGGGATCATTTTCTGATACATCGTGCTGTGCTAATTCCTTTAATCTTAAATGAGACATGTTCCAGCATCCTCAACAACAAGGTGGGACAGAGCGGAACTGGAGTTGCGTGCCAGCGCAGGGCAGTTGCACAGGACCATGACAACACTCATCATAGAGTAATATTTAGCACAAAGATGTGCAGTTTCACCTTGAAAGCACTTGGAAAGCATTTAATTCTTATCACCCATGAGAGAGAGGCAGGTATTATCCCAGTTTTAGACAAGGAAAATGAGGCTCAGAGAGGTGCACAGGTTGTCAGTGACTGAAATTTCTGGCTCCCAGTTTGGGCTTAGACCACTAGATCACAGTTCTCTATAGAGAGCAATAAAGTACAAGATGAGCCTGGATTTCTAGGCTCAAAGAACACCTCTCTGATGAATTTTGACTCACCCCACCCTTCCCCTTGAGTCCTAAATTGTCCTTTTAAGGACCCTCAAACTATTGGCAGCGTACCTCAATGTGTCCTTTCAGGTTAGCATTGCAATATATCAGGAATGAAAATCCCTGTGGCCTTTGATCAGTTCTTAAAACAAGTAGCATCAAGGGGTTGTAGTACCCTGACTGCAGCTCCATCCTATGTAGCAGCCTTTCTGGTAGGCTTCTGAGGGACACCACATCCCTGACCAGAAAGCAGAGGCAATTCCGGAAGTAGGACGGAGAGAAGCCGCAGCAAAATGCTGCCTTAGGGAGCAATAGCTCACCACCACTCTTGACAAGACTGTGGAGACAGTAACAAGGCCTAAGCCCTATACATGGCATGTTTCCATCATGTGCAGAGCTGTCAGATTAATAATGAGGAGGCTTCTGGCTGAGAACAATCTCACCCCAAGCACTGCTGAGCCTGCTGCAGTCATCTCCCCAGCCTGGGCAGATTTAGCGGGAACCAGCAAATACCACAGTCACAAGTGCTTGTCACAGCAGCACAAACACTAATCTCTCCCCCCTTCCCCCCCAAAAGGCTTTTTTTTTCTTTCTTTTTTTTTTTTTGCTGGTTCTGTCAAAGGCACAGATTTCCTCATGTACTCCGCTTAACTGCTGACTCCCCAATGAAGGAGGGAGAATCTGAGTGTGCAGGGCCCCTTTCTGGGCTGGGTGCTTTCAGTGCAACATCGTAGTACAGAGGCACTGAAACTAGCCTATAGCCGCACTCGTCCTGGTGCCCAGCCTGCACTCTGTTGATTGGGCAGCACAGAACCTGCTGAAAAGCCAAGGTGGTATCTTTCCTAGAGTTCATGGTATACAGCACATTGGTGTTTGCAGGCATGTAACAAGCTGCCTGAGCAGTCTGATCCCAAATTGGAAGGCCTTTGTATATATTGTTGTGGAAGAGCCACAAGTATGGGAACCTAGGCTGTCTCCTTGCTTACCCCTCCCCCTAATGTGTACACAGAGCTGATCCGAGGCAAATGCTCTGCAGGAACTCCAGCTAGCAAACTGACCATGAGAGAAGCAGGTTTTACATACACTACTTGGAGGTAGATTTTTCCCCATTCCTCTTTGTCAGTTTGATAATTACATCTTAACACTTTTAGCCACGCTGTCTTCAGGGGAAATAAATCAAGAGTCATAGCACATTCCAACAAGTGGTATACAGAACACAGTGTTATATGTATTCTCGTACCCAATGGGACTGGTACTTTTCAGCTTGGAAAAGAGATGACTAAGGGGGGACATGATAGAGGTCTATAAAAGCATGAATGGTGTGGAGATAGTGAATAAGGAAGTGTTATTTACTCCTCACAACACAAGAACTAGGGGTCACCCAATGAAATTAAGAGGCAGCAGCTTTAAAACAAACAATAGGAAGTATTTCTTGACACAACATACAGTCAACCTGTGGAACTCTTTGTCAGAGGATGTTTTGAAGGTCAAGACCAGAGGTGGGCAAACTATGGCCCACTGGACCTCCTGCCTGGCCCCTGAGCTCCTGGCCCGGTAGGCTCACCCTGGCCCCTCCCCTGCTGTTCCCCCTCCCCCGCAGCCTCAGCTGACTGCACAATTCTCTGGGCGGCAGGGCTGCGAACTCTTGCCGGGCAGCATAGCTGCAGAGCCGCGGCCTGACCTGGTGCTCTGTGCTGCATGGTGGCGTGGCTGGCTCTAGCCAGCCAGCACAGCTGCCTGTCCCGGTGCTCTGGGTGGTGCAGCTGTAGCGCTCCCAGCCACCGGTGCTCCAGGCAGCACGGTAGGGGGCAGGGAACGGGGGGTTGGATAGAGGGCAGGGGAGCTGGGGGGGGTGGTCAGGGAATGGGGGTGTGAATAGGGGTTGGGGTGGTCAGACGGCAGGGAGAAGGGGGGGGGTTGGATGGGGAAGGAGACCCAGGGGGCAGTCAGGAATGAGAGGAGGGATTGGATGAGGAAGGAGTCCCGGGGAGGCTGACAGGGAATGGGGGGATTGGATGGGGCAGGAGGCCCAGGGTGGGGGGCCATCAAAGGGTGAGAAGCGGAGGAGGTCAGATAGGGGGCGGAGCCAGGCCATGCCTGGCTGTTTGGGGAGGCACAGGCTCCCCTAACTGGCCCTCCATACAATTTCAGAAACCCGATGTGTCCCTTAGGCCAAAAAGTTTGCCTGCCCCTGGTCAAGACTGTAACAGGGTTCAAAAAAGAACTAGATAAATTTATAGGGGATAGGTCCATCAATGACAATTAGCCAGGATGGGCAAAGATGCAACACCATGCTCTGAAGTGTCCCTCACCTCTGTTTGCCAGAAGCTGGGAGTGGGCTACAGATCATCCAATGTTTGCCTGTTCTCTTCATTCCCCCTGAAGCACCTGGCACTGGCCCCTGTCAGTAGACAGGATACTGGGCTAGATGGACCTTTGGTCTGACCCAGTATGGTCATTCTTTTGGTCAGTGTGATAGTGAGTTAGCTAGTTAGCGTGAACAGATAGCTATCAGAACAGCAGGGACTATATTTTAAATCCAAGGGCTGTCAATAATGCCAACATACTGGTTAAAAAAAAATTTGTATCTTAAGTACACTTGGGTGATTTTTACTGCATTTGAGGAACCATTCTGGGGTGGAGGGAAGCCAGGACCAGAAAATAACCTGTTACCTGAAGTAGGATTTCCCTTCTCAGCTTAATGATCCCATCTTCTGCTCCTGGTTATCACTCCTCAGATGTGGGTAGGTGGTCACCCTCTTTTTCCATTTGTCTCCTTTTCTCCTAGGTGACAATGTTCTTTTAGCCTTATCTCTCCTGGAGCATATTGTCTGACTCTTCCGTCATCCAGTGCTGTGCTTTTCTGAGCTCTTTTCCTTGTTTATCAGTGTCCTTTTTCCAATGCGGTGCCCCCTACTTTGGTCACTATTGAGTATGGCTAGATAGAAGAGCTTCATCAACAAATGTGTGCAGATGCACAGTACATCCCTATAGTTACTGTTTTATTTTTTTATTGCAGCTGCATTGCATGATAAGCTCTTTACTGGTGTGGAGACGGTGTCGCCCCCCGTTTTTCTCTACACAGCCTCTGATTTTGTACTTGTGCTAGCCAATGCTTTCCTTCAACTGTATTGTTATATTTACCTACATTCAATCTCCCCCTTTTTTTAGTGAGCCTATTTCTCTCAAGATCTCTGGTTTATGTTCATCCAGTCTAACCTCAGCTGTGTTGCGATAGCTTCTTGTGTGAAACCATCTGCAACTTTGATTAGTTTACAATTAATTTAATTCTTTTAATTTGGTAGTGGGGAGGAGGGAATAAAAGGGAGAGTGCCCTGTGCTAACCCTCAATTATTATCTTTCTCCAGCTTAGTATTCATGATGGTCATAAATTTCTTTTTCTTCACAGTCTGTGTCAGCCAATTTTGTATTATCCATACTCACCAGACAACAGCTTAGTTTTCTGTGTGGGACTAAACCAGATACATTTTCCTTTTCTACCAGAGCTGTAATTGTGCATAAGATTTATCAGCTTTGTCTGTCCTCTGCAAAAACATGTGGCTAATTGGCCATTACGTTGTTCTTGTATATAGGCTTCTGTGTTGTCACCTCTAATATTTTATCCAGTTAACAGCATCCTGGCTTTTGTTTTATCCTTTTTTAAATATTTGCTTTTTCCAGGCTTCTTACACCTCACCTATTCTCCTAAAATGTTCACGAATGCACCAGCAAAAACACAGAGATTCTCTCTGGAAGGACCTTTTGGTCACAGTCAAAGATCCTGCTTGCCAACAGATTTCTATTTTGTTATAAACTGAGATGATCTGTGCTGCTTTTTGTACAGTAAATGAAAGAATGCCATTGAAATGACTTAGTTTCCAAAGAAATAGGAAAAAGAAACAATCCTTTGCTGCACTTCCTTAGAAAGCGTCTTGACACATGCCCACCGTACCCTATAGAGTCTCTTTTCAGTGAACACTGTTGTCCGAGTTAGGGAAGAGAGAGAGCGTGTTTCAGGTTATTCACCGCCAGGCACTGAGCCTCCCAACAGTGCAGTATGATTGTGTAAGCCTCATTATTGGCTTCAGCCTTGACATTAATCTGCTTCAGCAGTTAGGAAGGTGGCAAGTCTATCTTGTGTTGAGCAACCCCAAAATAAAGCAGGGTGGATAAAAATCAATGATTTTGAAAAAAAAAAATTAAAGATTGATTTTTTATTTAAATTAGATTTTTTTTGATAAAATACTTTTTGAGGAAAAACCTATCAGAAGATAGTTTTAATTAAGATACATTATAGCTCAAAAATACTTAATCATGGAATAGGGATTATAAATTCTAATTCTATTAGTATGAGACAATATATTCATGTAATGTTTAAGAAAAGGTTTGTAAATGAGTTCCAATAGTTCATGGATTAGGGACCCAATCTTACAGAGTTCCAGGGGCTTCTGTATAGATTATTTAGGTTAATCTTTCTATCTACCCAATGGGACTAGGTGCTCAGTCTAGAAGATACGATCAGAGATGCTTAGTTTTGAAGTTCTCAAACTGTGGATTTGTGTCTCCAGAGGTAACATGCTTGTTAACAGCAAAAATATTTTTAAATAAATAAATGATATATAGAGGTGAGAAATAACAGGCCTCAACCCTATTGTCCCTCTGCAAATTTGTGTACACAGTCAATCCCTTACCTCTCTTTAAAAGTGCAAAGTTTCAAAAAATCCAATGAATAGAAGATTGTTGGGAGTGGAATAGATCTGAACAAGGAGAAGTCTGGAGATAAATGTGAGAAGCGAGGGACATATGCTTGTTTTGTTAAAATATTATATGCTTGCTGTTGAAGAAAAAAATCCAGAATACTTGACGTTGTTGTTTTAGTTAAATAAAACAATTTAAATGTCTGTCTGGTGATGTTCTCCTCCTAATACAGCATGGCAAGAAAATCCTCCAAATATTAATGATTAACGTGTTGAATTGGAGATAGTTCACCTCCCAGTGATTTCATAAATATCTGCTTTAATTACCTTTGGTAAATGAAATAACCAAACAATCATTCATTTTCTGATATAGCTGTAAAACTAATCTGAAAAGTTTTCAAAATAAATCACAGTTTAAAAATGTATAGTGTGTACCTTCTAAAAATGAAACCTACATCAATCTCTGAGTTGTGAAGAATATGTATTAAGGTTATAACAATCAACAAGAATGCACTTTTATGTAGAAAACTATGATTAAATCGAGTCTTCCTGACTAGTGATTTAAATCAAATGCACCCTGAAATAAAGCAATAGACTTGAAAGACGTATTGAGGGAACAAGTCCATGAATTATACATTAATATGCAAGCTGTTTCTACCAGAGACTGTGGCCGGTTGCTTTCATTGTCTCGGCTCATACACACATTTAACAGATGGCTTCACTACATGATGGACACAATATAAAGCCTGAGCACCAATGGGAAAGCTTGTGGTAGCCACATATACTTTGGGATTGCAAGTGTGCCTTGCCATGCCAGTAAAGTTATTGAATTCTAACATGACTGTGAGCGTTGCAGCAGGTTTTCCCACTGGGCCACCTCTGGCATACAGCTATGCACACTTGCAGTTTAAAGTGCAAGATAGTGCTGGTACCCTGGTGACTTCAGCCTTTGAAAAAGGCTTTTCTGCAGCTCCATTTGAGTCAGTAATATACTTCTTGCAGATCATGCCCCATTGAATCACTCCCTCCTCACCCATGATTGCGTTCAGGAGAACATCTTAACCCCACAGCATGGCACAGTGATGCAGACTACATGGGTTCTAAGTTGGTGGGGGCTGTAGGGCTGAGTGCACCAAAAAGGTCTAATCCATTGATTGAGGTGACTGTTGCTTGGAAGTAACACTGCTTTTTGCTCTCCCTTTTCTGTCATTGGCAGATGTTAATGCAGGAGAGCGAGGTCAGACCAATAACGCAGCTTCAGCATCAGCCTCCAACTCCACCTGAAGTGGTCCCACGCAAGCCAGCTGCACAGGACAAATCACCAGTAATTTGAGTCTTGCTCAGCAACACTGGTCACATTTGGAAAGGAAATTAAAAAGAGGAAAAAAACAAAACAAAACAAACCCTGTTCATTTTAGTGTTCAATTTTTTTATTATTATTGTTGTTCTTATTTAACCTTGTAAAATATCTATAAATACAAACCAGTTCATTGTATCTCACTCTGCGGGGTCTCCAGGGCAGGGGAATAGGTGCGGGGGAGAAGGGAAAGTGGAGCAATAGAACACACCAATGTCTCTTCCCTTGACAATCTCTGCGCATGGAAAGTTTGTGTACTTCAGAACAAGGAGTCTTGCCTCATGCCCCCTCCCACAACAGAAAGACCGTCATTCTCTGCTGACTTTGTTTTTTTTGTTTTTTGTTGTTGTTTTTTTAAATAACCTTTTTTATTTTCTTTTGAAGTGAAGTTTCAGACTTTGGTGTAGTGCACAGCTTGAATTTGGTTGGGAGCTTAGCCAGGATCATTCAACAGAGCTAAGTGATTCTTGTAAGTGAATCCATATCTAGGCTATCTGAAGAACTGCCTTTGGCATGGTCTGGGGGATGGGGAGGCGATAGGATAATAGGTAGCCTGGGGCGGGGGGTGCTTACTGTATGTCTAAACTTGGAACTGCTAGTGGAAGACTTACTTTAAAAATTAACGCTAGCAATAGAGAAACCTGCAGCTTCGATATGGAAAAAAGTCTATCAAGTGGGATATATATGGATATATATTTATAATATATACACACACGCATGTCAAACACACCCGGTTAGCTTTATTGAAGCAGCTTGTTTGCCTAGTCTGAGCTCCTCCACCAAGTCTTGGACTTCTGTTTTTAAGAGAGCCATATAGTGCAAGAGAATGGCCAGTAAGCTCTAATCTCCAGCAGAGAGAAGATGAGGAATGGAATCCCACAGGAGGAGGGGGCAGGCAGCATTTTGGGGCCTTTTGGAAAGTGGCCACTGTGAAAGCATTTTTCAGTTTTTTGCTCTGAACGAGATGCCCTTTCCCAAGATGCACACAGGAAAAGGACACCAGGGTTTATAATGTGAACTGTAACAATCTACTGGTTTATTTGTAATATTTTTTACTGCAGTTTGAGCTTGCAGATTGCCATGCTCTATAGATAGATCTCATTTTAAATCCACAGCTAGAATCTGTATTTAATTTCATCATTTTAACCTTCTGCTTTTTTAATCTTTATTTATTGATGCATGTCAGAGTTGCCATTATGATGTTTTTACATTGGTAGAATATTAATAAAATACACATCAAAGTGATATCAACAGTAACTTGTACCTGCTGACTTGAGGGGAAGCTGACTAAATAAGTGTGTGTATATAATATAAATAGATACAGTACTACTTTTTGAGTTCTATTTTGTCTACAGTCTTTAAATGGTCTGATTGAAGCATAAGATGAATGTTTGTTTCCAGTCTGAGTTTAAGGGTTTTTTTTCCTGTAGTGGTGAATGGTGTAAGAATCAAAGTCTCCATTTCTGAAGTTAAAGCAATATTCCTTGGGAAAAGTCAGTTGAGCAGCAGGAAGTTGCAGCTGCAATGTAGAAATAGACTTTTGAGACCTGGTCTGTCTTATCGTTGAGGTTGATGTCTGTGTGGGCCTTATACACATTCAGAGAAACGTTAGTCACCTTGGTGCTTATAGGCTATTACTTGACCTGTGGATCTTTAAGGCACAATAAATTGTTTCTTACATTTACAGACTTTTATGTGTGGCCCAGGAGTAGCCAGCAGTAGCGGCTAAGTAAACTCAGTCACTGCAGGGTGGCAGGAGGTTTGTTTATGAACTCAGTACATTTCCTGTCCATGTGCTTCATATTTGCCCGTTTGTGAGATTTTTTTTTTGAAGGAATGTTTCTTAGCAGCCGTAGAGGTCCCTCTGTCCTGTCTGATAAACAATGGATGTTTGGGAAGGGAGTTATTTGCACAGATGAATGGAAACCTGGAAAGAGAGTGGCTAATCCACCTTAGTTATGTCCCTCGTTATTTAGTGAAACTGGGGGCAACAGAAAAGATTTTTAAGCAGCTCTAGACTGATTACAACTGGAGAGAAGGGAAACCATGTTTTTCAATTGAACAAAAACAACCCCCAGCACTTGTAATAAATAACTGAAGCCTGAAAGGAGTGTTAATGCAAGAAATGAGCCAGTGAGTGCCATGAATGATGTACTAGAGCCTGACATGATCAAATGGCCGGAGAGATTTTAGAAGACTTGAAAAGCAGGGGACAGTAGCAGTGACTGGATCTGCTTCATAGACAAGACAGCTGGAAGGCTGGGCAAAGACATTTACTATGGACTTAGGGACAGTAAATTACCAAGTTGATAAAAATCGCTGCTTCAGGTGGTTGGTTTGGTTTTTTCATTCAAGGTTGGTAGAGGAAAGTAAAGAGCTTTTCCTCTCATTCTTTTAGTTCTACTTCATGATGGTGCAAGTGTGTCTGTGTAGGCTGACGTCTCTGACTTTTTTTTTTTTTTTTTTTTTTTTCAAGGATCATGGCAGGATCACAAACGCTTTTATACATGTTCAATCCAGGCCTTTGAATCACGTTTTTTTTGTTTTTTGTAAATAAGGGTATGGGGGGAGCTCCTCACCAAATTCAAGCTTGTACATTATTTTTGATTGTTTTTAAATTTTGAGTTTTATTGTTTTGTATGTAAATATGTGGACCCAGGAACTGTTATTAATGAGCAAAAAGTTACCATTCAGGGCAGTGATTCTGTTTAATAATCAGATAAAATGTAGACGAGCTTTTTAAAGCCATATAGTTTTAACTCTGTACAGTAGGTACCGGCCTGTATTATTGTAACAATAACTCTAGCGATGTATAGTGTATCTATATAGTTTGGAGTGCCTTCACTTCCATGATTTTTTTTAATTTTATTTCCCTTTTATTGTCCTTTTTAACAGCTGTATCCCAGACAAAATGGCATCTTTGCTCCCCTGCTTTCTCACCCTTTAGAGTGCTTGTAAGGTTTCAGTAATACCATGGTCAGTAATGGAACGAAAGGAAATTGTGTTTGTGATTCATTTCGTTCAAGCCATGGCTTTGCTCTGGATGTTCTAAAGTTGCCCACGCCACCGCCCTCCAATAGCAATGACTGGTTTCATTTTACACCTGCCCACTTGGCACCTAGTAGCTAGATTAGACTTTGCACGTCTCTCCCTATTCCTTCTGTCCAGAGGTCTTGTGGAGCCTTTGGTTTTTTGTCTCTCCCTTCACTGTATTAAAGAGAGAGCAATTGGGCTTTTACAAACAGAAAAGATATTTAAAAATCCCCCTAGTATTCTACACTGATAGCCAGACAACCTGCAGGATAGCTGCGGTGCTCTGGGGCCATTACTGTAGAACACTACAGCATCTTTGTAATAAGGGAATTTCCTGTTCCCGTTTCTGCTATTCCCCAGCCCCTCCCCGCCAGTTTGTTTTCTTAAGACAATAACTTCAATGTTATTCTTGATTTCTTGTGCCCAGCACGAAGGCCTTGTTTTTAAAACTAGTTCACTTGTGTTTTCTACCTTGTTAGTATTCCACATAAGATTGTCTTGAATGGAAAAACACTTAACTCTTTACCAAACCAAAGGTTGCTGGTTTTTGTTTTTGTTTTGGTTTTGGTTTTTGTTTTTTTGATCCATCTCGTGTCCATTCCAGTGAGGCAGAGGCTGCACTTTCTTTCTGGTGACACGAAGGTCAGTGATGTCAATTTGTTTTTGACAGTCCACTCGGAATTGTTACTAGCTTTTTTTTTATTTTATTTTATTTTATTTTAGGCTTGTTTTTAATGAAGTATGGTCTTGATCTGTCATTTTGTCTACTCTGCAATTGCATATGTTTCTGAGATGGAATTAATTACAATCTCTGTGTCCCCTGGTGGACGCCAATCAAGACACTGGTATTTTAATTTCAAACTTAGCTATCTTTTTAAGGAAAAAAATTAATGATGGTCATTTACCTATAAATTTAAAAAAAAAATGGCTGATCCAAGATCCCAGTTCACTTTTCTACTTGTTTTAAACCAAGTTTTATCTCAATACCGGCAGATGCCTGCAATTTGCAACTAGAGATCATTTTATGTTTTTCCAGACTTGTTATGCTTTTAAAAAAAAAAAGACCAGTAAACTTTTCTCTATTAGAAATCTCAGCTACTCAAGGTTTAAAAAAAAAAAATGATAGCTATAAAAGCACAGTAGAGTATTCGACCCAGGAGCTACTTTTCTGAGAATATAAAAAGGCATCTTTGGTGTTCCCATTATTTCCACAGCGGTTTTAGTCAGTTTTTGTTCATGGAATTTGTTTCATTTTGCAACACTGCAATAACAGCAAAACAACAAAAAAGTAAAACTAAAAAAACAGTACCTAGGGGGTTAGCTTGAGAAAAGTAGCATCCTTGTGTTGTTCTTCCTCAATTTTATATATATATATATTTATATATATAAATTTGCTTGCCTGTAAAAATTTGCGTTCATTAATGTGTTGCTGATGGATCACTTGGGCCTGTACACACACAAATTAGCGTGACAGCTTCCATCTTAAAAACAGAAATCTAAAAAAAATAAATATATATATTAAGGATTGTGGGTATACAAACTATTGCATACACTTGTGCAAATCTGTCTTGATTTAAAGGAAAAGCAAAACCTGTATAACTATTACTACTTGAATGCCTCTGTGACTGAATTTTTTTTCATTTTAAGTATAAACTTTTTTTGTGGAAAGTATGCTTAATGTTTTATTATTTCCCCAGCCCCTCCAACCCCCTTGTAAATACATTTTGTTCTGTGTGACTCGGTTCGGAAATAGTTAACTGGTACTGTAATTTGCATTAAATAAAAAGTAGGTTAGCCTGGAAATTAAATTTAAAAATGCAAAGTGTGTGGTCTTTATTTCAAAACCCTGGTTTTTCTCTCCTCCTCTTCCTGCTCCACCCCATTCCTTACCCCACACCTCTTTCTACCCCCCCCAAAAATAGGTGGACATGACTCTTTGTAATAATTAAAACACAAGAAATAAGCATGTTTTCTTAAATGATCTGTGTTATTCCATGATACTTTCCCAAGAGATGCCAGCTTCTGTCTACAATTCCATTTGGTTTGATGGAGCGAGGAACCCCGTGGCGGTACATCTAAAAAAACAAACAAAAAACATTACCCTCCACCTATAGGGGCAAGCTAAGAACCTGTGTAAATTGCTGGCTTTGAATACCGCACTCATCTTTTTTTTTATTTGATCCCATTAGTAATGTTATTTGGTGGTGATCTGTAAAGTTTGTCAAGACCACATCCAGTGGGGCTGTTCCTCCAACAAATCAGCACGTTGCTATCTCTGAGTTGGGTTTTCCAGTACTGGATAATGTATGTATTAAACATGACTTGTCTATTAGCGCAACAACAAAAATCCTTTTTGGGCTGGCTGACCTGGCCACATCCGTTCTGTCGCTATCCTAAAGTCTAGATGCAAGGTCATGTGACTGCTGCTTCAATAAAAACAAATTTATATTGCAAAGAGGCTCATCTTGGTTTATTCTTAGAGTCGCACGTCACATTCAGAGCTGTCTGAACAGTAACTCTCGAATATGCACAAACCAAGGTTGTCCCAGTCTTGCATTTCTATAGCGCCTTTCCTTCCTGAGAATCCCAGTCCATGTTACGAATCTACACCAGGGCTTGTTTAATTCACTGCTGGCATACAGATGCTTATGGGGTAGCTGCCTAACGGCTCCCAGTAACATGACACAGAGGGTTAGGAGAGGAGCTGTGGGAACATTCAACTGAAATTCTCAGAAGTTGGTTAAGTAGAACATCGTTCCCCAGGTTCTGGAATGTGGCCAGGATCCTGGAGCAAATGTCCCTCCCACGGGTGATCTTTAGTGATAACAAATGGGATTTATGGCTCCTACAGCCCAACACCCCTTCAACACTATCCTGACTCTGTACAGTACTGTATATTAACCTCCTGAATTGCCAAGTCCTGTTTAAGGCTTATGGGTTTGTTTTTTCCCAAAAAAATCTGGAAAAGCAAGTGTGTGTATTTCCTGGTTATTTCTGGGTTGCAAAAGGGCTGATGAGATGTATGAAATCAGCATCTACCCTGTTGAGATTTTTTTCTGTTTAAATCAGTATCATTAAGCCCATGACCTAACTGAACCCAAACCCACAGTTCCCCTCCTGGAGGCTGTGCGGGTGGCATGGTTTCAGGTGGAGTTTGTAAATTCCATCTTGCTCTGGTACTTCCTTCACTCCTCCATGGCCTGCAACCTAGTTTCATCCCCCAAACTAATCGAGATTTCTCACTGCCTGCCTGAGCTGCCCTGCTTCTCATTCTCTGCTGTTGCCTAGTACTGAATCCTGAAGCCCTTGGGACTGTTATGATCCATTTCTGAGCTGTTACAATCCTTCATCCTCCAGCCTTTCATGAATACTGCATAATGCTCAGCCCTAACCTCCTGCCCTTTGTCACAGCTCACTGAGTTGCCCTAGCCTATTCTCTCAGCTCTGTTGGCAGTAAATTGGAGCAGCCAATTTCTCCTTGTGAGAGCACTCAGGATCTAGCTAATGTGTCCTCTCTGCTTCAGCGACTAAAGTAGATCCAGTGTAGTGAGTCACATAGTAAGGTGGGTTCTATATATGGGGCAGGGTAAGGCTGAATTGTGATCCCATCACGTACTCAAGGGGAGGAGGGCTGTACCTGGGCACACCTGATGCTCCCTGGCCTTGGGGGAAACTCTGCCTCAGGCATGAGCTGAGACGAGGAGGGAAAGCTCAGTCTCTGTGGCACATTGAGGGCCCAGTCCAGTAGGGTGGCACTATCTGAATGCAGCACTCCCATTGGCTTGGAAGAGTTTATAAGATCAGACCCTGAATCTTTGGCCTCTATCCCAGCCATAGGGTCAGGGCAATATGGACTGAGGCCATCAACTTCCCATAGGAACCCCTGGAAAGTTGTCAGAGGAGTGACTTGGTGACAACCATGCTAGGCTGGTTTTGAATGGGTGCTCTACAACTAAAAGGCTTTACAAGCCGTTTCCAATCCCTGCCACCAGCCTATCCCTCAGCAGGTAAGTTCCAATTTACCTGTCAAGGGCTTGGTAGAACCAGGTGACCAGGACCTTGGCGCTGCTTCTCAAATTTTCTACTGTAGGTGTAAAAATAGGCAATAAAGAGGGGTAGTGTTGGACCAGTGTGCACCAGGTGCTCCACTTGCACAGCTAGGTTCATAGCACAGTGATCTGCAAGTTGGTAGACAAGGTGCAGAATGCCCGGGAACCCAGCATGTTCCAAGGGCAGAATGGAACTGCAGAGCCGGGGCTGGATGTGATGGCACCAGCCCTGGAGCTGTCGCTGCAACAGAAGATTCACATTATCTCACACTTGGCCAAGGGCTATACATGCCTTTCTGAGTTGGGACTGGCTAAGGCAGTCAGGTGACCTGTGAGTGAAATGCAGGATAGAGAGGGAATGACAAAGTGCAGGAAGGAGGCGGCGGTGAAAGGAAGCTCCACCCAGCCATGAAACATTTAATTGCCTGGATGAAAAGGGGGAGCTGGAAGACTGTTGCTGGACCTGCTGGGAAGGCCACTGACGTTCAAATCCTGGCACTTGCTTCACAGCCTCATTAAGCTCCAGGACCCAATCATGGTGTTTTCCGTGTGCAGTCCCCACTGGGACATGGGTTGGTTTGGGAATGACCCATACCACTCACTCCTTGTCCATATGCCCCATATCATCTTTTCTCATCCTGCTTAATTTGCAGCCTTTAACCTTTGAATCCCTTTCATCAAACACTTAGTGAATGTGATCTTCTGCACTAACCAATTCAGCAGGCAGGTTCCAGCAGCTGTGTTAAGCCACCCAGCTTGTTAATGATACACTAACCTGGGAGGGCTAAGGTTGGCCTGAGTGTCAGGAAAGGCAAGGTCAATACCTGGATCCTGTAGAGTCGACATGCTTTAAGAACTGTCCTAGCTGACACCTGCCTGCATGGATCATGGCTATTAGGAAGGCAAAATCTCTCTACCCCCTTTTTTTTTTTTCTCTTAGGCCTAGGAAGGAAGCTGTGGGAGTGCTGCAGCGGGTGAGGGGGGGAAAGCAGGACCATAGGGGATGCAGCCAGCCGCTGCAGCTAGGCAGAAGACTGCAGGGCCAGAGAGCTGAGGTGCAAGTGACACAGCTGACTTGTCACTGTTCTAAACCGCAGGCGGCTGATCTCAACTGCCGGGAGCTAGTGGCAAAGCCTACAAGGGCACCCTGAGCCAGAGGCTGATCATGAGGTGCTCCAGTCAGCAGGGGAAGATGAAGTATAAGGCCAGCAGGGAGATTAGCAGCTGGGAAGAGCTGGCAAGAAGCTCAGCAGGTGCAGTGTGGAGGGCCTGGGCCAGAGGATGCTGCCATTACAGAGCTGTGTGAGGGCATCTGGGGGAACCGCAGTATGACCTTTTTCCACAGGCCTGGGGAATAGGACCAAGAAGGCAACCTAGCAATACTTGGGAGCTTGCCGGGGTCTAGGTGTTGCACATTGGGCCCTTCAGCACCTAGGGCAAGGTAGCAGCGAAAATTGCTGTGAAGATGGCAACAGGTTGTAGGAGGGAGCAAGACTCCCGGGCCACTTTATGATTCCTGGGAATTTACACCCTTACGAATAAAAGAAAATTTAGTAGGTCACAAATGCCCAGAGATCCCATCCAATCATATTCTCTAGGTTCCAAAGACCCACTGAACCCTCCAGAGGAAAAGAACCACTTATCCACTTGGCCCGAATACAGCCAGCATCAAAACACCAGTTTTGATGGGTTGGTTGAGGGTTCAAATCCTCCCATTTTTTTACTTCACCACGCTCAATTTGCCCAAATTCCCCATTTTCACCATGCCTGGGTGCAGATTATTACAGACAAATGGGTCTTTGAGACTGTACTAATGAGCTACACCAACCACATTCCATCCCTCCCTTCTCTTCCACCGACTCTTTCCCACCCCTCTCATAAGGGGTCATTCAGACAGGACATAAACTCCCTTCTTTGATTAGGATCAATAGACCTTGTCCCTGCTCAACATAAAGGAAAAGGGGTTCTACTTCAATTACTTCCTCGTACCGAAGAAAAATGGAGGCTGGAGACCTCTTTTAGATTTAAGGCTACTAAATAAAGTTCTAACATCTCAGAAGGTCATGAGGAAACTACAATCCATCGGTGATCTTCCTGAAAACACCATCCTAGCCACTATGGATGTAGAAGCCCTCTACACCAACATTCCACACAAAGATGGACTACAAGCCGTCAGGAACAGTATCCCCGATAATGTCACGGCAAACCTGGTGGCTGAACTCTGTGACTTTGTCCTCACCCATAATTATTTCACATTTGGGGACAATATATACTTTCAAATCAGTGGCACTGCTATGAGTACCCGCATGGCCCCACAGTATGCCAACATTTTTATGGCTGACTTAGAACAACGCTTCCTCGGCTCTCGTCCCCTAATGCCCCTACTCTACTTGCGCTACATTGATGACATCTTCATCATCTGGACCCATGGAAAAGAAGCCCCTGAGGAATTCCACCATGATTTCAACTATTTTGATCCCATCATCAACCTCAGCCTGGACCAGTCCACACAAGAGATCCACTTCCTGGACACTACGGTGCTAATAAGCGATGGTCACATAAACACCACCCTATACCGGAAACCTACTGACTGCTATGCCTACCTACATGCCTCCAGCTTTCATCCAGCTCACACCACACGATCAATTGTCTATAGCCAAGCTCTACGATACAACTGCATTTGCTCCAACCCCTCAGACAGAAACAAACACCTACAAGATCTCTATCAAGCGTTCTTACAACTACAATACCCACCTGCTGAAGTGAAGAAACAGATTGACAGAGCCAGAAGAGTAGCCAGAAGTCACCTACTCCAGGACAGGCCCAACAAAGGAAATAACAGAACGCCACTAGCTATCACCTTCAGCCCCCAATTAAAACCTCTCCAACGCATCATCAAGGATCTACAACCTATCCTGAAGGACGACCCATCACTCTCACAGATCTTGGGAGACAGGCCAGTCCTTGCTTACAGACAGCCCCCCAACCTGAAGCAAATATTCACCAGCAACCACACACCACACAACAGAACCACTAACCCAGGAACCTATCCTTGCAACAAAGCCCGTTGCCAACTGTGTCCACATATCTATTCAGGGGACACCATCATAGGGCCTAATCACATCAGCCACACTATCAGAGGCTCGTTCACCTGCGCATCTACCAATGTGATATATGCCATCATGTGCTAGCAATGCCCCTCTGCCATGTACATTGGCCAAACTGGACAATCTCTACGTAAAAGAATAAATGGACACAAATCAGACGTCAAGAATTATAACATTCAAAAACCAGTCAGAGAACACTTCAATCTCTTTGGTCACTCAATTACAGACCTAAAAGTGGCAATTCTTCAACAACAGACTCCAACGAGAGACTGATGAATTGGGATTAATTTGAAAACTGGATACAATTAACTTAGGCTTGAATAAAGACTGGGAGTGGATGTGTCATTACCCAAAGTAAAACTATTTCCCCATGTTTATTCCCTCCCTACCCCTGCTCCCAGCTGTTCCTCAGACGTTCTTGTCAACTGCTGGAAATGGCCTACCTTGATTATCACTACAAAAGGTTCTTCCCCTCCCCTCCCCCCGTTTTTCTGCTGGTAATAGCTCACCTTACCTGATCATTCTCGTTACAGTGTGTATGATAACACCCATTGTTTCATGTTCTCTGTGTATATAAATCTCCCCATTGTATTTTCCACTGAATGCATCTGATGCTGTGAGCTGTGATCCGATGAAAACTTATGCTCAAATAAATTTGTTAGTCTGTAAGGTGCCACAAGTACTCCTTTTCTTTTTGATGGTGGCTCTGGCAGCTATAATTCCTTCAACTAAATTCTGGGGATTAGTTTTCAGCCCTCAACTCACAAGATGCATATTTCCATAGTGATACACCCACCTCACAGAAAACCTGCATTTTGTTTTTGGCCAGAATCATTTTCAACATTGGGTAATCCCCTTTGGACTCTCCTCAGCTCTGAGAATGTTTTCAAAGGGTCTAGTGGTGATGGCCACTTACTGTCATTGAGAGGTGATTTTAGTATTGCTAGCTAGTGAACGGGACCACAAACGGGAGTTTGAGAGAGGGCAAAGGAGATTCCCCCTGCTGAACAAACAAGGTGCGAGTACTAACCTTGCGGTGAGTGAGTTTGATTGGCTGTTTGTGTTTTTCTTTGTCTTTCAGGTTATTTCAGTTACAGGGTCAATTGGGATTGTATGTTTGGGGACCGTTTGAGCCTTTGTTCCCTTGATCAGTCTGTCAGCCTTGTGATCATCCTCCCCCTGTATGATTAACAAGGGGGTAGGGCTGACACAGGAGGGAAGGCCTTAAAAGCCAGAGGCTAAGCGACCAAGAGAGTTTGAGAGAGGGAGTTTTTTTGTGGGAGGGAGACAAAATAACATTGCTATGGTTAGGAATGGCCGAATCGCCAGTTCAAACACTGCTCCTGTCTCCTCCACCTGCGCCTGTATCCAGACAGAAAAGGAGTACTTGTGGCACCTTAGAGACTAACAAATTTATTTGAGCGTAAGCTTTTGTGAGCTACAGCTCACTTCATCGGATGCTGTAGCTCACAAAAGTTTACTCTCAAATAAATTTGTTAGTCTCTAAGGTGCCACAAGTACTCCTTTTCTTTTTGCGAATACAGACTAACCCGGCTGCTACTCTGAAACTGTCTGTATTCAGACAGAGAACCTAACCCTGAATGCCCGATCCTGATGTGGATTTGCAGAGACTGTGGCCTGCATTTCCTATTCACAGAAAGCCAGGCTGGGGGGACCATCCAGTGTGAGAGGTGCCTGCTGGTGGAAGTTCTCAGGAAGCAGGTAGGAGAGCTACAGGAGGAGGTGGCTAGGCTGAGGAGCATTCATGCACATGAGGAATTCATTGACGGTGTTCATATGGAGACTTCTAAGGCTGAGGACGCTATCCAGCTACAGAGGACTGCTGTCATGGCACCGGGGGAGGAAGATAAGGCTCTGGTACAGGGAGGACACTGGCTGCTGGTTACTTCTGGCAGCAAGCAGTGCTCCACCCCAACTCCCAACCCACCCACCATGGTGATGGAGAATGTTATGCTGCCCTGGCAACGAGAGATGAGGAATCACCCCCAAAGGTTGAAGAGGAGAAGCCATGTATCCCCAAGTTTCAGAGGATCACAGCCACCACTCCCAGGAGGAAACGTAGGGTAGTGGTGGTTGGAGACTCTCTTCTCATAGGGACAGAGGCACCCATCTGTTGTCCTGACATGGCATCCCAAGAGGTATGCTACCTACCAGGGGCCCATATCTGAGATGTTATGGAGGGACTGTTGAGGATCATCTGGCCCTCTGACTACTTCTCCATGCTACTCATCCATGTGGGCACTAATGATACTGCAAGATCTGACCCTCAGCAGATCAGAAGTGACTACAGGACTCTGGGAGTAAGGGTGAGGGAGTTGGGAGCGCAGGTGGTAGTCTCTTCAGTCCTTCCAGTCAAGGGTAGGGGCCTCAGCAGAGACAGATGCATCCTGGAAGTGAATGCCTGGCTGTGAGGATGGTGTCGCCAGGAGGGTTTCGGCTTCCTTGACGTATGGGCTGCTGTTCTAGGAAGAAGGATTGCTAAACAGAGATGGGGTCCATCTATCGAGGAAGGGGAAGAGTATATTTGGCTACAGGCTGGCTAATCTAGTGAGGAGGACTTTAAACTAGGTTCAATGGGGGCAAGTGACCAAAGCCCACAGGTAAGTCAAAAACATGGAGAACTGGGAGAAGGGTCGGAATCTGGGGGGAGCATGGGCTAGGATAGCAGAAATAAAGGAGAAACAAGATAATGGGAGGGGGAATCAAATCAGTATCTTAGATGGCTGTATACTAATGTGAGAAGTATGGGGAATAAGTAGGAAGAACTTGAAATGCTAGTAAATAAACACAACAATGACATAGTTGGCATCACAGAGACTTGGTGGGATAATACGCATCACTGGAATATTGGTATAGAAGGGTACAGCTCGCTCAGGAAGGACAGGCAGGGAAAAAAGGGAGGAGGTGTTGCCTTATATATTAAAAATGTATACACTTGGACTGAGGTTGAGATAGAAATAAGAGGCAGACATGTTGAAAGTCTCTAGGTAAGGATAAAAGGGGTAAAAAACCAAGGGTGATGTCATGGTAGGGGTCTACTACAGACCACCAACCCAGGAAGAAGAGGTGGATGAGGCTTTTTTTAAACAACAAAATCATCCAAAGCACAGGACTTGGTGGTGATGGGGGACTTCAACTACCCAGACACCTGCTGGGAAAATAACACAGCAGGGCACAGATTGTCCAACAAGTTCTTGGAATGTATTGGAGACAATGTTTTATTTCAGAAGGTGGAGAAAGCTACTAGGGGAGAGGCTGTTCTAGATTTGATTTTGACAAATACGGAGGAACTGATTGAGAATTTGAAAGTTGAAGGCAGCTTGGGTGAAAGTGATCAGGAAATGATAGAGTTCATGATTCTAAGGAATGGTAGGAGGGAGAACAGTACAATAAAGACAAGGGATTTCAAGAAGGCTGACTTTAGCAAACTCAGGGAGTTGGTAGGTAAAATCCCATGGGAAGCAAGTCTAAGGGGAATAACAATTGAAGACAGTTGGCAGTTTTTCAAAGAGACATTAAGGGCACAAAAGCAAACTGCGTAGGAAAGATAGGAAGTATTGCAAGAGACCACATTGGCTAAGCCAGGAGATCTTCAATGATTAAAACTCAAAGAAGAGTCCTACAAAAAGTGGAAACTCCATCAAATTACAAAGGATGAATATAAACAAATAACACAAATATGTAGGGACAAAATTAGAAAGGCCAAGGCACAAAAAGAGATCAAACTAGCTAGGGACATAAAAGGTAACAAAAAAAATTCTAAAAATACATTAAAAGCAAGAGGAAGACCAAGGACAGAGTAGGCCCATTACTCAATGAGGGAGGAAAGACAATAACAGAAAATGTGGAAATGGCAGAGGTGCTTCATGACTTTTGTTTCAGTTTTCACCAAGAAGGTTGGTGGCAATTGGACATCTAACATAGTGAATGCCAGGGAAAATGAGGTAGGATCAGAGTCTAAAATAGGGAAAGAACAAATCAAAAATTATTTAAGACAAGTTAGATGTCTTCAAATCACCAGGGCCTGATGAAATGCATCCTAGAATACTCAAGGAGCTGACTTGGGAGATATCTGAGCCATTAGCAATTATCTTTGAAAAGTCATGGAAGACAGGAGACATTCCAGAAGACTGGAAAAGGGCAAATATAGTGCTCATCTATAAAAAGGGAAATAAGGACAACGTGGGGAATTACAGACCAGTCAGCTTAACTTCTGTACCTGGAAAGATAATGGAGCAAATAATTAATAAATCAATTTGCAAACACCGAGAAGATAATGAAGTGATAAGTAACAGCACGGATTTGTCAAGAGCAAATCATGTCAAACCAACCTGATAGCTTTCTTTAACAGGGTAACAAACCTTGTGGATAGAGGGGAAGCAGTAGATATGGTATATCTTGACTTTAGTAAGTATACTGTCTCGCATGAACTTCTCATAAACAAACTAGGGAAATACAACCTAGATGGAGCTACTATAAAGTGGGTGCATAACTGGTTAGAAAATTGTTCCCAGAGAGTAGTTATCAGTAGTTCACAGTCATGCTAGAAGGGCATAATGAGTGGGATCCCACAGGGATCGGTTCTGTTCAATATCTTCATCAATGATTTAGATAATGGCATAGAGAGTACACTTATAAAGTTTGCGGATGAAGCCACACTGGGAGGGGTTGCAAGTGCTTTGGAGAGTAGGATTAAAATTCAAAATGATCTGGACAAACTGGAGAAATGGTCTGAAGTAAATAGGATGAAATTCTTTAAGGACAAATTGCAAAGTACTCCACTTAGGAAAGAGCAATCAGCTGCACACATACAAAATGGGAAATGACTGCCGAGGAAGGAGTACTGTGGAAAGGGATCTGGGGGTCATAGTGGATCATAAGCTAAATATGAGTCAACAGTGTACCGCTGTTGCAAAAAAAGCAAACATAATTCTTGGATGTATTAGCAGGAGTATTGTAAACAAGACCCGAAAGTAATTCTTCCACTCTTATTCAGCGCTGGTTAGGCCTCAACTGGAGTATTGTGTCCAGTTCTGGGTGCCACATTACAGGAAAGATGTGGACAAATTGGAGAAAGTCCAGAGAAGAGCAACAAAAATGATTAAAGGTCTAGAAAACATGACTTATGCGGGAAGATTGAAAAAAATTGGCTTTGTTTAGTCTGAAGAAGAAAAGATTGAGAGCAGACATGTTAATAGTTTCCAAGTACATAAATGGTTGTTACAAGGAGGAGGGAGAAAAATTGTTGTTCTTAACCTCTGAGGATAGGACAAGAAGCAATGGGCTTAAATTGCAGCAAGGGTGGTTTAGGTTGGACAGTTAGGTTGGAAAAACTTTCTGTCAGAATGGTTAAGCACTGGAATAAATTGCCTAGGGAGGTTGTGGAATCTCCATCATTGGAGATTTTTAAGAGCAGGTTGGACAAACACCTGTCAGGGATGGTCTAGATAATACTTAGTCTTACCACGAGTGCAGGGGACTGGACTAGATGACCTTTTGAGGTTCCTTCCAGTTCTATAATTGTATCATTGCTGTACCTCAACAATTGGCTTTTCAAGGATCAGTCACAAGAAAAAGTGCTGTCAGCCATGCAAAGGGCCCTTTCTCTGTTCCTGGAACTAGTCTTCAACTCAATGTAAAAAAAAAAAAAAAAAAAAAAATCAATGTTGACCTTTGTTCCGAAAATACAGTTCATAGGGGCGTCCTTCCATTTGTTGGCAGCCAAGGCCTACCTCCCTATGGACAGATTCATAACTTTATCAAACCTAGTCAAGACTATTCAAGGGAGCCCCCAAAACCTCCTTGATGGGGGTGAGAAACTGCCTCCAACTTCTTGGTCACATGGAAGCTTTCACTTTTGTAAGAGATCATGCAAGGTTACGCTTTTACTTCTAGGAGTGGCTCAGAGCAGTACTCACCAAACAGACACAGCTTAGACAAACAGGCTTCAGTACCCTGCCAGGTGAAAGATTCCCTAGACTGGTGGGAAGATCATCACAACACCGGTGCAGGCAACCGATCCCTTTTCTCCAACCGATCCCAATGGTCACTGGATGCATCTCCATTAAGATGGGGAGCTCATCTCAAGGCTCAGACAATCCAGGGCAGATGGTCACCTCAAGAAACCAGTCTCCACATCAACCTGTTGGAATTCAGAGGCCAGAAATGCCTGCCTTCATTTTCTGCCTCTCATCAGGGACAGCTCACTCAGGCAATATGGCAGCAAGGAGGAATGAGATCCCCTTCTCTGTGCACTGAAGCAATAAAGTTGTAGAACTGGTGCATAATCCACAATGTACACATTTTGGTTAGCTATCTCCCTGGCATTCAAAAAACACCATGCTCTCAGCAGGCACGTCTCACAGGACTATGAAGAAGAGTTGGACTCTCAGATCCTCCATAGCATATTTCAAAGTTGGGTATTTCCAGAAGTGGACCACTTTGCCGCTGCCACAAACAGGAAGTGTCATCTGCTCTGTTCAAGAGAAGGTCTAGGCCACCATTCTCTGGGGGATGCCTTCTTCCTGCCTTGGATGAAGGGATTGTTCTCCATGTTCCCCCAATGCCTCTAATACTGAGGTTGATTAACAAAATCAGACAGGACAAAGCCAGGGTTATTCTAATCATCCCAATGTGTCCATAGGAAGCATGATATCCTTACCTGTTCCTCTATCCAGCAATCAAGCTTCTGATCAGCCCTCATCTCCTCTCCCAAGACACTAGTCAATTGTTTCATCCCAACCTAGGATGTCTCTGCCTCCGGGCATGGCTTCTCCCTCATTTGTGGGGCTAGAGTCTGACTGTTCTGCAGAGGTATAATGGGTGTTACTAAAGAGTAGGAAAGAATCCACCTGAAATTCTTACCTTCAAAAGCGGAAAAGATTTAGCCATTGGTGTGAATTCAAATAACTTGCACCTGAATCTTCCTCACTCTCTGTTATCCTGTATTACCTACTGGAACTGAAGAAAACATTATCAAGCAGCTGGGGCAGTATTTGCTTGACCACCGTAACAGCCTTTCATTCCCCCGGGAAAGGTTCTCAGTGTTGCTCACCCAAAATCTCCAAGATTCATCAAAGGCTTGGGGTAATTTTTCCCTCAAGTGAAAGACCGCACTCCAATTTGGGATCTCAATCTAGTTCTTGGACCTCCCTTTGAACCTATGGCAACCTGCTCCTTACTGAACCTGTCTATGCAGATGGTCTTTTTGCTATCCATCACATTAACCTGAAGAGTTGGAGAAATGGGGCCTTAATGGCAGACCCTCGTTTCATGGTATTCTGCAAGGACAAACTTTCCTTACATCCACATCCTATATTCCTAACTAAAGTGTCATTTGAGTTTCCTCTTGATCAGTCCATTCATTTGCTGTTTTTTTTCTCCTGAAACTATAATTCTCAACACGAGGCATCCTTCCATATTTTAGATGTGAGAAGAGCACTGGCCTTCTCTCTAGATAGGATCAAAGAACTTCAGAGGTCTCCTAGTCTATTTGTTTCCACTGCAGACTGATCCACAATCTACACTCAGAAGCTATCAAGGTGAATCTCTGGGTGTGTGATTGTATATTACGAAGTGGATAGCATTCAACCTCCTTCCAGGGTGTTGGCACGCTCTACAAGGTCCCAATAAACATCAATGGAATTACTTAAAGATGATCCAATATCTGAGATCTATGAGCCACTATGTGGTCTTTAATACATATCTTCTCCAAATACTATGCCTTGGTTCATGCCTCCAGATTGGGTGTGGCTGTTGGCAATGGAGTTCTATCTTCAGTTCTGTACACAATACAAAAGCTCCCTTTTTCTGCTGCTTGCCAGGGGTTAAGATTCGTGATGTGACGGAGAGACTGCCGAGACTCATCAAGCCCTCGGATCGCTACCCCTTCCTGCTTCTCCACGTGGGCACCAATGACACTGCCAAGAATGACCTTGAGCGGATCACTGCGGACTACGTGGCTCTGAGAAGAAGGATAAAGGAGTTGGAGGCGCAAGTGGTGTTCTCGTCCATCCTCCCCGTGGAAGGAAAAGGCCTGGGTAGGGACCGTCGAATCGTGGAGGTCAACGAATGGCTACGCAGGTGGTGTCGGAGAGAAGGCTTTGGATTCTTTGACCATGGGATGGTGTTCCATGAAGGAGGAGTGCTGGGCAGAGACGGGCTCCATCTTACGAAGAGAGGGAAGAACATCTTTGCCAGCAGGCTGGCTAACCTAGTGAGGAGGGCTTTAAACTAGGTTCACCGGGGGAAGGAGACCAAAGCCCTGAGGTAAGTGGGAAAGCGGGATACCGGGAGGAAGCACAGGCAGGAATGTCTGTGAGGGGAGGGCTCCTGCCTCATACTGGGAATGAGGGGCGATCAACAGGTTATCTCAAGTGCTTATATACAAATGCACAAAGCCTTGGAAACAAGCAGGGAGAACTGGAGGTCCTGGTGATGTCAAGGAATTATGACGTGATTGGAATAACAGAGACTTGGTGGGATAACTCACATGACTGGAGTACAGTCATGGATGGTTATAAACTGTTCAGGAAGGACAGGCAGGGCAGAAAAGGTGGGGGAGTAGCACTGTATGTAAGGGAGCAGTATGACTGCTCAGAGCTCCGGTACGAAACTGTGGAAAAACCTGAGTGTCTCTGGATTAAGTTTAGAAGTGTGTGCAACAAGAGTGATGTCATGGTGGGAGTCTGCTATAGACCACCGGACCAGGGGGATGAGGTGGATGAGGCTTTCTTCCGGCAACTCACGGAAGCTACTAGATCGCATGCCCTGATTCTCATGGGTGACTTTAATTTTCCTGATATCTGCTGGGAGAGCAATACAGCGGTGCATAGACAATCCAGGAAGTTTTTGGAAAGCGTAGGGGACAATTTCCTGGTGCAAGTGCTAGGGGAGCCAACTAGGGGGAGCGCTTTTCTTGACCTGCTGCTCACAAACCGGGTAGAATTAGTGGGGGAAGCAAAAGTGGATGGGAATCTGGGAGGCAGTGACCATGAGTTGGTTGAGTTCAGGATCCTGACGCAGGGAAGAAAGGTAAGCAGCAGGATACGGACCCTGGACTTCAGGAAAGCAGACTTTGACTCCCTCAGGGAACAGATGGCCAGGATCCCCTGGGGGACTAACATGAAAGGGAAGGGAGTCCAGGAGAGCTGGCTGTATTTCAAGGAATCCCTGTTGAGGTTACAGGGACAAACCATCCCGATGAGTCGAAAGAATAGTAAATATGGCAGGCGACCAGCTTGGCTTAATGGTGAAATCCTAGCGGATCTTAAACATAAAAAAGAAGCTTACAAGAAGTGGAAGGTTGGACATATGACCAGGGAAGAGTATAAAAATATTGCTCGGGCATGTAGGAAAGATATCAGGAGGGCCAAATCGCACCTGGAGCTGCAGCTAGCAAGAGATGTCAAGAGTAACAAGAAGGGTTTCTTCAGGTATGTTGGCAACAAGAAGAAAGCCAAGGAAAGTGTGGGCCCCTTACTGAATGAGGGAGGCAAGCTAGTGACAGAGGATGTGGAAAAAGCTAATGTACTCAATGCTTTTTTTGCCTCTGTTTTCACTAACAAGGTCAGCTCCCAGACTGCTGTGCTGGGCAACACAAAATGGGGAAGAGATGGCCAGCCCTCTGTAGAGATAGAGGTGGTTAGGGACTATTTAGAAAAGCTGGACGTGCACAAGTCCATGGGGCCGGACGAATTGCATCCGAGAGTGCTGAGGGAATTGGCGGCTGTGATTGCAGAGCCCTTGGCCATTATCTTTGAAAACTCGTGGCGAACGGGGGAAGTCCCGGATGACTGGAAAAAGGCTAATGTAGTGCCCATCTTTAAAAAAGGGAAGAAGGAGGATCCTGGGAACTACAGGCCGGTCAGCCTCACCTCAGTCCCTGGAAAAATCATGGAGCAGGTCCTCAAAGAATCAATCCTGAAGCACTTAGAGGAGAGGAAAGTGATCAGGAACAGTCAGCATGGATTCACCAAGGGAAGGTCATGCCTGACTAATCTAATCGCCTTTTATGATGAGATTACTGGTTCTGTGGATGAAGGGAAAGCAGTGGATGTATTGTTTCTTGACTTTAGCAAAGCTTTTGACACGGTCTCCCACAGCATTCTTGTCAGCAAGTTAAGGAAGTATGGGCTGGATGAATGCACTATAAGGTGGGTAGAAAGCTGGCTAGATTGTCGGGCTCAACGGGTAGTGATCAATGGCTCCATGTCTAGTTGGCAGCCGGTGTCAAGTGGAGTGCCCCAGGGGTCGGTCCTGGGGCCCGTTTTGTTCAATATCTTCATAAATGATCTGGAGGATGGTGTGGATTGCACTCTCAGCAAATTTGCGGATGATACTAAACTGGGAGGAGTGGTAGATACGCTGGAGGGGAGGGATAGGATACAGAAGGACCTAGACAAATTGGAAGATTGGGCCAAAAGAAATCTAATGAGGTTCAATAAGGATAAGTGCAGGGTCCTGCACTTAGGATGGAAGAATCCAATGCACCGCTACAGACTAGGGACCGAATGGCTCGGCAGCAGTTCTGCGGAAAAGGACCTAGGGGTGACAGTGGACGAGAAGCTGGATATGAGTCAGCAGTGTGCCCTTGTTGCCAAGAAGGCCAATGGCATTTTGGGATGTATAAGTAGGGGCATAGCGAGCAGATCGAGGGACGTGATCGTTCCCCTCTATTCGACACTGGTGAGGCCTCATCTGGAGTACTGTGTCCAGTTTTGGGCCCCACACTACAAGAAGGATGTGGATAAATTGGAAAGAGTACAGCGAAGGGCAACAAAAATGATTAGGGGTCTAGAGCACATGACTTATGAGGAGAGGCTGAGGGAGCTGGGATTGTTTAGTCTGCAGAAGAGAAGAATGAGGGGGGATTTGATAGCTGCTTTCAACTACCTGAAAGGGGGTTTCAAAGAGGATGGCTCTAGACTGTTCTCAATGGTAGCAGATGACAGAACGAGGAGTAATGGTCTCAAGTTGCAATGGGGGAGGTTTAGATTGGATATTAGGAAAAACTTTTTCACTAAGAGGGTGGTGAAACACTGGAATGCGTTACCTAGGGAGGTGGTAGAATCTCCTTCCCTAGAGGTTTTTAAGGTCAGGCTTGACAAAGCCCTGGCTAGGATGATTTAACTGGGACTTGGTCCTGCTTTGAGCAGGGGGTTGGACTAGATGACCTTCTGGGGTCCCTTCCAACCCTGATATTCTATGATTCTATGATTCTATGAATACTGCTTAGGAGTCACCTTGAGTGAAGTATCCAGCTGGACACCACTCAAAAACAAGCAATGGTTACTTTCCTGTGCAGTAACTTTTTTTGAGATGTGTCCCCCTATGGGTGCTCCACTACCAACCCACCTTCCCCTCTGCTTTGGGGTTGCCCTTGCAGGACTTTGCAATAGAGAAGGAATTGAGGGAGATTCACCCACGCAGCCTTATACAGAATCATAGAAGTGGAAGAGACTTCAGTAGGTCATCTAATTCAGTCCCCTGAACTCAAGGCAGGACTATGTAATAATTAGATCATTCCTGACAGGTATTTGTGTAACCTGTTCTTAAAAACTTTGAATGACAGAGATTCCACAATCTCCCTTGGCAATTTGTTCCAGGGTTTAACTATCCTGACAGGAAGCTTTTTCTAATGTCCAACCTAAACCTCCCATGCTGCAATTTAAATCCCTTGCTTCTTGTCCTATCCTCAGAGATTAACAAGAACAATTTTTCTCCCTCCTCTTGGTAACAACATTTTATGTACTGTGACGGGGCAAGGCCAGATGGCTATGGAAGAGTAGTCTTATTGGGATCCGGGAAGTGGGCGGGCAAAGCCCGTCCACTGCGAAAGGATCCCCCCCAGCCTAAAAGGGGGATCCACAGGACCTAGATGCCCAAAAAATTCCGGGGGACAACTAATAAAATAACAGGGATAGGAGTGCGGTCAAAGGGTCAAACGAAGGGAACCGGACACGGACACTGAGCAGAGAACCCTGGACAGCGCCCACTGCTCCTCAAAGGCGTCAAGGGAGTCAGAGGACGCTGCCCAGAGGAACTCTGCCCGGATACGTGAACGGACCGAGGATCGGAAATAGGCCCCACAGTCACAGGAGACTCCATCGGCCAACCTCCTCACTCTGGTTTTGTAGATGGCCATTTTAGCTAGGGCCAGGAGGAGGTTGACCAGGAGATCCCGTGACTTTGTGGGGCCACGGATAGGGAGTGCATAAATGAGAAGGTGAGGGGAGAAGTGCAACCAAAAACGTAATAAGATATTGGTGAGGAGCCGGAATAGGGGCTGCAGCCTGGCACACTCCAGGTAGACATGTGTCAGGGTATCCCTCATGCCGCAAAAGGGGCAGGTGTCTGGGATTGAAGTGAACCACGCCAAGTGCACGCCCGTGCTCACGGCTCCGTGAAGGAGCCGCCAACTGACATCCCCAGCGGGCCTTGGGACTAAGGTGGAATATAGGCTGGCACACCGGGGCTCCTCACCCTCCAAAGGTGGCAGAAGGTCCCGCCATTTTGTATCGGGGTGGGACACGAGGGTGTGGGCATGAAGGGGGTGGAGCACGAGCATGTAGAGATGTTTTCTTGGCGCGGTTTGAAAACAGACCGGCTGCATCTCGTGCAGCCGGCTTCTAGTGAAGGGGTGAAGGGATCGGTTGGGTCCACAGGGCAGGGGTCCAATTAAAAGGTCCGGTGGGCCTGGGGTAGTGGGTGGGCGGGGCGTGCCCTCGTGCAGGACCCGGTCGAGATAAACCCGAGCAGCGGGCGGCAAAGCGGCCTTCACCTCCTGAATTATGCGTCGGGGAGTCCAAGGTCTGGAAAGCCCCATGCGCTGAGCGAAGGTTAGGGGATCCAGCCAGTCTCCCCGGTCATAGTCCAGGAGGTCTCCGACTCTTGTGACCTCTGCCAGGACCAACCTCTGGCGCACCGAGCGGGACTCCGTCACCTGCAAACGGAGCTGGGGGTTGTGTAGCAGGGGCTCCGCGAGGAGATCTGCCCCCTCGGTGGCCGCCACGGACCTGGTCGTTGTAAAGAGTTTCCAGGTCCGGAGGAGGTCCTGGTAGAAGACCGGCAGCCCGGAGAGATCTCGTGGAAGACCTCTCGGATGGAGATAAAGGAGCTGCCGGTCGTATCGGAGCCCTCGGAAGCGGCGCAGGAAGGCGTGCGCCAGTATGCTCCACGCCGGACTACCTGCACCATAAAGGAGCCTCTGCAGGGTCTGGAGGCGGAAGACATGGACCTGAGTAAGCAGACATTTGAGGCCCTGCCCTCCCTCCTCCACAGGTAGATGGAGAACCCCTGCAGGGACCCAGTGCAGTCCTGACCAAAAGAACTCCAGAATCGATGTCCGCAGGTTGGTCAGGAAAGCCGGGGCCGGGACCAGGGTGTTGAGCCGGTACCAAAGCATGGACAGGACTAGTTGATTAAGCACTAACGCTCTCCCTTGAAGGGAGAGGCACCGGAGTAGTCCTGTCCATTTCCGGAGCCGCTCTATCACCCCGCCCTCTAAATTCTACCAGTTCTCCGGCGGAGAGGGATGCGTGGCAGAAAGGTAAACGCCCAGATAGAGCAGCGGACCCGTGCTCCACCGGATGGCTTGAAGCGCGGGTGGGCGGGGGCTCACCTGCCGCCAGTCCCCTACCACCAAGCCAGAGCTCTTGACCCAGTTGACCCGCTCAGAGGAGGCTGCTGAATAGATGGCCTGGCAAGCCTCCACTCGCACCAAGTCGCCCGGGTCCTGGACCATGAGGAGCACGTCATCAGCGTACACCGACAGGACCAGCCGCAGCTCCGGCTCCCTCAGCACCAACCCTGTCAACCTTCTTCGGAGGAGACAGAGGAAGGGCTCGATCGCCAGAGCGTACAGCTGGCCTGAGAGGGGGCACCCCTGCCGTACTCCTCGCCCGAAGTTGACCGGTTCGGTCAGGGTCCAGTTGAGCCTTACCAGACACTCTGCGGAAGCGTACAGCACCCGGAGAAAGTTCACAAACCTGGGTCCGAAGCCAAACGCCTGCAGAGTGCTCAGGAGATACCCGTGATCCATCCTGTCGAACGCCTTCTCCTGATCTAAGGACAGGAGGGCGAACGACAGACCATCCCTACACCCAAGTTCCAATAGGTCCTGGACCAGATAGAGGTTGTCGAAGATGCTGCGGCCCGGGACGGTGTAGGTCTGGTCTGGGTGGACCACGTCCGCCAGCACGGACCCTAGCCTCAGGGAGATGGCTTTTGCCATGATTTTGTAGTCCGTGCTGAGGAGCGAGACGGGACGCCAATTTCGTAAATCGCGGAGGTCCCCCTTCTTCGGCAATAAGGCGAGCACGGCTCGCCTGCACGAAAGAGGGAGGACCCCGCTCTGCAAAGACTCGGCCCATACGGTGACTAGGTCTGGGCCTAGGATGTCCCAGAACACGCGGTAGAACTCCACGGTCAGCCCGTCCATGCCCGGAGATTTATTGGTGGGCATGCGACGGAGGGCTTCCGAGAACTCGGCCAGAGTGAGAGGCAGCTCTAGCCGGTCTCGGTCGTCCACGCTGACCGTCGGGAGCTCCTCCCACAGCACTCTGCAAGCATTAGGATCGGTCGGGTCCGGGGAGAATAGGCTTGCGTAGAAGGCTCTCGCCCTCTCGCACATCTCCACCGGATCCGTGAGGGGGGTGCCATCTTCTGCCAGTAGGCAGATGATATGTTTCTTAGCCCCCCTCTTTTTTTCCAGGGCGTAGAAGAAGCGGGAGCCGCAATCCATCTCCCGAAGGAGACGGATGCGGGATCGAACAAAGGCACCCCGGGCCCGATGGTCCTCGAGGCTCCGGAGCTCCTCCCGCTTCTCCCGGCACGCTCCGCAGAGGGGTGGATCCTCGGGGCTGGCGGCCAGACGCCTCTCCAGCTCTAAGACCTCCCGTTCCAACTGCTCTATCGCTGCATCCCTCCGTCGGCTGGTGCCCCGGGTGTAGTCACGGCAGAAGAGCCGGGCGCGCACCTTCCCTACGTCCCACCACCGCCGTGCCGAGGGAAAGGCACGCCGCTGCCCTCGCCAGGCCAGCCAGAACTCCCGGAAGGACGCCACGAAGCCCGCATCCTCCAGCAAGCTGTTGTTAAAATGCCAATTGGCCGGCCCCGGCCTCTCCGCGCAGAGGGAGGCTGTCACGGTGGCTATGTGATGGTCAGAAAATGGGGCCGGCCGGATGCAGGAGGAGTGGGCTTGTGTAAGATGAAAGCGTGATAAATAAATGCGGTCCAACCGGGAGTGGCGCGACCGATGGGCCTCCACCCGGACAAAGGTGAACGTGGAAGTGTCATCCGGGTGGTGGTCGCGCCAGACGTCCACCAGGGAGTGGTGTTCGACTATCTCCTGGAGGACGGCGACGGCGGCCGGGCTCTGCTCGGTTCCCGAGCGGTCCCGTTCCTCAAGGGTGATGTTAAAGTCCCCTCCCAGGACCAGGCACTCCTGAGGATCCAAGGTGCCGAGGAAGGCGGATGCCTGCTGATAGAATTGCAGCCGCTCCGGGCTCGCTGCTGGGGCATAGATGTTGACGAGGTTGACTACGAGTCCCTCCATGTGGACCCGGAGGTGCAGCAGGCGACCCGGCACAGCCTCGGCGACCCCCAGCACCTCGGGCCGTAGTTCGGGGGAGAACAGGGTCGCCACTCCACCCGTATGAACTGTGAGGTGGCTAAAGTAGACCCTGTCCCCCCAATCCAGCCGCCAGCTGTCTTCGGCGGTCGGATCCGTATGGGTCTCCTGCAGGAAAACCACAGAGTACCTCCCCTCTCGAAGGAAGGAGAGCACCTGGGACCTGCGGAGACCCATCTTACAGCCACGGGTGTTCAATGTTGCGATGGTAAAGGGTGCCATGAGGAGGGCTGGGGGGGATCCTCGCCGGCAGGGATGCTCGTGGCTCCCGGCGGGCCGCGCAGCAGTCCGTGACCCACCCCGTAGGTGAGTAAGGAGTCACGGAAGTGGCGGACCCGCTGGTAGGCCGCGGTGCCCTGTCTCCCGGTCCTTTTCCCCTCCCCCATGAGGGCCCTTGCGGCTCGGAGAATTTGATTAAAGTCCCCCCATCGCTGGAGGGCAAGTTGGACTTTGTTGCGGGAGCCACGGACGTCTTCTAGGAACTCCCGCAACTCCTCTCGCAGCGCATGGGGGGCTGGGGTTATGGTCTGGTTGCTTCCCGATGGGGCCCTTGGTACAGCCCCCTGGCCCAGCGAGATGGGCAGACAGGGTGAGGACCCCCGACGGGGCTCCTGATGGGTTGACCTGAATGCTGGGGCGATAGGGGGCGGCGGAGGGAGGATAGCAGCCCCTGGTGGGTCGGGACGGGCAAACACAAAGGCCATTCCCTGGGAGTCATCTGTTGGAAAGGGGAGGGAGACAGTCCCAGGGGTGGCAATGATATCTCGGGAGGTGGGCGGGATAAGGGCAGGGGCAGGGGTAGAGGTGAGAGTCTGGGTCGAGAGAGGGCTCTCACTGAGGCCGGGCGCAAGCTCTCTGGTGGATTTGGCAGCCACGGCATCAGGAGGTGGACTTTCTTCTGTAGGGTCCTCTCTCGGAAAGGAGGTCGAGTGCTCCTCACCAGCGAGGGATGCCCCTGGTGGCTCAGGTTCCAGCCACGTGGCACTGGCCGTCGCCTCAACTGGCTCGGCGGCTCTCAGCGGGGTGCCCTCTGCAGCCGGGTTGATGGAGGAGTCCAGGGGCTCCTCGGAGGTGGGAGCAGAAGCAACGGTTAGGGGGAGGGAGTATGGGGAAAGGGGGGCTGGAAAGAAGTCGTCCAGATCGAGGCCCGCTGGCATGGGATCGTCCTCCCCCTGGGTGACCGGGGTCAGACCCAGGGCCTCGATCTCCTCATATATAGAGGGGAAATTGTTTTCCGCTACCCCGGGATTCTCCCCGCCGGCACCTGACGCGACGGTTACTTCGGGGCACACTGGGGTTTCAGATGGTGCCTCGGGGGTCTTGGAGGGGAGGGACTCCCGTGGAGGGGAGATACCACCTTCCAGTGCTGCCACGTCTTCCCCAGCCGGCTCTGGTGGGTGGAACACACCCGTGGGTAGAGCGGAAGGCTCGGCATCGGTGCCCCCCTTCCTGGTCTTCCGGGGGGCCTCCGCATCAGATGGGAGGAGCGGAGCTCGAGCCTTCCGCTTGCCCCGCTTCCCCTGGACTAGGGCCCAGCCCTCCATGGCATCATCCGGGGGCTGGCTAGCAGGGGTTGTGTCAGGGGGCAGAGGCGATGGCTCAGGGACTCGAGGGGGTAACGGTGGGGCAGCACAAGGGAGGGAAGATTCCCCTTGGGGCGGGCCCTCTCCCATGCTTGGCGCTGTCCCTGCCGCACCCTCCTCCACAGGCCTCGCCAGATTGCAAGCAGCGGGGGCGGGGTTCTCCCGCTCGTCTGGGCGTAGTGGGGGAGGTGCCCCTTGGGCCCGAGCGGGAGCAATGGTGGACTGGGAAGGAGGAGGGGCGGTTTCAGGTGCCGGGCAGCCAGGGGCGTCAGCGATGACGGGGCTGGTGCCCTGCCGGGGCTCGGGGGTCCTGGGTGCCCCTTCTTCCCGGGCCAGGGGGCAGTCCCTCCGGACATGCCCCATCGCCCGGCAGAGGTAGCACCGGGCCTCCCCCGTGGAATAATGCACCCTGTAAGGGGTCCCCTGGTAGGGGACTAGGAAGGACCCCTCGAGTGCCTCTCTGTCGCGCGCCGCCGGCGGCAGTTGAAGCTGCACTTGCCGGCGGAAGGAGAGGACGTGACGGAGGGCGGGGTCTTTGCAGCCCAATGGGAGAGGGCTGATGACAGAGATGGGCTTCCCCAAGGTAGAAAGGGCGGGTAACAGGGCGGCATTGGGGAGAAAGGGAGGGACGGAGGTCAGGACCAGGCGGACGCCCAGGTCCTCTAGCGGCTCTAAAGGGACGAACACGCCCCCCCCCGCCAGGCCCTTCTCCACCGCCTCCTGGGCGGCGGCCTCCGATGCTAAGAAGAAGACGACCTTGCCATACATTTTGGAGGCCGCCACAATGGTCGTGGGCCCCACCACCCTTGCCAATGCCCGCACATAGGTCTCCACGTGGGGTGAGGCGGGCACCAGGAGGCAACGGACGCCGTGCTTCCTGGTCATGGTGGGAAAGGGGCCCCGGCCGCTATAGATGGTAGCGGAGGCGGTGGGCTGGAGAAATGATGTAGCGGCAGGCGAAGGGGCTGCCGCCACCTGGGCGTATGCTCTGGGGGCCTGGGGAGGGACACCTGCAGAGCTGGTGGAGGGAACAGCGGGGAGGGGCGCCCCAGCTGGAGATGGGGCCGGGGCATTGGGGACAGCCCCTGCCATGGAGGGCCTGGTCTTTTTAGTGGGGCCCTTCCCCTTCTTCTTCCCCTGGCCCTTCCCGCCGGCTGGGAGGACTCCCCCCAAATCTGAGGGGGTGAGAGACGTGGCAGCAGTGGAGGTCACCCCGGTGCCCGTCGCTGCTGGTGCCGCAGCGGGGGCGATGTCAGATGGTTTGGCAGCGGAGGTAGAAGCTTGAGGGGGTGACGGAGGGGTAGGCGGGGGAGGGGGAGCTTGGGCTGCTGGAGAGGTCTCACCCGTCTCATCCCCCGCCATCATGAGCAAGGAGGAAAGGGGGGACACCAAAAGGAGGAGGGGAGAGGGGAAGCAGGTCGACCACTCCTCCCCGCTAGGCTGCAGGCAGGGGAGGAGGGTGCCAAAAGGGGTGGGCTGGACGGGGGGCAATCAGGGGTTAGGGGTCAGTCACCGACACAAGGTGGAATTCCGGCTCCTCTTGGTGCACTATGGGGGGGGGGGGATTCAACAACATTGAAGGTGCAGTGAAGAGGGTTGCAACTGAAATGGGGAGTTGCACAAGCGCATGGGAGGGGGCCTGGGCACATGGAGTGAGGGGCTAAGCGGTCTGGGGGTAGAACAGGGAAACCAAGGGGCTAGCTTCAGAGGCTGGGGCGGGGCAAACAAACAAAGGCTGCAGAAGGAAATGGGCGGGGCAGGCAAACAAACTGAAGCTAGTAAGGGGGGCTGGAGCAAAAGAGGAGGCAAAGCAAGTGGCAAATGGGGCAGGTAGTAAAGGGCAAAGCTGGGAGTTAGGCAGTCCGGGGGGGCACATGTGCCCATGTGCACTTGCACAAGTCTTTTTTAGCTGGCTGCTGCTTCTGGCCCAAAAGGTGGAAATAGGGCGTGGCAAGCCAAGCAAGCAGCTGAGTCCAGAGGCAGGAGCTGAGGCAGATGGTATACAGCCAGTGGGGGTGGTGGAGGGGGCAGCGGTGGTGGTAATAGTGGTGGAGGTTGGGGGGGACACACAGATGGATCGGGGGGCAGCTCCATACCACACCCCCTGTGTCCCTACAAACACAGTCAAAACCCCCACCACAAGAGCACAGTTTGGAAATTACTCAGTCTTATGGTCCCCTCCACGGTGGTCTGCAAAGTCTCTAGGTGCTGCCCCACTGGCAGATGATCCTCTTCTTCTCCTCCTCGGGCTTCAGCAGCTCCAGGCAGTGGCCTCTGCAGCAGCACCAGCAGCAGCTCCAGGAACTCCAGGTGGTGGTCCAGGCAGGCAGAAAGGACCCCTCTCAGGTGGTGGTGCTGGTGGTGGTATCCACAACAGCAGTGGCTGGGGTCCCTCACTCCTCCTCTCTGGGGAGTGGGCTAGCAGCCCCCCCCCGGGGCTGCAGTTGCAGCAGTAGCAGCACCCAAGTGTGGGGGGTCCAGCAACCAGGTAGCAGAGAAGGGGGGGGTGGGTGTCTGGCCCAGCCAGGGGAGCAGCTGGAGCAGCAGGGAGAGCTTAGGGCCTAGTAGCAGCAGGAGTAGCAGCTTCCCACCTCCCTCCAAGCTAGAAGGCTATGGGAGAGCAGTCTTATTGGGATCCGGGAAGTGGGCGGGCGAAGCCCGTCCACTGCTAAAGGGTCCCCCCCAGCCTAAAAGGGGGATCCACAGGACCTAGATACCCAAAAAATTCCGGGGGACAACTAATAAAATAACAGGGACAGGAGTGCGGTTAAAGGGTCAAAAGAAGGGAACCGGACGGGGACACCGAGCAGAGAACCCCGGACAGAGCCCACTGCTCCTCAAAGGCGTCAAGGGAGTCAGAGGACGCCGCCCAGAGGAACTCTGCCCGGATACGTGAACGGACCGAGGATCGGAAATAGGCCCCACAGTCACAGGAGACTCCATCGGCCAACCTCCTCACTCTGGTTTTGTAGATGGCCATTTTAGCTAGGGCCAGGAGGAGGTTGACCAGGAGATCCCGGGACTTTGTGGGGCCACGGATAGGGAGTGCATAAATGAGAAGGTGAGGGGAGAAGTGCAACCAAAAACGTAATAAGATATTGGTGAGGAGCCGG
This sequence comes from Dermochelys coriacea, assembly GCF_009764565.3. Lineage (NCBI taxonomy): Eukaryota > Metazoa > Chordata > Testudines > Dermochelyidae > Dermochelys > Dermochelys coriacea. The sequence goes on along the minus strand of NC_050068.2, from coordinate 205,711,475 downwards.
AATAGGGGCTGCAGTCTGGCACACTCCAGGTAGACATGTGCCAGGGTATCCCTCACGCCGCAAAAGGGGCAGGTGTCTGGGATTGTGGTGAACCACGCCAAGTACACGCCCGTGCTCACGGCTCCGTGAAGGAGCCGCCAACTGACATCCCCGGCGGGCTTTGGGACTAAGATGGAATATAGGCTGGCCCACCGGGGCTCTTCACCCTCCAAAGGTGGCAGGAGGTCCCGCCATTTTGTATCGGGGCGGGACACGAGGGTGCGGGCGTGAAGGGTGTGGAACACGAGCGTGTAGAGATGTTTTCTTGGCGCGGTTTGAAAACAGACCGGCTGCATCTCGTGCAGCCGGCTTCTAGTGAAGGGGTGAAGGGATCGGTTGGGTCCACGGGGGAGGGGTCCAATTAAAAGGTCCGGCGGGCCTGGGGTAGTGGGTGGGCGGGGCGTGCCCTCGTGCAGGACCCGGTCGAGATAAACCCGAGCAGCGGGCGGCAAAGCGGCCTTCACCTCCTGAAGTATGCATCGGGGAGTACAAGGTCTGGAAAGCCCCATGCGCTGAGCGAAGGTTAGGGGATCCAGCCAGTCTCCCCGGTCATAGTCCAGGAGGTCTCCGACTCTTGTGACCTCTGCCAGGACCAACCTCTGGCGCACCGAGCGGGACTCCGCCACCTGCAAACGGAGCTGGGGGTTGTGTAGCAGGGGCTCCGCGAGGAGATCTGCCCCCTCGGTGGCCGCCACGGACCTGCTCGTTGTAAAGAGTTTCCAGGTCCGGAGGAGGTCCTGGTAGAAGACCGGCAGCCCGGAGAGGTCTCGCGGAAGACCTCTCGGATGGAGATAAAGGAGCTGCCGGTCGTATCGGAGCCCTCGGAAGCGGCGCAGGAAGGCGTGCGCCAGTATGCTCCACGCCGGACTACCTGCACCATAAAGGAGCCTCTGCAGGGTCTGGAGGCGGAAGACATGGACCTGAGTAAGCAGACATTTGAGGCCCTGCCCTCCCTCCTCCACAGGTAGATGGAGAACCCCTGCAGGGACCCAGTGCAGTCCTGACCAAAAGAACTCCAGAATCGATGTCCGCAGGTTGGTCAGGAAAGCCGGGGCCGGGACCAGGGTGTTGAGCCGGTACCAAAGCATGGACAGGACTAGTTGATTAAGCACTAACGCTCTCCCTCGAAGGGAGAGGCACCGGAGCAGTCCTGTCCATTTCCGGAGCCGCTCTATCACCCCGCCCTCTAAATTCTGCCAGTTCTCCGGCAGAGAGGGATGCGTGGCAGAAAGGTAAACGCCCAGATAGAGCAGCGGACCCGTGCTCCACCGGATGGCTTGAAGCGCGGGTGGGCGGGGGCTCGCCTGCCGCCAGTCCCCTACCACCAAGCCAGAGCTCTTGACCCAGTTGACCCGCTCAGAGGAGGCTGCTGAATAGATGGCCTGGCAAGCCTCCACTCGCACCAAGTCGCCCGGGTCCTGGACCATGAGGAGCACGTCATCAGCGTACGCCGACAGGACCAGCCGCAGCTCCGGCTCCCTCAGCACCAACCCTGTCAACCTCCTTCGGAGGAGACAGAGGAAGGGCTCGATCGCCAGAGCGTAGAGCTGGCCTGAGAGGGGGCACCCCTGCCGTACTCCTCGCCCGAAGTTGACCGGTTCGGTCAGGGTCCAGTTGAGTCTTACCAGACACTCTGCGGAAGCGTACAGCACCCGGAGAAAGTTCACAAACCTGGGTCCGAAGCCAAATGCCTGCAGAGTGCTCATTAGATACCCGTGATCCATCCTGTCGAACGCCTTCTCCTGATCTAAAGACAGGAGGGCGAACGACAGACCATCCCTTCACCCAAGTTCCAATAGGTCCCGGACCAGATATAGGTTGTCGAAGATACTGCGGCCCGGGACGGTGTAGGTCTGGTCTGGGTGGACCACGTCCGCCAGCGCGGACCCTAGCCTCAGGGAGATGGCTTTTGCCACGATTTTGTAGTCCGTGCTGAGGAGCGAGACGGGACGCCAATTTCGTAAATCGCGGAGGTCCCCCTTCTTCGGCAATAAGGCGAGCACGGCTCGCCTGCACGAAAGAGGGAGGACCCCGCTCTGCAAAGACTCGGGCCAGACGGTGACTAGGTCTGGGCCCAGGACGTCCCAGAACACGCGGTAGAACTCCACGGTCAGCCCGTCCATGCCCGGAGATTTATTGGTGGGCATGCGACGGAGGGCTTCCGAGAACTCGGCCAGAGTGAGAGGCAGCTCTAGCCGGTCTCGGTCGCCCACGCTGACCGTCGGGAGCTCCTCCCACAGCACTCTGCAAGCGTTAGGATCGGTCGGCTCCGGGGAGAAAAGGCTTGCGTAGAAGGCTCTCGCCCTCTCGCACATCTCCACCGGATCCGTGAGGGGGGTGCCATCCTCAGTCAGTAGGCAGATGATATGTTTCTTAGCCCCCCTCTTTTTTTCCAGGGCATAGAAGAAGCGGGAGCCGCAATCCATCTCCCGAAGGAGACGGATGCGGGATCGAACAAAGGCACCCCGGGCCCGATGGTCCTCGAGGCTCCGGAGCTCCTCCCGCTTCTCCCGGCACGCTCCGCAGAGGGGTGGATCCTCGGGGCTGGCGGCCAGACGCCTCTCCAGCTCTAAGACCTCCCGTTCCAACTGCTCTATCGCTGCATCCCTCCGTCGGCTGGTGCCCCGGGTGTAGTCACGGCAGAAGAGCCGAGCGCGCACCTTCCCTACGTCCCACCACCGCCGTGCCGAGGGAAAGGCACGCCGCTGCCCTCGCCAGGCCAGCCAGAACTCCCGGAAGGACGCCACGAAGCCCGCATCCTCCAGCAAGCTGTTGTTAAAATGCCAATAGGCCGGCCCCGGCCTCTCCGCGCAGAGGGAGGCTGTCACGGTGGCTATGTGATGGTCAGAAAATGGGGCCGGCCGGATGCTGGAGGAGTGGGCTCGTGTAAGATGAAAGCGTGATAAATAAATGCGGTCCAACCGGGAGTGGCGCGACCGATGGGCCTCCACCCGGACAAAGGTGAACGTGGAAGTGTCATCCGGGTGGTGGTCGCGCCAGACGTCCACCAGGGAGTGGTGTTCGACTATCTCCTGGAGGACGGCCACGGCGGCCGGGCTCTTCTCGGTCCCCGAGCGGTCCCGTTCCTCAAGGGTGATGTTAAAGTCCCCTCCCAGGACCAGGCACTCCTGAGGATCCAAGGTGCCGAGGAAGGCGGATGCCTGCTGATAGAATTGCAGCCGCTCCGGGCTCGCTGCTGGGGCATAGATGTTGACGAGGTTGACTATGAGCCCCTCCATTTGGACCCGGAGGTGCAGCAGGCGACCCGGCACAGCCTCGGCGACCCCCAGCACCTCGGGCCGTAGGTCGGGGGAGAACAGGGTCGCCACTCCACCCGTATGAACTGTGAGGTGGCTAAAGTAGACCCTGTCCCCCCAATCCAGCCGCCAGCTGTCTTCGGCGGTCGGATCCGTATGGGTCTCCTGCAGGAAAACCACAGAGTACCTCCCCTCTCGAAGGAAGGAGAGCACCTGGGACCTGCGGAGACCCATCTTACAGCCACGGGTGTTCAATGTTGCGATGGTAAAGGGTGCCATGAGGAGGGCTGGGGGGGATCCTCGCCGGCAGGGATGCTCGTGGCTCCCGGCGGGCCGCGCAGCAGTCCGTGACCCACCCCGTAGGTGAGTAAGGAGTCACGGAAGTGGCGGACCCGCTGGTAGGCCGCGGCGCCCTGTCTCCCGGTCCTTTTCCCCTCCCCCATGAGGGCCCTTGCGGCCCGGAGGATTTGATTAAAGTCCCCCCATCGCTGGAGGGCAAGCTGGACTTTGTTGCGGGAGCCACGGACGTCTTCTAGGAACTCCCGCAACTCCTCTCGCAGCGCATGGGGGGCTGGGGTTATGGTCTGGTTGCTTCCCGATGGGGCCCTTGGTAAAGCCCCCTGGCCCAGCGAGACGGGCAGACAGGGTGCGGACCCCCGACGGGGCTCTTGATGGGTTGACCTGAATGCTGGGGCGATAGGGGGCGGCGGAGGGAGGATAGCAGCCCCTGGTGGGTCGGGACGGGTAAACACAAAGGCCATTCCCTGGGAGTCATCTGTTGGAAAGGGGAAGGAGACTGTCCCAGGGGTGGCAATAATATCTCGGGAGGTGGGCGGGAGAAGGGCAGGGGCAGGGGTAGAGATGAGATTCTGGGTCGGGAGAGAGCTCTCACCGATGCCGGGCGCAAGCTGTCTGGTGGATTTGGCAGCCACGGCATCAGGAGGTGGACTTTCTTCTGTAGGGTCCTCTCCCGGAAAGGAGGTCAAATGGTCCTCACCAGCGAGGGATGCCCCTGGTGGCTCAGGTTCCAGCCGCGTGGCACTGGCCGTCGCCTCAACTGGCTCGGTGGCTCTCAGCAGGGTGCCCTCTGCAGCCGGGTTGATGGAGGAGTCCAGGGGCTCCTCGGAGGAGGGAGCAGCAGCAACGGTTACGGGGAGGGAGTATGGGGAAAAGGGGGCTGGAAAGAAGTCGCCCAGATCGAGGCCCGCTGGCATAGGATCGTCCTCCCCCTGGGTGACCGGGGTCAGACCCAGGGCCTCGATCTCCTCATATATAGAGGGGAAATTATTTTCCGCTACCCCAGGATTCTCCCCGCCGGCACCTGACGCGATGGTTACTTTGGGGCACACTGGGGTTTCAGATGGTGCCTCGGGAGTCTTGGAGGGGAGGGACTCCCGTGGAGGGGAGATACCGCCTTCCAGTGCTGCCACGTCTTCCCCAGCCGGCTCTGGTGGGTGGAACACACCCGTGGGTAGAGCGGAAGGCTCGGCATCGGTGCCCCCCTTCCTGGTCTTCCGGGGGGCCTCCGCATCAGATGGGAGGAGCGGAGCTCGAGCCTTCCGCTTGCCCCGCTGCCCCTGGACTAGGGCCCAGCCCTCCATGGCATCATCCGGGGGCTGGCTAGCAGGGGTTGTGTCAGGGGGCAGAGGCGATGGCTCAGGGACTCGAGGGGGTAACGGTGGGGCAGCACAAGGGAGGGAAGATTCCCCTTGGGGCGGGTCCTCTCCCATGCAGGGCGGTGTACCTGCCGCACCCTCCTCCACAGGCCTCGCCAGATTGCAAACAGCGGGGGAGGGGTTCTCCCGCTCGTTTGGGCATAGTGGGGGAGGTGCCCCTTGGGCCTGAGCGGGAGCAATGGTGGATTGTGAAGGAGGAGGGGCGGTTTCAGGTGCCGGGCAGCCAGGGGCGTCGGCGATGACGGGGCCGGTGCCCTGCCGGGGCTCGGGGGTTCTGAGTGCCCCTTCTTCCCGGGCCAGGGGGCAGTCCCTCCGGACGTGCCCCATCGCCCAGCAGAGGTAGCACCGGGCCTCCCCCGTGGAATAATGCACCCTGTAAGGTGTCCCCTGGTAGGGGACTAGGAAAGACCCCTCCAGTGCCTCTCCGTCACGCGCCGCCGGCGGCAGTTGAAGCTGCACTTGCCGGCGGAACGAGAGGACGTGACGGAGGGCAGGGTCTTTGCAGCCCAACGGGAGAGGGCTGATGACAGAGATGGGCTTTCCCAAGGTAGAAAGGGCGGGTAACAGGGCGGCATTGGGCAGAAAGGGAGGGACGGAGGTCAGGACCAGGCGGACGCCCAGGTCCTCTAGTGGCTCTAAGGGGACGAACACGCCCCCCACCGCCAGGCCCTTCTCCACCGCCTCCTGGGCGGCGGCCTCCGATGCTAGGAAGAAGAAGACCTTACCATACATTTTGGAGGCCGCCACAATGGTCGTGGGCCCCACCACCCTCGCCAACGCCCGCACATAGGTCTCCACGTGGGGTGATGCGGGCACCAGGAGGCAACGGACGCCGTGCTTCCTAGTCATGGTGGGAAAGGGGCCCCGGCCGCTATAGATGGTAGCGGAGGCGGTGGGCTGGAGAAATGATGTAGCGGCAGGCGGGGGGGCTGCCGCCACCTGGGCGTATGCTCTAGGGGCCGGGGGAGGGACACCTGCAGAGCTGGTGGAGGGAACAGCGGGGAGGGGCGCCTCAGCTGGAGATGGGGCCGGGGCATCGGGGACAGCCCCTGCCATGGAGGGCCTGGTCTTTTTAGCGGGGCCCTTCCCCTTCTTCTTCCCCCAGCCGGCGGGAAGGGCCAGGGGGACTCCCCCCAAATCTGAGGGGGGGAGAGATGTGGTAGCAGTGGAGGTCACCCCGGTGCCCGTCGCTGCTGGTACCCCAGCGGGGGCGATGGCAGATGGTTTGGCGGCAGAGGTAGAAGCTTGGGGGGGTGACAGAGGGGCAGGCGGGGGAGGGGGAGCTCGGGCTACTGGAGAGGTCTCACCCGTCTCATCCCTCGCCATCATGAGCAAGGAGGAAAGGGAGGACATCAAAAGGAGGAGGGGAGAGGGGAAGCAGGTCGACCACTCCTCCCCGCTAGGCTGCAGGCAGGGGAGCAGGGCGCCAAAAGGGGTGGGCTGGACGGGGGGCAATCAGGGGTTAGGGGTCAGTCACCGACACAAGGTGGAAATTCCGGCTCCTCTTGGTGCACTATGGGGGGCAGGATTCAACAACATTGAAGGTGCAGTGAAGAGGGTTGCAACTGAAATGGGGAATTGCACAAGCGCATGGGAGGGGGCATGGGCACCTGGAGCGAGGGGTTAAGCGGTCTGGGGGTAGAACAGGGAAACCAAGGGGCTAGCTTCAGAGGCTGGGGCGGGGCAAACAAACAAAGGCTGCAGAAGGAAATGGGCGGGGCAGGCGAACAAACTGAAGCTAGTAAGGGGGGCTGGAGCAAAAGAGGAGGCAAAGCAAGTGGCAAATGGGGCAGGTAGTAAAGGGCAAAGCTGGGGGATAGGCAGTCCAGGGGGGGCACATGTGCCCATGTGCACTTGCACAAGTCTTTTTTAGCTTGCTGCTGCTTCTGGCCCAAAGGGTGGAAATAGGGCGTGGCAAGCCAAGCAAGCAGCTGAGTCCAGAGGCAGGAGCTGAGGCAGATGGTATACAGCCAGTGGGGGTGGTGGAGGGGGCAGCGGTGGTGGTAACAGTGGTGGGGGTTGGGGGGGACACACAGATGGATCAGGGGGCAGCTCCACGCCACACCCCCCGTGTCCCTACAAACACAGTCAAAACCCCCACCACAAGAGCACAGTTTGAAATTACTCAGTCTTAGGCCCCTTCCACGGTGGTCTGCAAAGTCTCTAGGTGCTGCCCCACTGGCAGATGATCCTCTTCTTCTCCTCCTTGGGCTTCAGCAGCTCCAGGCAGCGGCCTCCGCAGCAGCAGCAGTTCCAGGAACTCCAGGTGGTGGTCCAGGCAGGCAGAAAGGACCCCTCTCAGGTGGTGGTGCTGGTGGTGGTATCCACAACAGCAGTGGCTGGGGTCCCTCACTCCTCCTCTCTGGGGAGTGGGCTAGCAGCCCCCCCCCGGGGCTGCAGTTGCAGCAGTAGCAGCACCCAAGTGTGGGGGGTCCAGCAACCAGGTAGCAGAGAAGGGGGGGGTGGGTGTCTGGCCCAGCCAGGGGAGCAGCTGGAGCAGCAGGGAGAGCTTAGGGCCTAGTAGCAGCAGGAGTAGCAGCTTCCCACCTCCCTCCAAGCTAGAAGGCTATGGGAGAGCAGTGGGGGAGAGAGAGAGAGATTCGCTCCAGGCTAAACAAATCCCTGGCACCAGGGTAAGTGAAATGGCCGCTGCTCCAGGTCAATTAAGACACCTGGGGCCAATTAAGAACTTTCCAGAAGGCAGGGAGAAGGCTAGGTTGATTGGGACACCTGAAGCCAATCAGGGGCTGGCTGAAACTCGTTAAAGCCTCCCAGTTAGTCAGATGGCTGTGCATGTCAGGAGCTGTGGGAGGAAGTTGCGCTGTTGGAGAGGCTGAGTAGTACACACCATATCAGGCACAAGGAAGGAGGTAAGGGTGAAGTGGAGCTTGAGGAAGTGAGGGCTGCTGTGGGGGAAGTAGCCCAGGGAATTGTACATGTCATGTTTCTAAAAGGTCAGCTACCATAGCTGATACTATTAGGGTCCCTGGGCTAGAGCCCGGAGTAGAGGGTGGGCCTGGGTCCCCCCCCACCTTTGCCCCCTGATTAATCACTGAGACTGGGAGACAACAGAGACTGTGCAAGGAAGGATAACTTCTCCTCACCTCCCTCGCTGACTTATGATGAAAATGACTCAGTAGATTGTGATCCCTGTCTCTAGAGAAAGAAGGGTTACGTGGAGGGTCACAGTGAGCCTCTGAGGCTAGCAAAATCCGCTAGGACCCACGGGACCGACGGAGGCAAGGACAGAGCTTTGTCACAGTACTTGAAAATTATTATCATGTCCCCCTTCAGTCTTCTCTTCTCCAGACTAAACTAACCCAGTTTTTCCAATCTTTTCTCATAGGTCATGTTTTCTAGATCTTTAATCATTCTTGTTGCTCTTCTTTGGGCTTTCTCTAATTTGTCCATATCTTTCTGAAATTTGGTTCCCAGAACTAGCCACAATACTCCATCTGAGGTCTTATCAGCATGAAATAGAGTGGAAGAATTACTTCTTGTGTCTTGCTTACAACACTCCTAATATATCCCATGATGATGTTCGCTTTTTTTTTTTTTGCAAGTGTAACACTGCTGACTCATATTTAGCTTGTGATCCACTATAATCCCCAGATCCCTTTCTGCAGTACTCCTTCCTAGGCAGTCATTTCCCATTTTATATTTGTGCAGCTGATTTTTCCTTCCTAAGTGAATTACTTTGCATTTGTCCTTATTGAATTTCATCCTATTTACTTCAGACCATTTCTCCAGGCTGTCCAGATCATTTTGAATTTTAATCCTACCCTCCAAAGCACTTGCAACCCCTCCCAGCTTGGCTTCGTCTGCAAACTTTAGAAGTGTACTCTCTATGCCATTATCTAAACCATTTATGAAGATATTGAACAGAATGAGACCCAGGACCCATCCCTGCGAGACCCCACTTGATATGTCCTTCCAGCTTTACTGTGAACCACAGATAACCACTCTCTGGGAATAGTTTTCCACCAGTTATGCACTCACCTTATAGTAGCTCCATCTAGGTTGTATTTCCCTAGTTTGTTTATGAGAAGATTGTGCAAGATAGTATTAAAAGCCTGACGACAGTCAAGATTTACCATATTTACCACTTTCCCCTATCCACAAGGCTTGTTATCCTGTCAAAGAAAGATATTAGGTTGCTTTGACACAAGTTTTTCTAGACAAATCCATGTTACTTATCATCTTATTATCTTTGCAAAGTAATTGCTTGATTATTTACTCCATTATCTTTCCAGGTACTGAAGTTAAGCTGACTGGTCTGTAATTCCTCAGGTTGTCCTTATTCGCCTTTTTATCGACTGGCACTATATTTGTCCTCTTCTGGGCCTCTGTAATCTCTCCTGTCTTTCATGAGTTTTTGAAGATAATCGTTAATGGTTCAAATATCTCTTCGTCAGCTCCTAGCCTCAGTGTGGGGTGCAAAAACTCGTGCACAGGCCTAATGGACATTGCTAATGAAAATTGCCAATGGAAGGTGCATGATGTGTACCTTCACTTGAATTGGAGCACCCATAGGGGACACATCTTGAAGAACCAGTTACTACAGAGGGTGAGTAAGCTTTTCTTACCTACCTTATAGTAACTTGAGTTCTTCAAGTTGAATGCCCTATCAGTATTCATGACCAGTCTTCTTTCCCCTCTGCTCAGATTCTCTCTTGATTTGCAGTAGAGTGATGGTCAGTCCTCAGTGCCTCTTATGCCCTCAGCAGGGAGCATGAGCAGGAGAAGGGCAGAGGAGTGGACCAATGGTCACTGCTACTGAAGAATTTCCAATTCTCAGTGCATGGAGCTCATGCACGCCCACAGTGACTATCATAGGACCACACGTTTTGAAGAACTCCAATTGATATAAGGAAAGTAACTTTCCTTTTTTGTTTTGTGTAACAAAGATTTTTGGCTTAGAAGAAGGGATCTAAAATGACAAAGAACCCAGACAGCAAAGGGCTTCTTGGTTAAGAAGGAAACATAAAAGGAAAAGTAAGTGGCCACTTCTGGATTTGGCTGATCTGTGCAGATGTAAGCCATGTTTAGATGTAAATGCTGATCTGCCTCAGAAAGATGGTGGGGAGAGTGGGGTTGCACCGAGGTGACCTCAGTCATTCTTCTCAGGCTGCACTAAGTTGTATGACATTTGCTGTGTCCCTCACAAGCCCTCATCTATGGGTCCATCCTCTCCACTGCTACTGGTGTGTGAGTCTTTTTGGGAGGACTGTGAAACAGCCTGGATTAAAATGACAGCAATAAGTAGATGACACCCAGCTCTGTATCCTCTTCACATTAGCCACAATCAGTGCCAGCTTCCAGCTTTCCCAAGGCCTGGCTGGGAGCAGCATCTGGAAGAGCAGCTCGCTGGAGGGAAGTCTGGGAAAGACTAATGTGATGCTGGTGGAAATAGGAGAAAATAATTGGAAGAACTCATCACTTCTTAAACATCCTCCTGCACGTCAGTTTGACAGTCTGCATTCTCAGTGTTCTTCCAGGATCCTCCCTGATTCTGTGTACCCATATAGGGACACCCTTTTCCAAGCACTACTGGCAAGGCCATGACATCTCCTGTAAGAATGGGATTTAGCCCCGTGATCCAGGCAATCACCTCTAGGCCACAATACTGTAAATCTCTTGTAGCTAGGTCTGAAATCACCCACCTTCAAACAGCTACAGTCAAGTCCAGTCCCTGTTCACTGGAGGGAAGGGAGAAATGTATCCTTGAGTGCTCACTTTGTATGTTTGGGAGGCACTCTTCAGATACTACAGTAATGGGGTTGTCTAAAAACCAGCTAGACTGATTTTAACAATTCCTCTTCTTCCCATCCTCTTTCTGTTTGTATTGTGGCTTTAAAGGGTTGCTTGAAAGGCTCTTAAATGGCATCAAATATCCTTGTTGGGATAAAAGCAGACTCATTTAATAACATATAAGGACAGAAGGGCACCACTATGATCATCTAGTCTGAGCTCCTGTTTACACAGGCCTTGGGACTTCCCTGAATTAGCTCTTGTTTGAAGGAGAGCAGATTTTTTAGAAAAATATTCTGTCTTGATTTAAATATTGTCAGTGATAGAGAATCAACGACAACCCTTGGTAAGCGGTTCCAATGGTTAGTAATTCTCACTATTATTTACACCTTATTTCTAGTCTGAATTTATTTAGCTTCAGCTTCCAGACATTGGATGGTGTTATACCTTTCTTTGCTAGATTGTAGATCCCCTTATCAAATTTTTGTTCCCACGTACTTATAAACTGTGATCAAATCACCCCTTAACCTTCTCTTTGTTAAGCTAAATAGATTGAGCTCCTTGAGTCTATCACTATAAGGCAGGATTTCTAATCCTTTAATCATTGTCGTGGCTCTTCCCTGAACCCTCTTCAATTTATCAACATCCTTCTTGAATTGTGAACACCAGAGCTGGACACCATATTCCCGCAGTGGTCTAACCAAGCCAAATACAGAGGTAAAATAGCCTCTCTGTTCCTGCTTGTTGTTCCCGTTTATGCACCCAAGGATCATATTAACCCTTTTGTTCATAGTGTTGCACTAGGAGCTCATGTTCAGCTGATAATCCACCATGAGCCCCATGTCTTTTTCAGTCACTTCTTTCCAAGATAGAGGTACCCCAACCTGTAAGTATGGTCTGCATTCTTTGTTCCTAGATTCATATCTTTTCATTTAGCCATATTAAAACAAGTATTGGTTGCCTGTGCCCAACTTACCAAGTGATCCAGATCGCTCTGTATCAGTGATCTGTCCTATTCATTATTTACCACTTTTGCAATCTTTCTATCTTCTGCAAGTTTTATAAGTGATTTAATGTTTTCTTTCAGACCACTGATAAAAATGTTAAATAGTGTAAGGCCAAGAAGTGATCCTTCTGGGACAACACTAGAAACATATCCACTTGATGATGATTCCTCATTTACAATTACGTTTTTAAAAGCTATCAGTTAGTCTAATTTTATTCCATTTAATGTGTGTCGTGTTGATTTTGTATCATTCTAGTTTCTTAATAAAAATGTCATGTTGTACCAAGTCAAGCACCTTACAGAAGTCTATTACCAATCCTATTAATTTTATCAACCAAACTTGTAAACTGATTTGAAAAAATCAAGTTAGTTTGACAAGATCTATATTCCATAAAGTGATAGCTCTCAGGCTGCTGCTGTGAAAGTCTGATCCTGTTTCTTTAAGAGAAGACAAATGGACAAAATAGAGGTGACAGGAAAAATAGCAAAGTAGAGGGAAATGCAGCTTGTGTCTGCTGCTTGGAATCCAGTTGCTGGGAGACCGCAGGCCTAGCAGACGATACATGACCTCACTAACCATTTCTAGACTCTTGCTTTACTCCTCTGTCTATGGGAAGTGTTTGGCTGAGTTGCTCCCATTTTCTCTGGCCAGTTAGTGGGAAGCAATGTTACTTATTGAGACCAGGGCTGATTTGGCATAATTTGCCTTCCGAAACTGGTTATGGCAAATTGTTGCACAGTTAGATTTGTCCTGGCTGGCTAAGTCAGAATTCTACTGGAGAGGAAAGGGGGAGGGATAAAGTGAGGACAGAGACTGATAACCCAGAAGGGATAGCAGGAACCCTCAGTTCACATCTCAGCTCCAATGAGAGAGATCTACCAGCACCTTGGACCTTTTGCAATGAGACGTTAGACCAGGAAATACCACAGCAATGACCCTAGCAGAACAGATAGAGGTCAAGCGACATTGCTCCTACTATTTGCCTTCTCTGGAGCTTTTGATACTGCCCTAAAGATCAGGTGACCTGCTTATATGACATGGCTGGAGTTAATAGTCCAGCGCTACACTGGCTCCAATTGTTCTCCACCAAGACTAGAGTTTAGTCCTGAGAACCTGCTTCTTTTCTCCAGCAGCCCTTGATCCAGAATCCTATAAATATGTAGCCTATCTTCATCTTCTTTTGTAGCTATATGAGGCCTCTTGCAGAGAGAGGGAGACTCCACAGGTTCTGCTGCCAACAATTTGCTGACAGCACCCAGCTGCATATCTCATTCTCTACAGACACAATGGATACCCTTTCTAAGATGTCCCAATGGCTGCCAACAATCACCTCCTCAGGGAAGAGCAGCTGGTGATGCTAGTGGAGAGAGGGAAGCACTTTAGAGAGCTCAGTGAGACACTGGCCTCCTATGAAAGGCAGCTGTCCTTCATCATCACAAAGCCATTCGGTTCTGCTCAGTTCATCGCTAAACCTGGTCTGCAAGGCAGCAATGCCTTCTTCCACCTTTAACTTGCTATCACATTTTACCCCATCCTTTCAGCTGAGGCTCCACATTCTCAACACCCCCTCTCTTGGTTTAGAGTGATTGGGACTGAAGGTGGCAGCCATTCAGAAGCTCCAGCTGCCTGACTCCACAGTGGCTCAAACTGGAAAGACATCATGCTGTTCTCCATTGGCTCCTGTTCACATCTGGTGCCAACTCACAGCCTAGGTCAATCTTCTACACCATCTATGGATCAAAAAAACCTCACTAGGTCAGTGCCTCTCACCTCCATCCATGGTCCCATGATCCATCTGTACTCCTCTGGGAGAAAGCAGACTAAAAAAATCCCAGGGTAAAGCTTGGAAATGCCAAGAAATTAAAGAGTTCTTGATCAAGAGGTGCCTGACTGTTGAATGAGCTACTGCCAGACAGCTCACTGAGCCAGAGCCTGACCATCCTCAGAGCAGGTTGCAGGAAGCACCTGTGCCAAAACTTTCTTGCCCTAACTGACAACAAGGAAACATTAACATTGACAAACAAAACCAACCCAATCCAAGAACACTTCCTAGGAGAAGTACAGAGAAGAACCTACTATGAAGTCCTCTATGGACAACGTTGTCTAGAGCTGTCATAGATATGTAAGCAAACAGAATTAAGGCCTGATGTATGCCAGCAGGCCCCTGGAGTCTGTGTGGATTGTAGAAATGCTACAGCAGGTTCAGATAAATTTTAAAGTGGAGGTTTTCCGTGAATTAAAAGAGCAATTAATCATGTACTGACTACAGGATCCCCTGTGTGTGTTACTTATTAAATTCAGTCAATTTGATGCCATTTCCATTTTCAGTTTGAGATTGTAGGAAAAGCATATTGGCTGGCTGTTTCTGCTAGAACAACCAGCAGTGAAATAGTTAATGTTGGTATTTAAGTCATAATCGCTAGGTAACAAGCCATTGAGATGATGGGGACAGTTCACACCTCTCTGACCTATTTTTCAGGCTTTCTGCAAACACAGGCAGCCGACACTGCATCAGTTCCACTTGATGCCTGTTTTCAAAGTTTTCTTCCTAAACAAAAGGAGTAGAAACAGAGACTGTTTTATGAAAGCTCAGATTCTCGAACATACTTCTGCAGCAAGGGGTGAATACTGTGTCTGTGAAATAATGGAGTATACTGGCCTTTGACTATGGGCACTATAGAAATATAAATTAAATACAGAGACAGGCACCTAGAGATATTTCACAGTTGGGGAAACTGAGATACAGAGATGCAACAATGTTTGTAAGGTGCCTTAATTGCTAAGGATAATCATTATTGGTTCATTTAAAAGACTACTGGAAAATAAAGTCTGGGGAATAATCCCTGCAGTGGCTTAAGAGGAAGTCTCTCTGTGATGCTATTGACAAGCTGTTGTTTTCTAAATGGAAAGGTAACAGGGAAGTGATGTTGATCCAGCTGGGTATTCAGTGGGGCAGAAGATAAAATACTCTCTCGATTTAAGGGCTGAACAAAGCTGTGGGTCAATTCTTCAAGCTTCTTGATGTGTCTGTACTTACAGCACTTGCTCAGTGCCAATGTTATCACCAACAGCAATAGTGTCCGCTCCTTCCATTGCAATGGCAATTATCTCAGTGCAGTTAGCATGGTGAGCTTTCAACATTCATCATGGAAGCATGGATTATGGTCCCTGCTCACAGCAAACCATCTCAGTTACTGAAGCTGCCAGAGAGCCTCCTCCATGAGGCTCCATTCTGGGTAACTGGCTCAGCATTCATATCAAAATGCACTGTCAGTGGAAGAACTAAATCCTAGTAAAGGTTCAGCAGGTGGTCGCTGGGCTTTGCAATTCATCTGGTACCAAACAGCTTCGGGTTAGCTGCCAGGCAGTGCTGTGATAGCATACATTAGTTGTAGATGATCTGATGGGGTTGGACTAGATGACCTCCTGAGGTCCCTTCCAACCCTGATATTCTATGAGCAGGGGAATAACTGGAATCACTGTTGCAGAGCTGTTAGTTAGTTGTGAGGGCTGGATGCTAAGGAGCCGTTCTATAGGAACCAGCAGATTTGGAGAGCTCTGTCCACAGCGGCCAGCAAGGTTTTCTTCCCTTGGGAAGGAACCCTGTCCTTTTGTTAAAGGAGAGCTGTGCAGGAATAAATGTGGTTTTGGGGTGTGTGTGTGTGGGGGGGGTGTTTTTTTAAGCACTATATGAATTCACAGTATTGATTTGGAGGAAAGGGAGGGTGCCCAGGCTGAAGGGAACCAACTGGTAGTGAGGAAATGAAAGAGGTGTTGGGGGAGGGTGGAGATGCGTTGCAGAGAGCACAATAGGAAATGACAGCAGAGATGAAGCATGGAGCTGAGTTGCCTTTACTCCCTCCCACCATTTTTCACTTCTTCCTGAGCAAGGGGCTGCCCAACCTCAGCGCCTCATGCAAAGGTGCCACATGCTGGTATTGGATGTCGTTCTCTGACCCGGCCCCTTTTCAAGCAAAGGTTTGGATGTCACAGAAGCATCAAAAGTTTACATGTTTAGCTGAACCTAGAAGTCTCCTGTTCCCACCCCCTGCCCAAATCTCCAAGAGGGAGGGAGGTCCAGTAATTTACTCCCACCGAACTCTTTTGTGGGGAGGAATGTCCTGCAGGCCTGTTCCCTGCTTGTCTCAAGGACCCTCATCCCCATAGTCTCCCCTTCAAAGGGCTGCATTCCTGTTTGTGGTGCTCATGTGACTAGGGTAGTTTCTCTCATGGCCAGTGTGATCCCTCAGCCTTCCTATGCAGTCACCTTATTTGGGTCTCATTTCCCCATCACCTGCTGGTGGTCTCCTTCTGTCCCTATCATACACTGCAGTTGTCAGCAAAAAGGCTGCTGTTCTCATTTGGATGGTGCCTTTTCAGTCACTGGCGAATGCTGCTTCTCTTTGAGTGTGAGAGAAGTGCACGGGGACAGAATCTGATTGAACCTGTACTGAAGTAAGTCAGCAATAAAGCCAGGGGTCAGATGGATTTATATTGGAATGAGGCCCAAAGCTTGTGTCTAAGCCAGTGAAATGAACTGATTTTGATATGTGTAAAAAATGGCTCCTCATCTCCACCTCTCCTATGTCTGTATGTATGGTCATTTTCCAAGTATAGACAGGACCCTAGAGAAAACAAACTAGGGATGAGAAGCTCTTCTTGGGTGGCTTACTCCAGCTTCAGCAAGTGTGAAGAAGAAAATACTGACACCCCCTCCAAAAAGGTGTGGCTGCTTGCAGACACTGAGTGAAAGGAGGTTCAAAATCATCTACTGACTAGAAAGCAGGCCAGAGCCAAGGCTACTAGGAGGAGGAAAAGTGGTAACAGTGCAGCTAGGACCCAGCTAATAGCCTTTGGAGATTGCAAACTTGGACAGGAGGCCAAGGTCTGCCCTTGTGGATAACTCTAGGGCTAAATTCATCACAGGCTTCAGCAATGTTAAAAAACGAATTAATTTGGCCCAGTGGTGGCAAACATGCCCATAGCATTTGTGTGGCCAGATGTACTGAGAATGGCATTGCACAGAAAGTGGCAGGAGCTCCTGTAATTACACTAATGCCAGGCCGACATTAGAATCTTCTGCTGGTATAGTAATGGCACATGGGGTGAGTGTTTTTATGACATTTCTATCCTGGCAAAAGCCTTAGCACAGATGCAGTTCTACCATCATAAAATGTGCTTTAGCGGTATAGCTTATTTTGTTCAGGAAACTGGTATAAGGTAAGTCAGCAAAAGAAATCATGTGCCGGTGTTCCCATGAGGAGAGTTTGCCCATATAGCTATACTGGCAAACCCTTTCTGAGGTAGATAAGCTTTTAAATAGTTTGCATTACAGCCTCAGGCCTGTTAAAAGCCTGGCTTTTAGGAATGAGACTCCTAGCCTCCCATTATTGCATCAGGCCCAGGGGCCATATTTCACCATCTCACTTCAAGTCAACAGATCATCATAGCTATCAAAATACAGAACCTACCCATGAAGTGTCAATTACCAGTGTCAATTACCATGGCAAGTTTGTAAAAACAGCAGCAAACAAGAGAGAATGTTCCCAATCTTTATTACTGCAGACCCAGAGGAATCCATTGTACATATTCCAAATACAAAAATCACCCTCAAAGACTTCTCTTTCCCTGCTAGGAGAGGGAATGGAGTGTTCTCATGTATCTTGTTGCTGAGCCTCTTTTCTTCTTCAAAGCACATTTAGCCATGTCTGACAAAGAAACCACACATGACAATTGGAAGCAATTTCTAAAGCACTGGCAGCGGAATCTCCATCAATAAAATGACATTTCCATCACAAATCCTGCCATAGATCCTGCACAAATCCTGCCTAGCTTACATGTTATGTAAAAATCAGTGCAAAATGCTGCACTACCGCGATAGTGTCCCTTTAAACAAAACTAAAGGACGTTTAAAGATTAGGGTCCTTACACTCCTGGATTCTACCCCCTACTGCATATACATAGTAGAGAGTACAGGAGGATACCTTTATGATCAGAACAAGTTCTTGAACACTTTGTCCATTAAAAACTATATCACACATTGAAATAAATGCAGGCAGCATGTTCATTTCAACACATGATTTTAGGAACAATAATTGTGAGACAATCATATCCAAGATCCATCTAGTCCAGGCTCCTGTCTGACAGTGATCAGCCCCAGAAGCTTCAGAGGAGGATGAAAGAACCCCTACTACAGGCAGATGTGGGATAATCTGCCCTCCATGAAGGCCTCATTTTAATCCCTAATAGTTAAGAGATTGATTTAAACCCTGAAGCACCAGGTTTTATATCTCTTCCAAACTTTTGTTAACACTAACGTCTAAAAGTCTGACTGTTTTTATTATCCATGTAAGTGTCCTATCCCTCTTTGACTCTTGCTAAATTCTTGGCTTCAAAGACAACCTGTGTCAGTGAGCTCCATATTCTAATTATGTGTTGCGTGAAAATGCTTTTTTTTTATAATTAGATTTGCATTCACTACTTTTCAGATTTCTTTGGCTATCTGTTCATGTTATGAGACAGGGAGAACAGAAACTCCTGCTCTACCTTCTCTAGACCAGTCATTATTTTATGTATACTTGTATCATGTCCTCTCTTTCTCACCTTCTTTCTAAGGTAAATCCTAATCTTTTTCATCTTATTTCACAGGAGAATTTTTTCTTGTCTTTAATCAATTCTCATCACCCTACTCTAAACCCCCTCTAATTCTGCAATAAAATCCAGCTATCCTTTTGGCCAGCATACATATACAGGCATAGCACCTGCAGCCCAGTGATTATTTCAGTGTGTAGTCACACATGGCTTTGTTTTTTGTTTCCTCTCCCGAGCCCCCATCTGACTCATGGCTCACAGGAATACATATAGTGTATTCACTCACCATTCTTTCATTTCTGTTTTATTCTCCCCCTAAAAAAACAAAACAAAGGAAATGTTATGCAAAAATCCTATAGTAATGCACTGTTGAGTTTCTAAACAATTGTTTATTTGTATTTCAAAAGGACAGAATTACACACTGCATTAGCAGTTACTCGGCTTGTCTTCGCTACTGTGCTAAATCGGTGCCATTGCCTTCAATGCAGCAGCACCAATTTAGTACATCTGGTGAAGATGCATTAAGTTGACAGGACAGCACTCTCCCGTCGGCGTAATTACTTCACCTCAAAAAGAGGCGGCAGCTATGTTGGCATGAGAGTTTCTCCCACCGACATAGTCTGGCGTAGACACCGCTTTCGGTCAGTGTTACTTACGTCATGGGGGGGGTGTATTTTCATACCCCTGAGTGACATAACTTACATCAACTTAAGTGGTAGTGTAGACAATGCTTCATTCAGAGTATACCTGAAGTTCTATACGGAAATAATGTAACCTGGTACACAGAATGGCCAGGGGGTTATACAGGTAAGTGAGGTAAAGGGGAAGTACACAGTGATGATATAAGCTCATTGTATTATGGTGCAGTAAGTGGATTTGTAAACATATAGCTAGAGCTTGGTGTGGCTTTTTCTTTCTACATGTGTAAGCACTTCTGATATCTAGTGTAGCTATGCCATGTTTCCATGAAAAAGTTGGATGCATTAGGGGTGGGCATTTATTTGAATTTAAGTTTGAGATTCTAAATCTACAAAAATCAGGAATTTTGAAAAGGAGAGATCCAACAGCTAAGCGAGTCCCTTGCAGATCGATAATCAAATAAATGCACTGCAGGCATTTGCAGGATGTTGCTTCCAAACATTCTGAGCTTGAGCCGATCACACACTTGCAATCAAGGCAAAGTCAGCATGCAACAAAATGTAATGTATGCTTTTTCCAAATACATTCATCAGGAAAGTCAGACCAAATGGTAACATTTCAGGAAAGTTATAAGCACTTGAAAACGTGGTCTTTGAATGAATGTGTCAGAACAGCCATAGCCATATTTCTGCTACCACAGCCCCAGTACATTAGGGCCAGATGCTGCTTGACTTGCTCATGTGAACAGTCCAACCGCAGCTAGTAGGACCACTCCTATGAGTATGAGGTTAATAACACAAGGAAGCTGGGAGTGAGCCTCCCACCCTAGGTAGACAGACGTGTGCTAGCTCAGTTTGAGCTAGCGTGCTAAAAATAGCAGTGTAGACATTGAAGCTCAGGCAGCCCTCCAGCTCAGACCCAGGGAGTCAGTTGGGCTTGAGAGGCCAACCCCAACCTCCATATGCTATGGACAGTGGCAGAATAAGGAAGAGATGTAAGTAGTGCAAACTCCCAGTTCCCTGAACTAATCTTCCCACCCCTTGACAACCATAAGTGGAAGTTCACTGTTTAATAGTTAAACTACATCTTTAAGGTTTAGACAGTAAAAATCTCTTGGGAGTTAAACCAAATACAGTGACCGACTGCTTTGGACAGGGGTTCCTAAGGCATAATGCTCAGGACTGCTTCCAGGCAGCAATGCTGGCAGTCTGCAAGAGATCCAGATGCTGCTACCCCTGAGGGACATTCTGATGGAGAGAAAGGTGCTTCTCCATCCTGTGTACAGTCAGGATGGTGCCCTGAACAAAGCGGGTGCAGCTTCCTTCCCTCCCCAGGGACTGAGCACTAATGACTGGGGCAGGGAAAACAGATCTCAAACTCACCTGACTCATCTTCTCTCTTTCCAGGGGCTACATCAGCCTGAGATTGTCTGTCCGATGTAGCAGAATGGCTCACCATTAACCCTCCTTGCTGGGTCTCATCATGCAGTGTATCATACAATACTTGGCTGGCTAGGACAACATAAGGGCTCTCTATAACCTCTGCCACACACTGTTCAGCAGCTGTTCCACTGAGAGCAGAACTGGCTGCCACAGGAGGAGGACTCTCCGGTATCTTGCTCACAGATTCTCCATTACCCAGCACCTGTTGTCCCACCAGTGAAGAGTTCTGAGCCACTACTATGTCCGTGCTCCTGTGGATGATCTGATGAGCAGCACTGATGTGTTTCCACTGGGACTGCCTCACTGTACCCAAAAAAGAGAGAGGATTTTCACTTGGAGCCATATTGCAAGAATTCTTTACATGTACACCCACCCTCCCCCACTCCCCCAAAGGCAGCTCTTAGCTTACAAGAGCTATGAAAAAACCTGTCTCAGGAAAAATCACACCCTTCTGGTTTTGGCTGATAGGGTTCTACTGCCATCTAATAGCAGCAAGCAACTTTGCATTTTGCTTTGAAGGCAAGCTGTAGAAATGGAAAGAACTGTCAAGTGTGTTTCTTTCCTACTCAGGGCAAAAGTGAGAAAGGTATACTCCTGTATTTTAAAATCATTTTCCCATCACTATTTGTTTATTGAAACAAATCTTTGAAAGCGTGCATCTGAAATCTGTCCCCTAAACCACAGGATTTTTACTCTAGCACTGATGCACAACACTGGCTTTTTACAGCTTTGTTATTACAGGATATCTTATGAGTGCTGAGCTGAGTTTACTATAGGCTACTAATTTGTTATTGTAGGTTTGCTGATGAGTGCTGAGTTCAAAGAATACCTGAAACGGGAGACAGAATAGACCCACTAAGTCACCTATTTTATCTCCTTGGGCCCATGCAGGACGGTTCCTTACTGTACATTTTATAGTTTTCCTCCAGTCAAACACTCCCATCCTTTGCTTGGGTGACAATTCCCCCAGTCTAAAGCATTCAGCCTATATTTTCCTTTCCTTAATATTATCCCATTACTTGTAGTTCCCTCTGTGTTTATAGCTTTCAGATATTAGTACACTGTCCCCCCCACCCCCATCATGATTAAAAAGGAGTTTGGTTGTGTAGGCAGGAGTGAACCATGGTCTGCAAAAGTCCAAGGTTGTCCCAGGGTTTGGATCCATCTACACTGCAAGACTGAATCACGTTTTAACTGAAACTGAAACCCATGTTGAATCCTGTGGGTCTAACATGCTGTAACAAGCTCCCCAACATGGTAGTTGCAACAGTATAAATGGGACTGCACTATCATGTCTGAATATCATTAATGTGCTGATTACTCATCTTCCAGACCCATAATGAAGACGTAAACTAAAGTAATACTGGATCTACACTAAACCCTGCAGCTCCTCTCTGACTCAATACATTGCCAGTGACCAGCTCTCATTTGTTTTCTTGAGGCTGTTTTCAATCCACATGGCAGTGCTCCTCTTTTCCAAGGCATTTTGACTTCATTTGGAGAGATATTGCATCAAATGCTAAATCCCATGGAGCTGCTGCACTCCCTTCAGCCACTTCTATTGGAATTCCATCCAAAAAAGGGGTGAGAGTTGTCCTTTCTAAAGCCTTTCTAAAAGTGCACGAAAGATCATATAGGCCCTGTCCCATTGGCCTATACACAATCGTAGGTCGCCCAGGGATCCAAGTATGGCCAACGGGGTGGCGCATATGGTATGGATGGAGGCATCAATGGGCACTTGTACCAGTGAAATGGTGGCTGTGGATGTCTCTCACAAGTGAGATCAATTTCCTCAAAGATCTTTGAAAAAGTGCCTCTGTTGGGATGGAGAGGAGCACCTTTGACAGATAATTGAGCGACTGAGGCAAGATGGTCATTAGAATCCTCCTCTTACAGATCACTCTGGAGTGGTGGGAGCAATGGAAGCAAAAGAAGGTAAAACCGTCAGTACCAGAAAGCTGTCTGGAGATCAAGAGCAGATTGGAGCTGAGCAATGGTGATCCGGGTGTCTTGGACATGTCCAATGTCTTGGACATTCTTGTGGAAAACAAAACTCAAACAGTATGTGGCCTGAGATGAAGTAATGGCGGCTGATACAGTTGACTGTACTGAATCTCATATGCCTGGGGTGGGGAAGGGGAGAGACTCCAAATGGAGTCCGAGCAGACTTCTTTACCGATTGAGAAGAGGTAGAGCTCTTCTTGCTACCTCACTCCTCTGATGGTATTGGAGCCCCACATTTTGAAGTCTTTAGGCTTTACAGTGTTCTCAGTATCTGAGGAACCAACAGCCTTGTGGGTAGCGAATCAGAGACCGATGGATGCCGAAGTGGCTGGCGTCATTGGGAACTATGATTTCAAGGTAGATTCCCTACCTGGAGAACTTGAGGCAAGGTCTTGGAAGTCTTATGAGAGGAATCTTTGGTCTTCCTCTTAGACACCCTCGAGGAGTGTGTCTCGGAGACAGCAGATGTACCCAATTTACTGGAGATCAGCATACGGGGGAGTCCCTTGGACTGGATCAGAGGCTGGGTGCAGCGAGCTCTCCACCATGGATAGTCCAAATTTGATCTCCCTGATTTTTTCTGAGTCTAGATTTTAATACCAGAGAGAAGTGGTACTTTTGGAAATATGAGATTCCTGAGGCAATGAATGCATGGGATTGCCTGTCACTCACTGGGATTGCCTCCAGCCATGATAGGAAGTGTTTGAAACCAAGAGAACCAGGCATGCTCTCCCAGTAACATAAAGCTCCCAGGAGGGGAGAAACTAAGAAAGAGATAAATACATCTAAAACTACTACTAACTACCTCTAAAAACAATTATAATAAACTAACTAATATAAGAGCTAAAGGGATACAGTTGAGGTAAAACTCAAAATGGAAAACTGCTAAGGCTCCATCTCAGGCCGAAGTGGTTGAGAAGGAACTGAAGGCGGTTCACTTGCACATCACTATATAACAGTGCTAGCATGAAACTAAGTAACATGCATGTGCTGGCCAAACAGACACTGCTTTGTGAAATCTCCAATCAAAGAGTAAGTGCACCACAGGTGGAGCATCTACAGGGACACTACTCGAAGACGAGAAAGTTACTTATCTTGTAATTCTGCTTCTCGGAAAATATCATGATGCAGGATTCTCACTCCTGAGTCTTGGCTCCATAGCCTGAGACTGGCAGAATGCCACTAGTGCTTAAGATTTTTTGACCTCTAAGGGCAGCAGTAGCAGGTCAAAGCATGAGCCAGGCCCCCTACTGGCAGGCACACGGCTGCATATAAATGATGTCTTTGGAACTTTCCAATTAGTTCCTTCCTGACAATGTTCGGAGAATGAATTTCCACTGGAGCTGCACCATATCAAGTATTGCTCCAGCTCTTCTTCGTGACCCCAGTGCATTCTTTCCTGGGTCCAACCTTGCCTTCTGGTCAGGTCCTATCTGGTTTATCCCAAATTTTGGAGTCCTTTGACACTCATCTGTAGTCATGTGTGTCCCTGGACCATCAAACTACACTACACATTCTCACCCATCTCCCTGCTCCCACAAGTCCTGCACAAGGTGCGGCAGGATTATACTATAGTCTTTCTCATAGCCCCCTCCTGGCATCACCAGTATTTGCTCACAGATCTCCTTTGCCTTTCCACTCACCCCCCGCCAATCTGCTTCCCGAATCTCCTCACACAGGCGCACAGCCACCTGTGGCACCCCAACCCATGCCCTCTCTACCTCACGGCTTGGTATTTGGATGGGGCTCGCATGTAGACAGGGTGTGCTCTGACCCGTGTGTGACAGCCTCACTCACAGCAGACAGCCATCCATTAGAGCCTGTTATCAGGTTAAATGGCGCCGCTTCACTGCATGGGTGCACCGCCACCCCCTAGACTTCTTCTCCATTCCCCATGCTCCTGGATTACCTCCTTCACCTCCACAAGTCAAGCCTTGCCCACTCCTCCATCCATGTCCACCTGGCAGTGATCAGTGCCTTTCTTCCTCCTGTTTTCCATCTTCACCCACCTGACTACCACCTGCTTCTTTCATGGTCTTCCCCTCTGTGCAGAAACTACTCTCTCTTGGGCCCTGAACCTTGACCTCTACACCCTCATTAAGCCACCCTTTGAACTCCTTGTGACCTGCTCCCTCACCCCATCTCTCCATAAAAAGTGACCTTTTTGGTGGCCATCACCTCTGCACAGTGAGTTAGTGAGCTGGCAGCCATGACTGCGGACCCCTCCTTTTCGGTCTTCCACAAGGACAAGATCTCCCGGAATCTTCACCCCAAATTCATCCCGAAGATAGCCTCCCCATTCCACCTCAACCAGTGCATTAACCTCCCGATCGTCTACCCTAAACCACACGCCTCCCCCAGGGAATGCACATTATTCTCTCTCAACATCCACTGGGCATTAGCTTTTTATCTCCACGCACCCAAGCCTTCCTGGTCTTGCCCTGGCTCTTCCTCACCATTGCAGAGAGCTGCCAGGGCCATGCCCTCTCTTCACAATGCCTCTCCAAATGGATCTCTCATTGTATTGAGGACTTCTATGCGCTCTTTCATGACCTGTTCCCTCCCTCAGGAGTCACGGTTCACTCCACATGGGCATATGCTGCCACGACAGTCTTCCTTGTGGATGTTCTGGGGCAGGACATTTGTAGGGTGGGCACTTGGTCCTCTGTCCACATATTTTCTACCCATTATGCCATTGCACCTGCAACAGCAACAGATGCAGCAGTCGATCGGGCTGTCCTGCAGACTGTAACTTCTCAAGAGTTCTGGTCTCCCATGTTTAAAAAGGATGAATTCAAACTGGAGCAGGTACAGAGAAGGGCTACTAGGATGATCCGAGGAATGGAAAACTTGTCTTATGAAAGGAGACTCAAGGAGCTTGGCTTGTTTAGCTTAACTAAAAGAAGGTTGAGGGGAGATATGATTGCTCTCTATAAATATATCAGAGGGATAAATACAGGAGAGGGAGAGGAATTATTTAAGATCAGCACCAATGTGGACACAAGAACAAATGGGTATAAACTGGCCACCAGGAAGTTTAGACTTGAAATCAGACGAAGGTTTTTAACCATCAGAGGAGTGAAGTTTTGGAATAGCCTTCCAAGGGAAGCAGTGGGGGCAAAAGATCTATCTGATTTTAAGATTCTACTTGATAAGTTTATGGAGGAGATGGTATGATAGGATAATGGGATTTTGGTAAGTAATTGATCTTTAACTATTCAGGGTAAATAGGACTAATCCCCTGAGATGGGATATTAGATGGATGGGATCTGAGTTAACCAGGAAAGAATTTTCTGTAGTATCTGGCTGGTGAATCTTGCCCATATGCTCAGGGTTTAGCTGATTGCCATATTTGGGGTCGGGAAGGAATTTTCCTCCAGGGCAGATTGGAGAGGCCCTGGAGGTTTTTCGCCTTCCTCTGTAGCATGGGGCATGGTTGACTTGAGGGAGGCTTCTCTGCTCCTTGAAGTCTTTAAACCATGATTTAAGGACTTCAATAGCTCAGACATAGGTGAGGTTTTTCATAGGAGTGGGTGAGTGAGATTCTGTGGCCTGCGCTGTGCAGGAGGTCGGACTAGATGATCAGAATGGTCCCTTCTGACCTTAGTATCTATGAATCTAAGAGCCCTCGCACCCACCTCTACACTGAGCACTCCTTGCTACTCTCCCACATATGGAATTGACATAGGCATTATCACTCGAACAAGATGGTCCAGGGAATGAGAGGGGGGTCGCCTTGTGAGCCAGGACAGAGGGCTCCTCTGGGGTAGAAGAACCTCCTGGATGAGGGCAAGCTAGTTGCCAAGGTGGCCCTCCAAGCCATGGTTGACACCACTGACACCACATCCCACTCTCTGGCATCCAGGGTGGTGCTGTGCCATAATTTGTGGCTTCAATTCAATTCAATTTCTGAAAGAGGTCCAGACTACCTTAGAGTACATCCCCTTTGACAACTACAAGCTCTTCAGCAATAAAACGGATGAATCCCTCCACTGCCTTAAGGACTTCTGTGCCACCCTCCGCTTACTGGGCATCTATACCCCAGCCCTAACGGTAGGTGGCAGTGGTTGTCTTTTGACCCCATTCCCCCAATGCCCACAAGGGCCATCTTGCCAACGCCCACATACACAGTCCCCTCACTACTCTGCTGCTGTTACCTGTACCATTTCCACCTTTCCACAACGCCTGTCCAAAGGATGTAGGATGGCCAGGAATTGGTTCTGGGGGTCCTGAACGTCTTCCACTTGCAGGCTGAGGGCTGCAGCCATACGATGAAGTAGGCCCTCGTATGGGGATGAGCACATCATCTGGGGACGAAGAGGCCCCAGTAGGGACTGGCGATGTGGCAATGCCCTGGGTTTCTGCATAGACGGAGGGAGAGGCAGTGTGGGTCGGAGACAATTGGAGATGTGGCAGAGACAGTACCCCTCAGTCCCGGTAAAGGTCCCAGGAGGGCCAGTGGGACCAGTCATACAGATCCGCAGGCATCACCAGTCCCCGAGGGTCATGGAACCATGTCACGGCAGAGGGACCATACACAGGTAGGTAGAGCTGGCACCGAGGGTTCAGGCTACAGGAATGCAAAGATGAGAAGACATGTTCCAGCTCAGAGGACTCTCCAAATCAGAAGACAGATTTGGTAGAGGCAGGGCTGTCACGGTGCAAGGCGTGGAGATCCAGGAGCAGGAGAGGTTCAGTGCTCGACAGTGCCAGTGGAGACAGGCAGAGCGGAGCAGGATGCTGCCAGAGCAGGAGAGGTTCATCCGCCGAAGATGGAAGCCTCACCGCGACTGGAGGGGAACCAGCGTATGGCAGCATGAGCTCAGCCGCTGGCATCAAAGAGGACAAGCATCCCAGCATGCGTGGGACCAGGCGTGAAAGTCCGGATGGTCCCGGCCATGTCGACAGTTCCGGGGGTGAAGGTAGTGAGCCATGCACCATGGCCAGAAGTGGCACTGGCAGGATGCAGTGATGTGTGGACTTAGGCTCTATACGAGACTTCTTTGGAGGTGGAGCAGCTGGCTCGACGCGCAACTTCTCACCCAACCCGGCACAGCTCGGGGAGGCAATGCTGCATTTGGAAGTGGTTGCCATCAGGGAGTCACCCTTACACCGATGTCTGTGGTTCTTATGCACATGGTGGGGCTTCAGCAGTACCACCGGTGCCACACGGGAAGCGCTCACGTTAGCAACAGCCAGTGCTCCGGTGGATCTGTCAGCAGCACTGGATCCAATTGCTCACATGGGTGCACAGTCTCCTACATGAGGTATTTGCGGAGGTGAAGTTCTCCAGCTTCCCAAGTTCGAGATGGGAAGGAGTGGCAGATGGAGCTATGGGCCACGATGTGAGCTTCGCTGAGGCAACAGAGATAGCATTGGCGTTCATCGCTCACAAAGAAAGAACATGGGCATGAAGCACAGCTTTTAAAGCCAGCGTGCCAGGGCATAGCCCTGGGATGGGGAGCACCCTGTGAGGGGAAAAAAGGGGAAACCTAACAAATGACGGTGGACAACTATATACAACTAGAGGAAACTATTTACAGGAAAAAACAGACAAAAAGTTCTCTTAGCAGGCTAAGAGCACTGAAGAATAGGGGGTTCAAACTCTGGCCATGCAGCAGTAAGAGGGAATTGGAATGGCGTCAACCCCCAAAGCCTCAGACTTACCACATGGCCAACGCATGTGCGGGTCAACAAACACCACTACTACAAACAGTTCCATCTCTGGTGCATGGCACGCATGCGCATGCATGTTTGGAATCCACATAGGGACCATCATTCGAAGAAGAATTCCAGACTCCATCAATTTCTACTTCCAACTGGAACATCCCCAGGATTCTGAACTTAGACTTGCCAGGCAGGTTGAAAAGAGGCAACAATATGCATCCTACTATTTTGTTTCTTTTTCGCCTCTGCTGAATATGGAGCACAGGTTTTCATTGAGTTATTTATAATGACATTCATATCTTTTTCTTGAGTGGTTACCTCTTGTGTTCTAAATTAAATGTACATTGCTAAAATATATCAATGAAAAGGTGGCTTTTTTACATTTAAGTCTAAAAAATAACTCATTGCCATAAATTTTGCTAATTGTAACTCTCTAATGCACAGATCTACTCTGAAAAGTGGCTATGTAAAAGTGGCCATATCTGATCCCTGGATGTAGCTGCAGACTTCAGTGACCATAACTGGTTTGTACTGACTACTCTGTTAGTCCTACAGAACCTGTGCAGTTAAGAGAGGGAGCTATTCTAGCTCGTGCACCATCAACAGAATTGTTTGCTAGGTCCTTGATTGTTATTGTTTGGTGATACACAAGACAGAAAGAAGCTAGCATGATTCTTAAATCCCAGAATGTGTTTGCAGGGCTTGTAGTTAGCAAATATTCATATTTTTAATCAGTAAACTGTGAGCATATTTGCTTTGGAGTCAGAGAGAGACAGTAAAACATAGAACCCCTATTATGCTATTTTTTACATTTGCTTTTCAAAATTAATACACGCTTTATGGGGAGCGTGTCTGCAATCTTCTGAATGGGCCAGGCAAGAGAAGTCTCCTGATCAAGAACTGTCATTCTATCCTGATCATCATCATGACACATGGATTTCTAATGTCCTTCCATTCTCTGAACTATGGAGCCATAATATTCAGACTTGATTAAAACAATGTCCTCTCTACAATAGCATAAGATTTTCCACTGCAAACAGATGTCACGAAATCAATCATAAAACATTATATCTGTTCCTAGTTCTGGGCAAATTAGAAAGGAAGAAAGACAAAGAGAAAGAAACACAATATAAGCTTCCTTGTACATTTTCTATTTGCATAAATTTACTACAGATTAGGGACTTTTGCAGTCAGTGGGAAATTGTTACATACTCAATAATTCAGACTAATTCGGTGCTATTCAAATACTTATTTCAGTATATTCAAGGAACAATGGACTATTTCGGCTCTAGCATAAGTAGGTGCAGCTCCACTGATTTCAATGGAGTTACACCTGCTTACACTAGGGTTGAATTTGAGCCACTGTGCCTAAAAAGATTAGAGCACATAAATAGCAGTGTAAATTTTCAAGCTCATCTTGGAACCTGAGCTTCAAGACTCTCCCCCCTTGCCAGGTTTCAGAGCCCAGACTCCAGCCTGAGCCTGCACGACTACATTGCCATTTTTAGCCCTGCAGTGTGAGCCCCACAAGCTCAAGTCAGTTGACATGGGCTCTTACACTAGCTGTCATGGGTATTTTTTTGCTGTGTAGACAGATCCTCAGACTCTACAGAAACTCCTGGAAGATGGACCTTTCAGCCAATAAATCATAGTTTAAGAAGAGAACAAAGCTATTGGCCTCCTTACCTTTCTCCTTGACAGAGATTTTCTGTAATTCTGGTATCAGGAAACCATAAACCAGCTCTGCTACAATCTCTTCTGATTGCAGACGAGTTCGGCTACAGAACAAACATGGAGAGTGAAATTAACATTTATTACTTTACTTCCCACCACACCACTACCACACTCTGCTTAACATTTTTAAAAATTGTTTAACTATTTTGAAGTGAGTTTAGTGCTGGTGAAAGCAATTGTCAGCCAGGGAAAGTGAAGGCCTCCGTTTATCCACAAAAATTGGTACACAGCCATGACCCTAAGAGCATGCCCATGCCAGAAGGCAAGGGATTTCCTGGTATCTAGCACTGAATTTCAGCTGGCCTGACCAGCTCAGTGTTCCCCAACTAATTACTGTTATAATCTGTATCTAAAAGGTGTCATGTAACATGTCACCAGAAAACTAATAACTCGCTGATCATTAATATTCTTGCATGATACAGCTATGGTCAACCCACAAAGAATTATACAGATGTGCTGTAATTATGACTAAAATGTGTTTAAATCAGGCATGTCAGGGGAGTTAAAAAACATTTTTTTCCAAACGAATGCGGTTCTGCCTGCTTGAATGTGTTTCCCCTTTAAATTGTGCAAAGTGTGACCAAAGGCAAAGAAAAGCACATTTGCATACCCGGTAAACAAAGCCATTAGAAGATCAAGTGAGGAAAAAGTGTTTACTTAACAATGTCAACAAGGGATGGAGACTGCACTCCCAAGATACCCTCCTGCCTCTTAAAGCAGTGTCTTTGAGATATATACTTTTCAAAGGTTTACTGGAGAGGGGCAAAGAACCCCTAAAGTTATCCCTCCCCTGAGGAGATAAGGTAAACCAGCACCTTGGACTCTGTGGGTATCCTGACTAAGAGCTAGTCAGCCATTGTTAGAAAAGGAATACTGGTGAAGAAACTACCTTAAACAAAGACAGTAGCTTGTTATGTTAGGATTTAGCCATCAGAAAGCATATTTTTACTTGTTTATTTGCAGGGGCAGCAGGTTTGTATAATTTTTGGTGGTGCCCAGATTGGGTCCAAGTCCCGCCCCCCCACACCTGCCTTGTAAGCAATATATATTTTTTAAAATAATGTAAAAATGGACTGGAAACAGTAAACATTTAACAGTTTCCCTATATTGCATAATGTGGGGCGGTGTGGGGGGATGAGGGCTCTGGCTGGGGCTGGGGATGAGGGATTCAGGGCTAGGGCAGTGGGTTGGGGTGCCTGGGTGAGGGCTGCGGGTGGGACTGTGGATGAGGGGTTCACGATGCAGGAGGGGACTCAGGGCTGGACAGAGGGTTGGGGCGTGGGGGGATGAGGGCTCTGGCTGGGAGTGAGGGCTCTGGGGTGGGATTGGGGATGAGGGTTTTGGAGTGTGGGAGGGGGCTCAGGGCTAGGGCAGAGGTTTGGGGTGTGGGAGGGAGGGCTCTGGGGATGAGGAGCTTGGGGTGCAGGCCGTCTGCCCTGGGACTGGGGCCAGAGAGGAGGACTTCACAGTCCCCCCAGCCCTCTCCCTGCTGGCAGCAGCGAGCTCCAGGGGAAGGGTCCCCCTCTGCCCCCCAGCAGCACACTCACCCGGCACCGTCACTGCATGTGCTCCCAGGGGCTAGGTCCCTCTCAGGTGCAGGAAGTCCCCCCGCCTCCCCTGTGGTGGGTCCTGGAGGGGGGAGGGCTGTCTCTCCTCCCTCCGCAGGCAGCAGCTGTGCCATGACCTCACCTGCCGCCGGTGCCGCTCCCTTTTGTAGCCGGCAGTGGCCAGCAAGGGAGCGCAACACGGAGCAGCAGGGCAGCCGCCCGCCGCCCAGGGCGCAGGCAGGGACATTCTGGGGAAGGTGCGCAGGGGCGGCAGGTGGGGCTGGGGGAGAGACCTGGCACTGAACATTGGTGGAGCAGGGCCCCTGGGCCCTGAATTTGCTGGAGCCTCGGCACCACGATCCCATATAACTCGCTGCCCCTGTTTGTTTGTAATGCTTCTATCTTTATCCTTTATACTTGAACTCACTTATAACCTCTCTTTTTTGATTGAATAAACTTGTTTTACTTTTTATCTGCACTGGGGTTCTCAAACTTCATTGCACCTCAACCCCCTTCTGACAACAAAAATTACTACACGACCCCAGGAGTGGGGACTGAAACCTGAGCCCGCTCGAGCTCTGCCACCCTGGTGGATGCCAAAGCTGAAGACTAAGGGCTTCAGCCCTAGGCAGGTGGCCTGTAACCTGAGCCCCGCTGCCCAGGGCTAAAGCGCTGAGGCTTGGGCTTGGGCTTTGGCCCTGGTCCCCAGCAAGTCTAAGCCAGCCCTTGTAACTCCTTTTAAAATGGGGTCGCAACCCACAGTTTGAGAACTGCTGATCTATACAAACCCAGTGCTTTGGTTGAATTGAAGTGGTTGTTAACTCAGTCAAGATAACATCTGCTGTTGTTATCTCTTTAAAGCAGCAGCCAACTTAACTTCTGTTAGTTTTCCAGGAGAGGGCTGGAATGGATACAGCAGGGAGACAGTTTTAGGGAAATTTGGGGGTTGCAAGGGTGTGACCTGCATGCTTATATGCTGGCTGTTGGCATTTGGGCTATGCACCATAGCATTTAAGGCACCCAGAATTGCAAGGCAGGTGGTGACAGAACCCTTATTGGTCTGGGTTGAACCCAGAAATGTCACAACAGCCCTGGCTATATACCCCTATACTGACCTGTTGATGTGTGTTACTTCTGCACTGGAGAGACTCTCTCTACCATGAGAGGATCGCTAAGTCTGTCAGTTTAGTCTTTGGGTCCTTGCTGAATTGGCCAATTTCTTCCTTTTTGTAACTTCATTTTTTGGCTAGTCCCAGTGCCATCTTCCATGCCACATCTCAGGTCAGAGTTCCTCCTTGGGGGGCTACCGACCAGTCCAGGGGCTGAATGCATTATCTGCACTAGCAGGATGTTAAAGACCTGGGGAAAACTCATGTGGCTACACAACGCACAGCTGCTTTGCCATGGGGATGGGTTCTGTATCACTGTATTTTTAAGGCTAAGCACCAAAAGGGGTTAGAGAGACTGAACTGGAGGCATGGCAGCTCCTAAAAGACAGTCACTTCTGAGGCAAAGCTGAACACCAGATTGAGGTTTTCAGCAACATGATGAACTCAGCTCAGACCTACATAAGGAGCAGCCAATATGGCCGACCTCATTAAGATTAGCAGTTTCTTTAAAAAAAAAACTTGTTTTGACTTCTGAAAGAAAGGTGGGTTTATTTCTAGGAGGCTCATGCATCTGTTGTATTTCCTTTAAAGCCCATCTGCTCTAAACACTTTTAAGCCATAGAGGACAGGCCAGTTTCCAGATTAAAGGACACCTGCATATTAGCTGTTTTCTATGGCTGGGGTTTTCAAAGGAGTACAAGGAAGTTAGGTGGACAGCTTCCATGGAATTTCCACAAGGTGTGGGTGTCTAACTCCTTTGCATGCCTTTGAAAATCCTAGTGTAAAGGCTTTGCGGGGGGACATTGGGAAACTCTCATCTTTTGGTCAGGGCACATCAGCACAGCTGCCGGGAATAGGTCCTACCTCGCCACATCTGAGCTTGACTGGGAACCACCATATCTGCACATTTTTAGGAGTTGTTGTTACATACTTGGCTGAGCCTCCCTAGTGGATGAAAACTGCAGCATGTCTATGCAGTGTTATGAGTAGTATTGCCCCAACCTCGGTGCCGGCCCTAGACTATAAACTTAGCTAGCCAGCCAGGGTCTGAATTGTGCAAAGCAGTGTCTAACTGTACTTTGTCCACTCCAGGACATACCGGCTTTCCATTTCATAAGCAATGTCATTGATTTCCACAGCCACCTTCTGAATCTCTTCCCTGGCTTGTTCTTCAGCTGTGCTCTCCATGCTTTTCAGGATAACATCTTCCAGGTAAGAATCAACAGTACTCTGGTGCACTTTAACCACCTGAAACAAGCATCAAGATGTCTCTCATACTCAAGATACAAAATGTTCATTGCTGTGTAGTACGCACTTGCTGGGATTGTCTGTGGGGAGAGGCAAAGACCATGGTGTGTCAGCTGAGACTCTCCATTTAATCTGGACTATCTGAGGGCGATTGATTTAGAAGACATGTTCAGTCTATGAGAAGTTGTCTTAGGGTACATGTCTACACTGCACCTGGAAGCGTGCTTTCCAGCTCAGACAGACAGACATACACTAGTTCTGCTCAAGCTAGCATGCTAAAAATAGCAGCGTAGCCAGGGTAGCACAGGTAGTGGCTCAGGATAGCCGCCTGAGTACAAATCTGCCCAGTCTCCCAGGATATGTAACTCAGGCAACTTGCCTAAGATACACTGCCAAATTGTGAAGCTGCCATTTTTAGCACACTAGCTTGAGCACGCTTCCAGCTGCAGTGCAGATGAATCCATAATGTGAGGTGTGACTCTCTACACCCCAGGGAGCACCCTGTAACTCCCATATTCATCATTTGTATATAATTGTGATATTACATACAAAGCATGCCTTGTAAGATAACACAGAAAAAAATATGATCTACTGGAACCCATTGTTCTATCTATCTATCTAATGCATATGAAGTTATGAGAATTGTGTTATATAGTTTTCACTAAAATATGCTGTGGGTTTGGGAAGTGCCCAGATACTAGATCCCCAAAGACAGTAACCAGGGAAATAACCAATGCCTGGGTGGGCATTGAACAACCATCAACAGCCATTGTCCAGCAAGGGAGCTACGTAACAATGCAATGACTCACTTGCCCAACGCCACACCAGGAGAATTGCTCAACCTTGCCTGGTGGTGACTCAGTAATGCCCACCAGACATGCCTGGACTTGTGTTGTCCAAGCACCTGGACGAAGGGTATAAAACAGTACGCAGACGCTTGTTTCGCCTTTCTCCTCCGCACACCTATACTGCAAGCAACAAGGTCACTCAGGAGACTGAAGACTCCAACAGAGGAGACTGACCCAGGTTTCAAGGGTGAAACCCATGTATTATGAACTGCAATATCCAGTAGGGTGAGAAAAACTGCTTAATCTAGATGTTGCCCAGTCTAATAGGGATGAAAGTTTAGACTGCCTGCTTATATTTTATTGTCTTAGACTAAACGTCAGAGATAGTTACCAATCACTTATATCTATCTATAATGTCCTTCCTTAGAATTTTTTAAGGTCAGGCTTGACAAAGCCCTGGCTGGAATGATTTAGTTGGGGATTGGTCCTGCTTTGAGCAGGGGGTTGGACTAGATGACCTCCTGAGGTCCCTTCCAACCCTGATATTCTATGATTCTATCTTCTGTAATCAATAAACTTGTTTAACTGTTTATCTTTACCAGTGAGTTTGCTTGAAGTGCTTGGTAAGTTGGCTCAGGTTTAAAAAGGCTGGTGTATATCCACTTTCCATTGACGAAGTGGTGAACCAATTAATAAACTTGCATTGCTCAAGAAAGGATCCTGAGCAGTGCAAGATGGCATATTCCTGAGGTACATGGCTGGGAGCTGGGTGGGATTTGGCTCTAGTGCCTTTCTCTGTGTGATCCAAGAGTGGCTCTGGGAGCATTCATGCCATCTAGCTGGGTGTGGGGCTCCCCATGCGGTTGTGCTGAGTGATCACAGCGCATGGAGGGGTTTGCGGCTGGTCACTGGCAAAGCACTGTGCGAGTCAGCCCAGGCTGGAGAGAGTTCCGGGGGCACAGCAGTCCCACAGTCCCAGGCTGCACCCCGGGGATTCCATCACGAGGATTCCCTCTCTAATGGCCTTTTCCTGGGGAACTAGTTGTACAGAAACAAGTACAGAAAATGACCTGTGTCAAAGGCAAAACTGTGATCTTCTACGTTTCCTATTTCCTGTACAATGTGCTAGCTCCATTAACTGAATACCAAACGCCAACTCATTTCACATAGTCCTCTGAACAGCTGGCAAATAACACCTTACAGCATCAGGGCAGTTTAGATGTGATTAGAACTACCATGGCTTCAATAAATGAATCTTCTTGTAGTCACTTGAATTCTGAAGCAAAATACTTTATCAAAGCAATGTGGAACAGAAGCAGGATGAACACACTGGATTTCTTATAATGCATTTAGTTCAGATGTTCCCAGACCATGATCTGCCCAGCACTTGGTAGTGGTCCGCACAGAGATGGTTTATCATACTGTGCTGGCTTTCATCATTTCGAGCTCACTGGGAAGGGTGACATAAGGCGAGTGACAGGGAGATTAGTGGAGAACAGGAGCAGGGGTGCCTCTGAACCTCATGTTCTCCTCCAATGTGTGTGCCACGATCCTGGGGGGATGCCTCTCTTAGGGGAGTGAGTCTAAGCCTCTCTCCCTACCTGTGTGTGTGCACCAGCATCTGGGGGACCCAACTCCTCTATGGGAATCTGACATCCACCCCCATTCATGCCACCCTCATGTAAGCTGGATTCTGGTGGACTTATCCAGCCAGAGGCCCTCTCCATGACCCCCACCATATGAACAAGGATATGTGGAATCCCTGCTCCAGAGTATGAAGCTGGAACAGGCATACAGGTGGCATGCACCAAGAATACACTCCTGCCACAGAGGAGGAGAGTTGAGCATGGGCATGTTTGATGCATAGCATGGGTTCTCTGACATGAATGGAGCAGGTAATTCATCTCAGAGCTATTGTTTCAGGTTCTATTCATTTGCATGGGCTGTTCACATTCAGCTGAGAACACCTCATTGAGATGAATGGGCCACTTCACACCCCTTGGATTCTCCTGTGCTGCAGATGGACTTGTAGAATCCCTTTCCTCCATTCTCCCCGTATCCTTACTAAAAAGTCCCCCTTTCAGCATTGTAATGGACCACCAAGTCTTCTATAGTTAAGGTCTACACCAGCTCTCTATTTACAGCTTGACTCTAAGTGCACTAAAATTCACATTGTTACTCCAAATGCCTTCAAATATGGTGTTCATCATCTAAATCCAAAGAAGAGATATAAGAATCCTCTTTTGGGAAAAGTGAAGCCAGTCCAGTACAAATTAGAGATCTTCTTAAGGAAAGGGTACCATGGTACCAATGTGGACAATGAAATCCAGTCAACATTGAAGGAGACGCCATTGCTGGTATCAGTACCAGTGGTGGTAATAACAGGTTTCAGAGTAGCAGCCGTGTTAGTCTGTCTTCACAAAAAGAAAAGGAGTACTTAGAAAAGGCACATTAGAGACTAACAAATTTATTTGAGCATAAGCTTTCGTGAGCTACAGCTCACTTCATCGGATGCATTCAGTGGAAAATAATAAAGTCGTAGAGGTAGGTAGTACTGAAGTTGAAGAAGACAGTTATAGCGATGATGGTACTGAGGTCACGGACAGTCTTATGTCCTGTGCGGAAACCAATACCACAGATGGTACCAAAGCAGCTGCTGATGAATAGCTGTAGATTCATATGGCATTCTCATTACTGAGGTAGGAATCAATGAAGATAGCAGTACCGGTAGCGTCTTTGAAAGTGGGAACTGAATGTATAGGCTGGGACTGAACAGATGGTCCCAGTTGGTCCAACAATGATGAGTCCAGTACCGGGAGGTATAATGGTCCTTCGCAGTCGTAAAGGCCTGCAACACGTCAGGCACCGAGAGAGGAGGCAACATTTCAGCTGATGCCTCAGGAGACAATGCAGAAGGTGCAATCTCAATGGTACTGAGACTATCAGTACCAGAGTCAACAGCACTGTCTCATATGGTACTGGGGATTGCCCCTTGCAGCTTGTTGACTTGGTACTGGAGAACTTATGCTTGTGCTTCAGGATGGAAGATTCAGAGATTCCCAGGCCAGAAGGGACCACTGAGATCATCTAGTCTGACTTCCTGTATAATACAGGACATAGAACTTCCCCAAAATAACTGCTAGAGCAGATCTTTTAGAAAAAACATTCAATCTTGATTTAAGTTCCCAGTGATAGAGGATCCACCACGACCCTTGGTAAATTGTTCCAATGGTTAATTATTCTCACAATTTAAAAATTACACATTACTTTCTGTCTGAATTTGTCTAGCTTCATCTTCCAGCCATTGGATTGTTATACCTTTCTCAGTTAGATTGAAGAGCCCATTACTAAATAGTTGTTCCCCAGGTAGGTATTACAGACTGTAATCAAGTCACTCCTTAGCCTTGTCTTTGTTGAGCTAAATAGTCTACAACTATAAGGCAGTGGTTCTCAAATTTTTGTACTGCTGACCCCTTTCACACAGCAAGCCTCTGAGTGTGACCCCCCCATAAATTAAAAACAATTTTTATATATTTAACACCATTATAAATGCTGGAGGCAAAGCAGGGTTTGGAGTGGAGGCCAGTGGCTCGCGACTCCCCATGTAAAAAGAAAAAGAGTACTTGTGGCACCTTAGAGACTAACAAATTTATTTGAGCATAAGCTCAAATTCCCCATGTAATAACCTTGTGACCCCTTGAGGGGTCCCAACCCCCAGTTTAATAACCCCTGCTATAAGGCATGTTCTCTAATCCTGTAGTCATTCTCGTGGCTCTTCTCTGAACTCTCTCCAATTTATCAACATCGTTCCTGAATTTGACACAGTATTCCAGCAGCAGTTGCAGCACTGCCAAACATAGAGGTAAAATAACCTCTCTACTCCTATTCAAGTTTTCCCTGTTTATGCATCCAAGGATTGCATTAGCTTTTTTGGCCTCTGCATTGCACTGGCAGCTCATGTTAAGTTGATTATTCACCATGATTCCCAAATCTTTTTCAGGTGATGAAGGGAGGATTTCTTGTCTTCTGAAAAAACCCCTGTAACCCAACCGATCTGGGGAAGAAGATAAACATTTCTTCTCACCAAAGCTTTTGTGAGAGATTTTAGGCTGAAGAGGAAGAGCAATTGTGGTTGAAGGGATCTCATATTTCTAAGCAGCTGAGTCCTAAGATGCTGAGGAAGGTCTCATCATCTACTTAAGATGGTGCTCCCTCAGACAATACACTCTGTTTCTTTGTTTGGGAGGGGAAGGATAAGCAGATAGAGCACTTGTATTGGAATGCCCCTCTCCCAAACAAAACAAACAGCTAGAATGTCTGTCATGTCATTAGCAGGCACAGTCTCTTTACAAGTGCTACACGGAATCCAGGACATTTCTGCATAATTAATACAGACAAAAAGAACAATAAAAGAAAAAATTCCCTTAAGGGGATGGTACTACTACTCACAACTATGACTATTTACAAAAAGCTAGTGAAAAACACTTTGTGAAGATAAAATAAGCTTCTAAGGAGAAATGGGGAACTCCAACTTTTGCCACGGATGATAAGAAGGATCTGAGAGGGAGGTGGAGCAGCTCTGCCCTTTACACCCTTGGGTCCCAGCGCAAGGATATGTAGGGCACACCTCCACCCCACCAGTACTGCAACCAAAACTCTCTGACCTGAGTGTACTGAAGGCACACACACCTACAGTGGAATGGACATGTACATGAGCACTCAAAAGAGAACCTCTGGTTTAAAACATCCTGACAGCAAGCAGACCCAATGCTTTGACCCTGCAGGATTACTTATGACAGAGCATTAGCCTTGCAGATGATCCAGGAAGAGCCACAGCTGGGAGGAGGATAGAGGAGCTATGTGTTTCAGGGGTCTAGAGACCTAGATTCATTCACAACAAAGTCAAAAGACTGAGGGCTTGTCTACATGTAAAATGTTACAGTGTAGACGCTACCTATGATGACAGGAGGCCTTCTCCCACTGGTATAGGTCAGGGGTGGGCAAACTTTTTGGGCCGAGGGCCACATCTGGGTGGGGAAATTGTATGCAGGGCCGGGGCAGCGGGTTGGGGGTGCGGGAGGGAGTGCGGGGTGTGGGAGGAGGTGCGGTATGCAGGAACAGGCAAGGGATTGGGGCAGAGGAGGGGTGCAGGGTGTATGAGGGGGCTCAGGGAAGGGGGCTGGGGTGCAGGAGGGATGTGGACTGCGGGTGGGAGCACAGGGCAGCGGGTTGGGGTGCAGGAGGAGTGTGAGGTGCAGGCAGGGGGCTCAGGGCAGGGAGTTGGGGGGCAGGGCGCAGGAGGGGTTTGGGCTCCAGCCCGGTTCTGCTTACCTAAAGTGGCTCCAGGGTGGCAGCAGTGTGAACCGGGGCCAGGGCAGGCTCCCTGCATGCCTGCCCTGGCCCCACGCCGTGCCAGTCC
Source organism: Dermochelys coriacea (assembly GCF_009764565.3). NCBI lineage: Eukaryota > Metazoa > Chordata > Testudines > Dermochelyidae > Dermochelys > Dermochelys coriacea. The sequence continues at coordinate 205,671,557 of NC_050068.2, read as the reverse complement.
AGGAAGCAGTCGGCACCACTTCCCTCTGCGGCCCCTGAGGGAGAGGGGGCATAGGGTTCTGCGCGCTGCCCTTGCCACAACTCCAGGTACCTCCCCCGAAGCTCCCATTGGCCGCAGTTCCCCGTTCCCAGCCAATGGGAGCTGCAGGGGGCAGTGAATAGAGACAAGGACAATGCACGGAGCCCTCTGTGCCCCCCCCAGCCCTCCGGGGCCCCAGGTACATGGTGCCAGCCGCTTCTGAGAGTTGCGTGGGGCCTGTAGCACCACGGGGGGGCAATCCCGCAGGCCCGATCTAAAGCCCTGATGGACCAGATCCGGCCCATGGGCCGTAATTTGCCTACCTCTGGTATAGGTAATCCAGCTCCCCAAGAGGCAGTAACTAGGTCAATAGAAGAATTCTGTCTCCTCCACTTACCTGTTTGAAGATCTCATCTTCTTCCCGCCGGCGCCTCGCTTCTACCTGGCGGCGTCCACTCTCCTCTGCTTCCCGGATGCGTCGTTGCCTCTCAGCCAGCATGGCAAAAGCATGGATCTTCCTTTCTTCCTGAAGCCTCACCAGCTCTTTGGACAGGAAATCGAACATGTTCACTAATGCCCTCCCTTCTATCCGAGCCAAGTGGTTCTCAACCAGTGAAAGCTTAACACAAAAACAAACAAGAATTGTATTAAATACCATGAAGAATGCAAGTCCCTTTCTCATAGAACCACCACAGGCACATAAAAGAGCACAAACCCCCACTCACACACAAGGCATAAGGCAAATTTATGTGTTCTGCATTTTTCTTTTAAAAACAGTAGACTTGATTCTGGGCTCTGCCATGGCCTCTGTATGCAAGCTCTGCAGAACTAATCAGTTGGGAATACTTCTGGGGAATTCCCTGTTGCTGAAGGACCACAGGAACGGTCCTGTGCTGTCCCCTTTGCAGCCCTTGGCCTAAAGGGGGTGGCCACAGTGCACTATACGCCAGCTATTCTGGGCTGCTGAGACAATGCATAGATTGTCATTGCATCAGAGAGTAAATCACAGCAGCTTTTCAGGCTACTCTCACTTAGACTGTGGATTGCTCCTCTTCTCAGACCCAGAATGTGGGAGATACAAAAGTGACATAAAACCAGCTTCAGCAGTGCTTCCCCCTCATTTCTGTGCTGAGTTTAGCTGAGCCAGAATGAAGAATCGGGACCAGTAGTCGCAAATACAGCTTCTACCTGGGATTCAGAAAGTCAAATCTACGTCTTTATAGATCAGATGTGTGCTAGAATAAATTGTTTAGAGGGCTGCACAATCACAAGTGCAAATAAATGACTAACACTTCAGAGGATGCAAAATGTTTGTTTTGTACTATTTGTGACACCCTGGAACCCCAATATTCACCACTATCATGTAATTAAGATATGTTTTGTACAAAGTATGCCTTGTGAGGTATCATTCTAAAAGTTGTGATCTGTTAGACAATATTATCTCATTGGATTGTATGTGCCATCATCGAACGTGGAATTATGAAGTTTGGTTATGTATGTGTTACTGAAACATGTTGTGAAGTTGAAAACACTCACAAACAGCATTTCAGGTGCAACAGTAAAAAGGCCAAACAATGTTAATGACTCATTGAGGAAATGCACACCAGCACAAGGATTACCCCAGGAATTGTGTACAATAGAAACCTCTCAGAGATAGCACTGTTTGACCCAGGTCACAGCAAGAGAGATTTCCAGCAAGTGGGAAGAAGATATAAAAGGGGGACAATAGCATCATGATGGTACCTCACTCTTGCTACAACAACACACCTGAAAACACTTGAGGGGCAAGGACTGAACTGTGGGAAATGATGATCCCAGGCTAGAGAGATTTTTAGCCTGTGTATGAAAACCTGGGAAAGCCAAGGCAACATGTGCCTTAAGAATCTGCCAGCCTGTTTATCAAAAAGGGTGAGAATTTGACAATGTATATTGTACCTATCTAGTGTGTTAAGCTCAGTTTGCGGTTTTGTTCATATACTAAGGTAATCTACTCCTCATTGTTTTTGCTGATACAGACTAACATGGCTACCACTCTGAAACCTGCTTTGATATGTTTGCTATATCTTATAATCACTTAAAATCTATCTTTTGTAGTTATTAAACTTGTTTTTTCTACAACCAGTGTGTGTGGAAATTACAACTTGGGGCAGAAAGCTGTTACATCTCTCTCTCCACATTGAGGGAGGGGGTGAATTTTATGAGTTTATGCTGTACAGTTCCCGGTGCAGTGCAAGACGGTATAATTTTGGGTTTACACTCCAGAGGGGGGGGGTGTGCTTTAGCAAGTGGGAGGTGCCTTAGCTGAGCCTTCCCATGCAGAGCCGATCTCAGCATGTGTGTGTGTGAAGCTGCAGCTTGGTGTGTCCCTGTCTGTGTCTCTTCTGGTGAAAGAGAAAGCTTGGAGAGCTTGGCAATTTATTACAGCCCCACTGTGTGAAAGGGAGCTCAGGCGGGCTCAGTGATACCCCAGTTCCAAGTGGCACCTCATGGGGAACCCATCACACTAGTCTCTTGCTGGGACCATCTGTGGGGACAGACAAAGACCCTTCCTGTCTCATCTGAACACTGGAGTGTAGCAAGATATAACTACTATACTTTGCCTCACTCGCAACTTTCATCCAAGGAGCTCACAACTCTTTAAACACATTAATTAATAAAACCTCACAATGCCCCTTGAAGCAAGGTAGGTCTTATCCCATTTTACAATTGGAGAAACTGAGGCACAAATGCTGAGGTCATACAGGGAGCCTGATTCTCTACTGTTTTATATATTGTGTTGTCATTTATACCTGTGCAAGATAAGTGTAATATGCTTGCAGATCCAAATGGTAGTGATTTACACTCGTTTCACCTTTGAAGCAAACAACACAAGATTCCTGGTAGTGGAAACAGATCTAGGAAATCTGTGACAGAGCTGGGAATAGAGCCCAAGTCTCCTTAACCGCCTTCCACCCCCTAACCCTAATCACATTGTTTTATGGGATTTGTGAGGATGATTGTGCTCTGGCAACGTAATGATATTGTGTAAGCTCATTATCTCCAGTATGGACTACACGACAATAAGCTTAGGCAAAAAGCATTTTCTGAAGCTGGTTCAGATGTTGTGCCATTGTTGCAATGTCTCAGCAGGCAGTGGAATGTGCCTGTTATAAACTCAAGTAAACAAAACAAAACAATCCTGACTAGCAGCCAGTAATAAACAGGCTTTCCTGTGTTATGTACCAGTTTCCAAGACACTACACATTTCCAAACCAGCATCCAACAGAATGTGAAAATGTCACTGTAACACAGAGATGGAACTGAAAGTGTTCCTCTCTTGCCCCAGATGCTGTGAGGATGATGGAGGGAAGAGGATTTAATCTTCCCACTATACCAGCAGATGATATGGGACTACCATGAACCACTTCTCCTTAATACTTGGTTTTTGCTGTGTGTAAGGATTTCCTGGGCAGGATAGAGACACTGCTGAAGACATTCCAAGATTAATGTTCTATCAGAATTTTGCCTTAAGTCAACACTCCTTCAAAACATATGTGATCATACCCCTCTGTCCAAACTGATTACAGTCCTAGCTGCAGAATCGCAAGTAGTTTTATCCTCCCTATGTAGAATGCCTTAGGGAGTAATACCTGACAAAGTCCATTTTAAATCACAATCTGCTGACATATAAAATGGCCAAAACAGCCTCCTACAAATGAGAGTTGCTAATAGGTTTCTGAAATATGCACACAAATATAAAAATATTTAACAGGCTTTTAGGTCAGTTGGGAGTTTTCCTTTTAAGAAGGTATAATTTAGGAAGGAGGACATTCACAAAACAGTACTGCTGTCATTAACTGTACTGCATAATGCACATCTCTGAGAGATCTTTACCCATGTAAATTTGTTCTATTTTCCCTTAAAGAAAAGTACATGAAACTTACTTCAAAGCTGTAGGTGAACCCTTTGCATGTGTTAATTAAAGTTAAAAGGCCTGAGATTGGGAGAATTGTAGTCTCTCTTCCTCAGGTCCTGAGAAAGCAAAGCAAGAGGTGGAGGAAATGCCAGCAGGGTTAGTTCAGATTCCACAATGAGATTTCCAGATATAGTGATCTGTTTGATATCATCTTCACCCTTTGATCTCTTTCTCTCCAAATGTCATTCTGGAGACTGAATTGACCCGCTGCTGGTATCTCCTCTACGCCTGGGCTTTCCCAGAGCTTGAGGAAGAGACACTTCAAGTCTCCAAAGCTCCGAGCTTTTAAATTTCATTTTTCTTAGTTCAATAAAAGGGACTGTTCACTTACACCCCCATGGTGTTGTGTGTGTGTTATGCCTAGAGTCCTACACTTTTGCCCTTTGCACATGAAAGCAGCATCTAGAAATACTGAAATGTTAGAATGTCACTGCTCTGCTAAGAGGTTGGAAGTGAATAGAACGAGACTGAATGCGTCAAATCTCAAATAGATTCTGGTCAGCTGAAGAGGTCCAGGCCTATTTCTCTCTGGGAAACGGGGACAGCGACTGCTTTAGCAAATGGACTCCACTGCTGGGGCACCATAAGGCCATTCACCTAGTATTAGTTGGTGGGTAAACCTTTCATGGCTATTTCTGCACAGCAGAGGTAGCTGAGAGAGTGTGAAGTTACAAGGGGATGGGATGCCTATAACTAAGGGTATGTCTACACTTGAAGCTGGGGAAGTGAATCGCAAGTTGAAGAGACATACCTGCGCTAGCTCTGATAAATCTAACATACTAAAAATAGAATGTGCCCATGGCAGCATGAGCTGAAAGAGGGACTAGCTTCCCCAAGTACATAGATAGCCTCTCTCATGGGCAATCACTCAGGGCAGCTAGCTCCTCCTGCCACTCATGCTGCCATGGCTACATTCTACTTGTAGCATGCTAGCTCAATCAGAACTAGCATAAGCATGCCTCCTCAAGCTGGGAATCACACCCCCAGCTCCACGTGTAGACGTACCCTAAGTACAATGACACAAAATCTGTTCAGCAAAATGGCTTACTGAGGGGGTGACATGCATGCCTCACTATGCTAGCTGAAGGAAAGGCCGTTATCAACTGTAGAGGAGTCAGCTGACATCAACCATGTGGATCATAATCTGGATGGACTGAGACTTTCATGATGAGGCACATTTTTCATGAACTGAGAGACCTGGAAATTGAAGTCCTCTGTTTACCCACAAAGCAGGTATAGCATGGGTGGCAGCTATGCAAGCTTCTCAGGATGGAACCCATTATAGCAATAACAGAACACTTCAGTGCTCATGTCCAAGGAAGCCAATTTTTGTCACCTGTGATGGATTCTGCAATGTGGGCAACACATTTACTTTCTATAAATACGTTGGTATCGTTACAAGAAAAAACAGACATTTAAAAAGGGATGGAGGAATGGATGAGTGGTGGGGGGTGTTATCCTCTTTATCTTAATAGCCAAACCTTGTGCTCATGCAAGTCACGTTGTCGCTGTAAGGCCAGCGTTACTTGCTTCTCTGCCTTCTTAAGCAGATTCCCATCCTCCTGAAGCGCATGAGTGGTGCGCAGTTCCCGAATCAGTTCCAATCGCTTCTCCTTCCCTTCAAACATCTTTCACATAAAATGAACAGCCATGGGAATAAACAGAAGATAAAATCTGAGAGTTTTGCAAACAGAAAATATCCTTTTCCTCCAAAGTTGGAATTAGCTGTTTCCTATACCAGTTCTCTGTCTGAAGCATGTGAATCTTTGAGGAAAATCCCTGGTGCTATTGACAGGAAACCAAACTGTCTGTAATGAATCCAAGGCCATATTCAGACACACACCAAAGTTGTCAGCTAAACCCCACATGTGCTGGATGAAGGACAGAACTCAGGCCCTTCTGCTCCAGAGAACAGACAAGTCTCTATTACTTACTCAAAGGAGAACCTCCATTATTTTTCAGTTGCATTAAGACGTACCCAGCCTTCTAGTCACTGGAGGGCATGACAAATAAACTTAGCAGATCTTTGTATACCCAGATGGGGTTAGAGTTAAACACATGCTGGACTGGACTTTAAATTGCCAACCCCACCAATTAAAAAATCAGATGTTCCCCCTGCTCCCCCCCCCAAAAAAAGATTTCTTATGATGTTTAAAAGTAAAATATCATTTCTTTAGTCAGTCTACTGATTTTTGAGCTCTAAGACTGACTCTCTTGCCTCCCCTGTGGGGAGGGGGAGAAGGTGGGGCTTGTTTCAGGCAGAAAATTAAATCTCAAGTATACACTAAATACAATCAAAAATCTGGGGTGAGCCAATCTTCTCTTCCCCTTGACTAATAGGAATAGCTTTCTCCCTGATCCTTCCTCTCCCAGCTCCACCATGCACCCCCTTGGACACTCCTCAGCTCTCCTCCCATGATGCACCCTATCTCCTCCCCTGGGCCATGTCCTTTTCTTTTCTCCCTTGTTCCAGTATCCACTGCCCCCTGCCCTTCCTCATACATAAGCCCAGCAATAGAAGGGCAGATGAACAGATAGGGTGCCTCTTCCTCACCTTCCCCAATGACTGTTCAGATTGTTTAGCACCATTCAGTGCTGCAGTAAGGTTGTGGGGAGGGTGTTGATACTGCTGTTGTCCTCTGTGGTGTCCCCAGAACCAATCCCTTCAGTTTCCCCTACTTGGTCCAATGACTGCTGCCCTGCTGTGTCTGTGCAGTGGGGGGAGTGGAGACTCTGCGAGAGGGAGTGGTGCACTCTGGGGTGATAGGTAGGAAATGCAGTCCAAGCCACCAGCCCACACGTCCAAAAGCTTCATACCCAAGTCAGACAGAAATTTCTGAGCTGATGCTGGTGAGAAGCCTCTAAAAATGATGGGAAGCCGGGGCAGGGAAGCTCTCAAAATTTTTGTGAGAGTCAACATGCCTACAATGGAGTCAAAAACATTGTTCCTATCAGGCCACTCCGGATGGGAGAAAGACTCAGGAAACCCAATTTTCATATCAAACCATTTTCAAAACTGCATTACTTATTGATACAGAATCTCTCATCTGGGTGCTGCATAAAAATTAGTCATCAGTAAAACAGAGCTAATCCCAATGGTACACAGAGAAGCAGCAGGTCTATAAAACAGACCCTCACCCCACCCCCAAGATAGGCAAAATTATCAAAAGTGACCAAACCTGTACAGAAAGGCTCTACACCAAGTCCTTAATACAGCCATAAAGGATATCAGCGGACATTCTCAGGGAGAGAGTTCAACAGATAGGAACCTAGAAGTTTCTGTCAGAAATCTGGGCTGGAGAGCAAGGACTTCAGCCTTGGAAGGATATGGGGTAAGGATATGAGGACATGTTGTTCAACCATCTCAGGCCTGGATTAGTTCAGTGCTATTGGGAACAGATTTTTAATATACCCTCAATAACCTCTTTCAGCATTTTGAAGACAGAAATAGTCAAAGGGACACAGAATACCATTTTCTGAATAGCTCTGCCTCGGATTAACTTCTGCAAAAAGATTACTGCCAGTTCTAGCTCCTCTTCTCTCTGCCAACACACAACAATAATCCAGTTACAATTATGTATTTATTTTAGGGAGGAAGCAGAAGGAAAACTGAATGAGCCATCCATCTAACTAGCTTTCTCAGAATACAATTGATATAACTAGTTTAATCTCTCTTCTGATTTCCAGAGAATAGAAGATGAGTCAGAAAAATATATATTTCTATATTTTACAAAATATGGGACAGACAGACTATACAAAGATTTACACTGGGGATTGTGAGAGGGAATTCAGAGAAGAGTAACAGTAGCCTATAGGATTAACCTGTTTGCTTGTGTGTATATATATATAATCTTTTTCTTATAGTTTAAGTATTTGGTTTATTGTAATAAGTTTATAGATTTATTTTAAACAGGTTGGCGAGCCTAAACCCCATACTATCAATAATTATTAATATTATTAATTAATTTAATACAAATTAAATACAAATTAAATTAATATTATTAGTACACCCTAAATCAGGCTACAGTAACATAAATGATATGGGGGGATGGCAAGAATTACAATCTGGATTAAAAGAACTATATATATGTAGCTTGACTAAGTGGTGACTGAGATGGGAACACAATCAGCATTTATATGTATTAACAGTTCTAAACACTAAGGAAGGAGAACATTTAGGAAATTTCCCCTGAGTTTCATTCTCCTGGTAAGGCTTATTAATGTAGCATAGTGAGTTTGAAGACCCAGTGAATGACAATTTGGAAGTAAACAAGTTGTATTATTTTGGGGTTTGTAATAGGGTGTGCTGTCCCTTTAAGGGAGGCTACAGGCCTACCACAGTTAGTTCCTGATTTCAGCTCAGAACAGGGGCTAGGATAGTGGGAAATGGAGCAGGACTATGTAAGGCAAACTCTGCTCAGACTCTAGAGCTATCAGGACATGGTTCTCCTTGCTATGGCCTCTGGAAGGGGCAAGGCTGGGACAGCTCAGGAGCTAGAAGGTCTGGGAGGAAGCCTGTGAAAGTGCTTGGTGTGGGCTGGGGCAAAGGAAGCTTGCAGAGAAGAGGGGGATGGAATCCCAGAGAGGTTGTTCAGTGGAGTAAAAAACAGCTTGTGAGCCCTGCACTGTGAGGAAAAGAATCAGACTTGTGGGGAATGCAGAAGAAAGGGCCTGGGATAAGAGAAGTGGAGTGGGCTTGAGGCCTGGTGCATGCAACTGCTCTCACTTAAGGGTCTCTCCCAGCCTGGAGCTTCTGAAAAGCCCCTTGCCTTCCTTGCATCATGAGGGAAAACCCAAACAGACTGCTTTGTTACTCCAGAAAGGAAGAACTTTATAGTTTGGCTGAAAACTAAAGCATAGCAAATCACCCAGCCAGCCAGAGGAGAAACTGAGGCATAAAATGCCTTAGTGGCAGAGGGAGACGACTGTGAACCAGAGAGGGAACTAAGACAGCTGCCATGTGTTGTATTAATTAGGATGGAATATATAGTCCAAAGAGTCAAAGGTGTTAACATGGGCCTGAAACTATCCAATATTAAACAGTTTTAAATAAGGTTCGGGGTCTGGTATACAGAGAGCTCAGCCTGTTTAGCACCATGGCAAATACCCTTAAAAATCCTTTTTAACTTTAGATTAAAGATACAGAAAAGAGAGAAAAACAACATTTGAAATGTAAAGTATTAAGGGTTTCATTTTAATAGCACTCCTTATTCCCTCTCCCTTTAGCTGGAGAGTCGTGTTAGAAAGAAGCCCCCTCATTTAACAGTAATGTATGGTATGTACAGTATGGTAATAACTGTTCTTATTGGGGGTTGGGGGAAGAAACAGTTAGTTGAGATAGACTGGAGCTGTTGGAGTTGCTGGGGTTTTTAAAGTCCAATCCTGTTTTCTAAAAGACAAAACAAGATGAACACACACATAAAGCAGGGAGAGAAAAGAACATCAGAGATACACAATACAGCTTCTATCTCTGATGTTAAGTCGCACTTGCACCTCATCACCAGAGAAACATAGACAGAGCGCATGATCTTATCAGATACTCTGAAACCTGGCAAACTTGTACCGAAATTGGGCTGTTTAGCGCACTGCATTTAGCTGCTTCTCTCTGGTCACAGGTTTACAGCAGTGCTGCAAAATACAGTCTTGGCTGGCTAAACCAGACTCTTATTAGAGAGAAGAAAAAAGGAGAGGGATAGGAAAGAGAAGAAATAAGGTGGAGAAGGGGAAGAACACACAAAGGGGCAGGGGATGTGTGTGACAGTCTTATATCCCAGGTGGTGGCTGGGATTGAGCCGGAGCCAGTGGAGGTGACAATATCATTTGGCTCCCTCTCTGTGGTCAGGATTAGGATGAAGAAGATCCAAAGTCCCAGGAGACAGTGGGGGATGGCAGCCACAATGGCTGCCATCTTTCAGTCAGCCAGAGTCGCAGTAGCCAGCTTTCCCCACAGTCTCTTTTTCAGGGCAATAAAAGAGATTGATGGATGGAATAGTCCACCCCGTCATTATTTTGTCCACAAATTAGGCCTAATTTCTCACACATCAATTTTGGTTCACTGATTTCCAGTCCCATACTTTTCTTGTTTACCTAGAATGGTCTTAGCACAGTCTGTGAATTATAGCACTAGTCCTTTTTTGTTTTGACTGATTCATTCTGTCTGACCTTTATACTTTTTCTCCTATCAACATTTACTGATATAGGTAATTGTAACACTTTATACATTTTTGCTCACTTTTTACAGTTGAGCTCACAATTAGAGTAAATTTATAGGTCCAATTATTACAAACACACACCAAATGCCAGAGAAGTAAAAACAAACCCCCACAGGGTTTATTTACATTCTTGTGGGATGGTAGATACAGAGCTACTCCCTGAATTTGGAGCTGTACAGCTGGCAAGTTTTGTGCAATTCCATGAATGATTTTTCTTGACAGTGCGGAAAACGTCACTGCTTTTCTCTTCGCAGCAGAGCTCGTGAGGGGATGCAGAAACCTATCACGTGCACCCTGCAGAAGCAGGAGGGGGAAGGGGGATCTACAGTCAGGATGGGGATTGGAGGAGCCTGAGAAGACAATGGGGACTGTCGGGTATTGGATTGAGATAAAGGACAGCCTCTGAGCTTGTGAGAGTGTCACAGTTCCTGAGATAAGTGAACCTCTGACCCTTTTATGGCCTTGTGGGCATACCCACTTAAGTCTCAAGTCTCTAGCTGTCATCTTTTTTGGGGCAGTATCCCGCAATCTACTTCTTCTAGATCTGGGACTTAGAACAAAAGTACCAGAGAAATCATATCCTGAAAACAACTAACAGTTTATATGCCTGAGTGCCTTACCAGGTGTCACCCATCTCCCGCAGGGAGACCCTGGTAGGTTTCAAGTACTTCAGGTCCTTTCTTGGGGCCCATATCTCTGGATCACAGTCTGATGTCAGTTCTTGGTTTGGGTGAGAATGACCTCTCTCCCTACGTCAGGGTGGTCATTTAATATAGTTTTCAGGACTTTGCCAGGCGTTTGTGAGGGAAAGGGAAGAGTTGTGGATGCCTAGATTATTCTGTCAGTCTTCCATTACATTCCCTTCTGTCCCTGTCACTCCAGCTTGCCACGTATAGCCTATTGAGATGCTCATCTCTCAGCCAATGTCTCCATGATGTTTGCGACAGAAGTATCATCTTGTTCACAGAAAGCTCTGGCATCCAGGAGGGGTAATTGCAGAAGCAGCCCTACTCAGTTCCTGCATGATGGGAGATTCCAGCAGGGGACTTGATGAGACTGCCGCATGCATGAGTGCAATGCCTGATGCCTCATTCCCTGTACCTATCAAGGTTCTCATAGTGCAGTAATTAGGTGAAAGTCTAACGCTACGATGCTTGTCAGTTTTATTTTTAAGTAAAAAACACTGTACAGAAGACAAAACTAACTAGCTCCCATATTTTCCTGGACACTCCTTGAGTAACTTGATAGTGACTAATACAGGACTTACAGCAAAAACTTCTAAAAACATCCAACTTACAATTGACGGGCTTAGCAGTGTTGGAGTTAGGGGCCGAGGAACAGGTTTTGTTATCTTCTGAAGGAAACGAAGGGGCTTCTTTGGCTCCTTAACTTTATTCTTCTTATCTAGCAGTGCCTGAAACAGTCATACAATTTAGGCTCTTTCCATACAGGGTTCAAAACTGTACTAGATAGCACACAACACTAGGGCCCAGTCATGCTGTTATGGAATTACAATGGGAGTTGAGGGCATTCAGCACCTTGCAGGATTGTATCTTTAATTTTCTTACCTACTCCTTCCATCTCAGCTCAAAAGTCAGGCGTTGTACATTATTGTTCAATAGGGTGGTCAGAAGACCTTGATAGAGTTTCAAGTAAGTGTATATTTACAGTACCTTGCTGGCAAGTGCATAGACTGACACTCACTCTTGTGAAATGAGTCCAGAGAGTGTTTGATCTTACCCCCTAATACATTACATTCTGGAAAAAGCACAGTTGGAGAACAATTTTACATTTCTAAAAAATGGAAATTCTGCTGAATCAATTACCTATGAATTATTTTTGCACTTTAAGTAACTACTTAGTATCAAGTACAGAGACAACTTTCTTTGCAAACTGAAAGCAGTTAACAGCCTTTATAAACCAATCATAAATTATACACTGCCACAACTGGAATATGACCCCCTCTCTAGGCATATTTATTAAAAGTGCCAGATTTTAGAGTGCACAAAACATCACTAACAGTGTTTGAAGACAAAACAAAAAATGATATTCCAGGGGGTCTGTGACATACTGTACCTCAAAATAGCACCCTGTAACCCCCATATTCATCATTCGTATATGGTTGTGATACTTTATACAAAGCATGCTATGTAAGGGGGGAGGGATAGATCAGTGGTTTGAGCATTGGCCTGCTAAACCTTGGGTTGTGAGTTCAATCCTTGAGGGGGCCATTTAGGGATCTGGAGCAAAAATTGGGGATTGGCCCTGCTTTGAGCAGGGGGTTGGACTAGATGATCTCCTGAGGTCCCTTCCAACCCTGATATTCTAAGATATGAAAGATCATGATCTGCTGAAACTCATTGTTCTGTCAATATATATATGGTGTTAGTGTGTATGAAGTTATGAGATTTTGCTATAGGGTTGTTATTGATATATGTTGATGAGTTTTGGAGTTGCCCAGTGCTATTTCTCCAGTGACAATAAAGAAGGTGACCCAGGCAGGTGTTAAATGACCATTGACCAGCAGGCGAATTGTAAACAAGAGATCTACAATTCAATAAGAGACAGCTGTGCAAGCACCATACAGTGAGAATTGCTCAACTCTATGAATCAGTTGTGCAAGCACCACACAATGAGGACTGCTCAACTCTATGACTCAGTTGTCCAAACAATGGGGACTCAACAAGGCCCACCAGGACATGTCTAGGCCAGTATCCTCCCTGGGACATTAACTGAGAGTATAAGATTAGGGACAGGGGCATCATGAGGCCACCTCTCTCCTCCCCTATCTATGTTGAAGGCAAAAAGAATGCTGGGAAAACAAAGACTTTGACCTGAGATTGGTCCCAGGCTAAGAAGGAAATTCAGCCTGTGTATTAAGAACTGTAACCTACCTGCAACATCCAGTGAGAAAAGCTGTTTGATTCAACTCTTGCTTAGTCTAAAAGTTTAGGATTTAGAATGCATATTTACTTTTTATTTTCTTAAGGTAACTCTCTGACCTTTATGCCTTCCACTTATAACCACTTAAAATCTATCTTTCTGTAGTTAACAAACTTATTTTAATGTTTTATCCTTACCAGTGAGATTGTCTAAAGTGCTTGGGGAATCTGTTCAGATTACCAAGGCTGGTGCATGTCCACTCTCCTTTGACAAAGTGGCAAACTAATTACTGAGCTTGCACTGTTCAAGAGAAGGTCTTGAGCAGTGTAAGAAGGTATATTTCTGTGGTGCAAGGCTGAGGGCTTGGGAGATTTGCTGATGTTTTGTGTATAACTCATGAGTGACTTGGAGATCATTCATGCAATTTAGCTAGGTGTGCCTCTGCATGTTGGTGGTTGAGTGATAACAGCACCTGGTGGGGTTTGCTGCTTGTCACTGGCAAAGCATTATGAGAGACAGCCGCAGTAAGAGAGTTAAGGGGGGACAGCGGTCCCACAGTTCCAGGTTGTACCCTGGGAATCCTGTCACAAATTTGCAAATTTCTTCAGTCTAAATCAAATCTTAGAGTCTCATGTACACATCTCCTCCTATATAAAGTTTTGGAACACTTCCCCTCCCATTCACAACTGTATACTCTTGATGCCCGGAGAGCTCTAAAAATCAATATTGAATGCAGTATACAGTTCAGAAAATATCTAGCTCTGTTGGTTATAATCCATATAATATTTTTAAAATACTGCTGTTATAGTTCCAGTTATTAGATGACTAAACTGGTATATTTCAGAAACTTTCAAAGATAGAAGTTATTTTCCCCTCAAATATTCACTTATTTATTCAGAGCCACAGAAACCTGGCCTGAAGGCTCATATCCAACATACAAAGATGTTGCGTGAAGAAACAGAAAACAGCATAAGGAACCAGCAAAAAGAGCTGTAAACAGGAGAATCTGAATGGGAGTTCTGTTGGAGGAGAAGGGAGGAGGCAAGCTGTTCCTTCAGTGCAGTGCGTGAGTTTTTGTGTGTTGTGTGTTTTTTCTGTTTTGTGTTTTTTTCTTTTTTCTCTTCAGTTTGCAGAGGCTGGTAGCGGGCAGTGTGCTTTGAGAGAAGCAGAGCCCTGATTAGGGGGTGGGGCTTCCCTGATTAGGGTCCTATAAAGGCAGCCAAACAGTCAGCCAGTGGCACAGGAGCCAGCAAACAGAGCTGTAAACCGGGGAGTTTGAGTGGTAGTTTGTGGTGTTCTGGTTTTGTTTTAGAGCACTCACGGAGTCGGTGCCTAATCTATGTAATTGATGACTCGCCTTGTCACCAGAGCTGGTCCAGAGGACAGAAGAGTGTGCTGTCTGCCAGGAGCTAAGATAGGGGATGTAGACCTGAGGCTGAAAAGGATCCTAATGGGAGCAGGAAAGAATCCACTGATTGTCCTTAACATGGGAAACGAATCAGACAGCTAGATTCTCACTGGAACGTATCAAGGGAGACTATGCAAGGCTGGGAAGATGCTTAAAGCAGTGGCTCTCAACATTTCCAGACTACTGTACCCCTTTCAGGAGTCTGATTTGACTTGCGTACCTGCAAGTTTCACCTCACTTAAAAATTACTTTCTTACAAAATCAGACATAAAAATACAAAGAACTGTCACAGCACACTATTACTGAAAAATTGCTTACTTTCTCATATTTACCATTCACTTACAAAATAAATCAATGGGAATATAAATATTGTAAGCACATTTCAGTGTATACTATACAGAGCATATAAACAAGTAATTGTCTGTATGAAATTTAATTTGTATTGACTTTGCTAGTGCTTTTTATGTATCCTGTTGTAAAACTAGACAAATATCTAGATAAGTTGATGTACCCCTCTCCCCCCCCAGAAGACCTCTGCATACCCCAGCATACCCCCGTTGACTTAAGGAAATGGAGCACCAGGTGACCTTCAGTGGGCTTCTACCTGTCCCTAAAGGAGGAGAACGAAGGCAAAAATTAAGGGAATTTAGTTAGGGAAGTGGACTGGACTGAAGAACATATACACCAGGCCCTTTAAGACACCCTATTTGTGGAATACTTTCTCAAGGTTAAAAAGAGTAAACAGCTGAATATCTCATTTTAATTAGTAATTCTCACATATTGAGCAGTTAGACAATTTTTCTGAACTTGGGTGCAAAATATTTTCCTTGAGAGTAGATCCTTCTTGTAGAGGAGACATAATTGAGTGGTGCTTGCCACTTGATTGAATATGAGAACCAGGACCTCCCTGTAAAATATGGGACCACCTAGCTCACTTGTGCCCCTTTTTTATTGTCCCGGAGAACGCTGAACAGAAAAGGACAGCTATGCTGTTGGCCATTAGAGAAAGTGCATGATTGTAGCTACGGATACTGTATGACATCAGTGGTACATCTTGGCAGATCAGGACTGGAGTTTTAGATCTTAGGATCTATCTAATCACTCTAATCTTCTATCATTAACCTTGGATTAAGTTGTTCCATGAATGATCTTCCCTGTTCTTGAAGCCGGCATAAATTTTTTGCACTACTCTGATTCCAACGAACTGTGGCCTTCCGAGTTCCCCCGGGCAACAGCACAAAGGAGGACAGGGATGATGGGTCCTGAGAGATTAAGCAACTTCTGGAGATGACAATTGGAATCTCTCACAATGGTATGTTGGTGCCAGAGACCTTCGTTCTTATCCAAGACATCAGAGACCTGACAGATGTGATCATTTGACATCTATTACTATGTCCAGAAGTGACAGACTGCATGACATCATTTAGCTGTTGGTAGTGTTGACAAATTCGTGTTACTCCGGAATACAATCTGGACTATGTGAAGGCTCCTTTATGGGCCTTTTTCAGAAAGGGTGCTCCAATCAGCAGGTCCTCTTAGCATGGGTATATACAAACCCTTTTTTGCCCAAGGAAAACACTTTGGAAAACATCCTTAGAGGCAGGTAGGCCAAACACAAAGCAGCATAGTGGTAACATTATGTGTTGCATGTGAAGTTGAGAGATTTTCTGTGGGAGGTTCATGTCATACATGTAGATAGGTGTTCTTAAGATCAATTAGTGATAGATGCTTTTCTTTAGAAATTGTTGCTATGTTGTAATTTAGGGTATCTTTCCTGAACTGTGGTGACAGCAGGAATCTGTTCAAGAATTTCCAGTTGAGCACTCCTCAGTCTTTGGCATGTTTGGGCACTGGAAAGAGGACTGACTAAAGCCCTAAGTCTTCTTGTTCCCTGGGAAATCAATTATCCTAGTTTGAAGCAGATGCATTTTAGTCTTTATATGCTGAGGTTTCAATTGGAGGAAGAGGGAGAAGCCAATAACCCTGGTTTTGGAGTGCCATTTAATTCTAAGATGTAAGCCAGGCTTCTCTCCCATTTCTTCCCACATTTCCTTTTTTACAGGAGCTTATCTGGGGAATACAAAGCCCACCTAATACTCCCGAGAGTGGTTTCAAGTTACTTCTCAAAAAACTGATTCTGAGTTTCCTCCTGTGGGGGCTCTGGCCCCAAGTCAGAAAAAAAGCTGCCTATGCTCTCAGAAAGGCGACTGAGCTTCCCTCTGAATTTCCTGGGGCCCTTTTTTGTCCCTTTAGAGCCTTTACCATGGAAAAATTTGTAGATGAAGAGATGGAGGAACAGAGAGTCCCTGAATGGCTTGCTCATCTTTTACTGGGAAAACCGAGCCTTAGAAATTTCCTTTGCAGAAGACTGAATCCTATGCTCAGAATCTACAGCTTCTTTCCTGATGCCTTTAACCTTTCCTTCACTGTTTCTCAGATTTATGGAGGGGGAAACAAGATTAATAGCCTCTCAGGATCCAACCGCTGAGCGTATTCTGATCTTACAAGGTTCCCTCTCCCCCTTATTTGTAGCACAGAAGGAGACTACCACTAAAGAGGGGATCTGAAGGGAGAACTGTAGTGCTGCTTTGTAAGGGTAACATTTGAAAAGATCATTCTTAAGATGATCCCTAAATGGTTTCCTTAAACTTCATAGCTGCTATTTAAACCCCTTCCTGAGGAAAGGGCAGGGGAAGCTTTCACATGGCACAGCCATGGTGATTCACTGAATCCTATAGAAAGGCAGAAATAGCTCCAAAAGGGCTGACTCACACCTTGTTAAAGAAAGCAGGGGAAAGAGTCAGAAATAAGTGGTAAGCCAAGAGGCCTTTTACTGCCTGCTTTCTTCATGTCTGGGTTGCTCTCTCTGTCATCCCTCCAGGGCTGTCGGTGTGGAAGAAAGTAAGAAAGGTAGGGCTTGGTCAACCCACAGCAAGTAGGGTTATGTTAACCCTGGCATTTTTGCACCCTTTTCTGCCAACTTCTCTCTCTGGTTGCCTGTGAAGCATTCCTGACAGAACAACCTGTCCATATATGCTACTCTAGAAGCTGCTGCAGCCAGCTACCTCAGTATCAGAAAGGAGTTTCTGGCAATCTTGCTGCAGAGTCCCCCAAAGCTAAATAACAGCCCAACAATGCTTAGAATCCAATAAGCTGACTATTAAGATAAAAAGAATCCTTTTCTGATTATTTTATTTTCTTGTTCCTTGGAGCAGAAAAACTGGTTAAGCCTCCCTGCAGTTGATACAGCCAGTTCAAGCTGACTAGCGGGGTCTTCAGGGGTGTGGCCATCCCTATCCTGCCTTGATTGACAGGTCTGGCTCTGCCTCCAAGTAACCACAGGTAGGAGTAAGACCCATTGTAATAGTTATGCAGATTTTTGCGGAAAAAAGAATGTGTATTTTAGGTGTTTTTAATGCAATAAATAAATGTTTTCCCCCTTTTGAAAAATCCATCACAGTAGACCAGATCCATGGCTGGTGTAAATCAGTGCAGCTCCACTGAAGTTATTTGACCTATGCTGATTTATACTAGGTAAGAATCATAGAATATCAGGGTTGGAAGGGACCACAGGAGGTCATCTAGTCCAACCCCCTGCTCAAAGCAGGACCAATCCCCAATTTTTGCTCCAGATCCCTAAAGGGCCCCCTCAAAGATTGAACTCACAACCCAAGGTTTAGCCGGTCAATGCTCAAACCACTGAGCTATCCCTCCCCCCCCAAAATCTGGCCCACTATCTCTATTTTCACTCTGAATTAAGTCTCCCCTTCTCCATCTATTTCCCTCAGCTGACCCCAAGGAAAAGAGCCATCATTACTGACCAGCCAACTCTAGGGACCACTTGTAATCCATGAATACAGTTTGGGAATCTTTATTATAGTCTGTCAAAACCATGAGAAGTCCTTTAGACAGACAGACAATGCAATTGCTGAAATTGGAATTTAGCCAGAAAACCATGAGCTGACATCTCTAACTCTTGGAAGGATGCCAGGAGCATCTTGCCATCTGATCATGACCATAGGTGATCAGGACCTTGGTTTTATGCAGAAGACACATGACACCTCCAATAGCATAGAGCAGGGGTGGGCAAACTATGGCCCGCAGGCCACATCCGGCCTGTCAGACCTTTTAATCTGGCCCTCAAGCTCCATTGCTCCGCTCCAGCGCTCCAGTTGGGAAGCAGAGTTGGGGGCTTGACCTGCTCCGTTCGAGGTTGGGGGCTTGCATGACGGGCTTGAGAGCACGCATGTTATTCCGGCTGCAAAACCTGAATGTGCTTCACGCACCATCAGAGCCTGGAATGTGCGAGCCCACGTGCCTGCTACTTCTTGGCTTAGGTGACTCTGATGTTTTAGTCGTGTTAATTTTCCATTGTTGAGGATAAAACAAAGAGTAGTTGACCAGGGAACATTCAATAGCAGTTTTCAAAGTTGTGGGCTGTCGGAACCTATGTGGGAGGAGATTTCTGAGAGCAGGGGGCTAGTGAATCTCAATGAGTTCCAGTGACTGGAAGCTGATGCCCAACATATCCAGGCTAGAGAGAAAGGGCATGGAAAGGGGGTAAGTTTGGTTTAATTATTGTAATACATAGTTATGATGGTATATTTATAATAGTATGTAAGGTTTTACATTTATTTCCACTAAAATGTATCTTTATTAAATAAAGTTTATTTGAATATCTCTGAAGTATTAATTTCATGAGCATTCATGGCCTGCCATACAATTTCCATACCCAGATGTGGCCCTCAGGCCAAAAAGTTTGCCCACCTCGGCATACAGTCTACCACCACAGGGGGCATTGGTTCAGTACTGACTCCATAAAATCAGCTCCTTAGCACTTCCTACACATCTGAAGTTTTTTCCTTGAAAATTTTCCCTCCAAGTAGTGACCAAATCCAACGCTGTCTTTCATAAGATCAGATGACTGAATTTGAGGTAGTATGGTAGTTATTTCAATGCAAGATTTCAGTTCTATTAACAGAAAGTTACTGCCTGTATTAAATATATTATTATGCTACACTAAAACAAGAAAAAAAATTATATACACACACACTATGCATGACTACATATTTCTTATCAACTGGATTTGAAGAAAAAACTAATAAAACTGACGAAATTGTGTGTATAATAAATAATATTTACTTTAGGAATGCCTTATCCAATAGGCCTGATTTTCAAAAACACAAGTCCGTAATTGCAACACAAGATGCATACCTTACAATTCACCTAATTTCAACTGTAAATACTGTGACTGCATGTGCAGCTAGGGTATTTGCTTAGACATTGGTCATTTACAGGTGTGGACAACAGATTTGCTTGCACAGATGTAGTGACGACCATGTGCATTTTATGTATTCAGACAATCAGACGATATTTATCTAAGTTGCTAGGTAACAGCAGTGATCTGCTTCCACTGTTCTAATCCAATTTGGATAAGTTGGGACAATTGACCCACTTTACTTTAGATGTGCAGAATTTTGAAAATTCTGATTCTGCTTTGGCTTATTTAAATAATAATAATTTGACATTTTAACCAATAGGTTTGCCATATTTTTAAATTTTTTTAAAGAGATGGGGAAAGGAAGGCAAGCATAGGGAGGAGGAGAACTGCTGATTTACATCAGATTTCACAATCTCATCACATTTTCATAGGGCAGAAGAAACAAAGAGGAGGAAAAATGGACGTCCGTGAATGACTGGGGATGGGAAAGAGAGAAAGCTACTCCTTCCACCAAACTAGGAGGCTTTCCACAAGGTAGGCACAGAAGAGGGAAAATGTGGAAGAGATAGAAAAAGGGAGACTAGTTGAGTTCAGAACAATACTCATCATGCCAAATGACAACCCACTAGTTATTAATATTTGATATGTTCTCTCCCTGAAGATGGCCTTATTTCTGTCTTTATAAAAGCATTAAGAGAGGAATTTAGGAAGTGAATTTGGAAATAGTTGACAGCTGTGCCTTCCCAATAGCATTTCCATGTAAGGTGCGTCTCAATTCTAGAAAGAATGTACTTGCTCTTGGCTGCAGCACCATACCTGGTGAACCTGTGCCAGCTCCATATCTAGCCTAGCAGTCCGCTTAATAAACCCTTCTTTAGTGGTGGTGGTCTTGGGTTTCGGAGCTTTGGTCCGGGGCTCAGTGACAGAGTCTGGGAGAGATGCCTCCAATTCAAGCAATCCTAGAAAAGGTGGAGTGAGAGTATGGGACAGGGTGGAAGAAGAGAGAGATATCTGAATTATTGTACAGTCTTATGCTAATATTTTTAGTCAATAACATATAATTTAAGATTTTCCATGCTGCCTTACCCTCGTAGGTGTTAAGAAAGTGGTTTTTTACTAAATAATGTTCAGAATGGTTGTCCGGAAAGTAACCAATTCTGGACAGAGGTCCGTAGGGCTGTGATGCATAATCAGTATAGTCCCTGATGACATCTCGTCTCTCCAACTTCCCCTCCACATTCTTCCCTTTAGCTATCAGCTTTCTCATTGCTGAAAACGAATTGCAACCATGAGACATTCCCTGACATGTACAGTTCTGAAAGAGTCATATCCTAAGAAATTCAGTCAGGCTGTAATTCCTCTAGTATGAAGTGTGGCTGACAGACCAATATGGCCCAAGGAGTTCTATAGTGTGGTCTGTGGATGTCCTCATCTTGAACACACAGCTGCAGCCTTGTAAAAATGGAGTGGCGAGAGATAGCTTGGTACGGAAACTAAGTCCCCCTTCTACTATTTTCCTTATCCTCCAAATTACCTTTTATATGTTCGTGTTTAATTTTTTTCACTCTCTCTTCTTTGTCTTGCTGACGGTTAAACCAATAGGTGTCCAAACGATTGACATCCACCTCATTCTGATCCTCCTCTCGTTTCCTCAACAGCTTCTTTAAAACTTCTAGTCGAACATTTTGCAATCTTCAAGAGAAAAAAAGGCAAGGTATAAATGGAGGTGCTCACAGAGCTCCCAAACTGCACTGCTATATTTAAACACAACCTACCCATTGATCTATCCGTAAAATACAGCCAGACTGCAAATATCACATTTTAGTCTTTTCATTTTTAAAAGTGAGTTTATCCCTGGTGCATTTTTTCACCAAAAAACTCCCCAAAAGTCAGTGTACTTCAATTTCAGTGTGGTTCCTCCATGCCCGTTCAGAATTTCATTTATTCTGAATACCCCAACAAGAGTGCCATTTGTGGTGGTGGTTTTTCGGAGGAATTGGACTCAAATTACAAAAAATGATGACCTTCAGTCACTAATAAATAGGCAACCTAGAGATAAAAGTCCATGCATCCTACTGCAAATCCCCTGACCTATTTGATTTCAAACTCCACTAAGGTTCCTTACAACTGAAAGAGAAACACTGTGTACAATTTGCACCTACTTTTCTATTTCCTGTTCTCTAAAGGCCCACTCCTTTCTCTCCATGTCATCCATCAACTTCCTCCTCTTCTCAGTTTGTGAGAGATCACTAAGTGGTGGCAGAGTCGCTTCCCAGGCACGTTTCTCCCGGGCACGTTCAATCATCTCCACCTCAGCTTGTCCCGCTGGAAGACCCCGCCCTTACAGGGACAAGAAGCCGTAGTTCTTTAGAAAGACTGTGGGGCAGGGCAATATCCATGAGTAACATATAAAGTTATTATAGCAATAAGCACAGTAGAAAATCCTACAGTAAATAGAGAGAGAATACTTGAAAGATGGAAGTTAACAAATCTGAGACAACTAGCTCAGTGAGTTTTAAAAATGTGAATAGTCTGCAGTTACCATGGTTATGGTAAAATTAAAAAGGGGGTTGTCATTCCTCCTGCTCAAGGGCATAAAGAGATCCATTTGGGGGTGGGGAAAGGTAAGAAAGAAATTTCCCTTCCAAGGAACAGCATTCTTTTTGAGGATAGACACCTTACTCTGAAGCATCCAGCATTCACCACTGTTGGAGGCAGGTAGAATTCATAGTAGTGAAAAGAAAAATGAAAATCATAATAATAATAATTTGCACTTACAATATCTTTTGCCATTTAACAAAAAGATCTCAAAACACCTTACAAAATGCCTCACAATTGGCCTGTTATGTAGGTAAATATTTTTATTACATCCATTTTAAAGCTAGATAAACTGATACATCCCAGTGAAACACAGCAAGGAAATGTCAAAGCTGAGGGAACTGACATCTGATAGAGAGAAACAGCAATTCTGCCATTCTCAAGGGAAGAGAGCACTATTATTGTAAAGAAATGTTTATGGTTCTTCCAACTCACCCCAAGTGAGAGTGGCAAGTGTCAGCAGTTCAGGGATTGAACCCAGAGGTACTACATATTCTGGGGAATACGGGTCAGTCTGAGCTTCGCCATCCCGGTAATCCGTCTGTGTACCCAGAGTTCGTGATGTGGGGGAGTGTGATCTATCACTGGTGATGGAGGGGTAAACATATGGCTCTGTTCTAAAACACAAACATGAGTCAGAACATGTTTTTGTATATGCTGTCACATTAATTTTTTAAAACTTGAGATAATATTCATTACAGATGTGATTTTCAAAAGTGCTCAGCTTTAGCTTAACTCTGCTCCCACTGAAATCAGTGGAGTTGACTTCAGTGAGAGCAGTTAGGCCTTTGCTGAGCACTTCTGAAAATCCCTCCCTATGTGAACGTAAACCATGAACCTTCTGCATCAAGAAGCTTAAATTGTCACATTCAAGTATCTAACACATATGGATATTACAGCATTGTATTTAAGGATTAAGGGCCAAATGTAGCCTGATGTAAGTAGCTGCAACTTGATGGAAGTGTTTGGGCCAAATTCAACAGTGAGATAAACAATGATGTAAGTTTCATGTCTGGTGTAACAACTTGCACTGATCTGACATTCAGTGGGTGTGCAAAATAAATCTACTGGAAAGGGGTGTAGCTTGAAAAACAATTAACAGAAGAATACAAGATAAAGCAGGACTACTGTATTTTAACTTATGCCTGTGCCATTTCAACACAAACAGGAAATAATTCAATTCCTCCATAAGTAAGCACAATTCCAGTGACTTCACTGGGAGATGTACTCATTTATATCAAGTCTGAATACCAAGGATACTATAAGAATGTTGTATGCAAATAAACAGTAG
The DNA here is from genome assembly GCF_009764565.3 of Dermochelys coriacea. Lineage (NCBI taxonomy): Eukaryota > Metazoa > Chordata > Testudines > Dermochelyidae > Dermochelys > Dermochelys coriacea. Next base: position 205,647,971 of record NC_050068.2, on the reverse strand, counting down.
CGCAAAATCATTTGATAAAATCAGCAGCAAACATCTCAAAGTGTGGCTATATTAGACATTTCCTCTCCTCTAATATTTAGACATTTGGCTCTCTGTTTCTTGCATCATGTGGTGCTGCTTACATATCCCAAACACTGTCTGAACTAAACTGTAGGCATCTGGCCCTAACTTGCTCTTTCTGGGATTTCATGCTGGTGGACAGATTCTTTCTGAACTTTTAAATTGCTCTCTATTGCTTCACTATTAAAAATACTAGTCTCCTGTAGTCATTTGTGGCTAAAGATTGACCTGTTGTAACTGTTTTTCTAAACCTCACCACTTACTTTGCCACTGCATAAGCAATATTTAGTGGAAATGGCTTATGAAAGGGGATGAAAGGTCTGCAAAGAGAGAAAACATGTTTAAGACAACAGCCATGAGAGTAAGATGTACAATAACAGAATATTACAGCTTAGCAAAACTGTGGACCAGATCCTAAGATGTTGTAAAACAGTGTAGCTCCACTGACTTCAGTGCTGATTTACAACAGCTGAGGATCTGTTTCTGCACGTTTAAGGACACATATTAGTTAGGAGTTCTTTAATCTCTTATAGAAACTCTGTCATTACTTCTTAAGCAACATGTGAGAATTGTTGTTCTATCCAAGTGGAAAAATTCTTCCTCATTCAAAGAGCCCAGTTTGCTTTTCATTTACACAACTTCGTACACTGGCCCAACACCATTAATTTAAAGGGAGTGACCACTGATTTACATTGGGGTCAGAAGAGGAGAATCAGGACCAACATTGTTAATTGCTTAGTTCATTTATATATATACACATACATACATATATATAGTTAGAATTGAGAGAGACAATACGAAGACTGGTTGGCTCAGACACGGGTCTACTACTATACTGTCCCACTACGAAGTTCTCCCCTTGTCCATTACTATATATTTTTCTCCCCACCAAAAAAACACTTGCCCTGAAAACCTTCACATAACATGAGGTGTGTGTGATGACATAGTCCAATTCACATTCACTATTTATAAATTTATGCACTGGTTTAATGTGATGTTCAGTGTTGTTCATACAAGTCTCACCTCTCTAGCTCACTCTTACCTTTCTAGCTTTTCCCCCCCTACAAAAAGATATTAACTCAGAAATTAGAACTTGAGAACACCTATCAGGCCATGTTGTCCCACTACCCCAGATTAGTACTTGAAGAGTTTACTGGCCTAGTTTAGCAGCCAATGTCTCAGAAATTTTTAGCATTAACAACTAATATTTTAATTCTTTGTCAGATAGAATTCCAAGCGGCTTTTAGGTGGCAGAAAAATTTTGAGTGCTAGAAGCTCTCAAGATAGCGGCTGCTAAAATCATGTTGTAATTCAAGCTGGGGTTGAACAGCAAGAGAGTTACCAGAATAAGGTTACTATTGAGTGTATTCTCAGCATTGTACATATGTTTGGGTTTCTTTAAACCCTGCGGAGATCCGGAAGTGGAATTCTATGACATAAATCAGCTTTAAAGGTCAACCATATTTTAAGTTTATCTAATATGATTGTTTCCTTCAGTGCAGTAAGATAGGACTTCAAGCACATTTCACTTTAAAACTAAGTATTACTATTATTAATTAATAATTCCTGCTTAGAAACATACAATAGGAATTTCCATGTCAGATGAGACTAATATTAACCTAGTTTCATTACCAAGCTTTCCTAATAGCTCTTTAAGAGGCTTTTAAAAGTTTAAGTTAAAATTGTGGCAGTGAACAAGCCAGTCTGTATCTTCCTTTTGCTAAAATAACCCTAAACATCTTTGATTCATTTTTACCAGACTAGCAAAATGTGAGAAATGTTGGAAAACTGGATTTAAAAGGGGCTAAGTTCATTAATAGTATAAGACAAGTCCCCTGAAGTAAAGGCAATTGAGCCTGCACACATCAGCAATGAATGTGTACCAAACTGGAAACTCTTGTATCATGGCATTTAGCAGTTGTTTCAAGTCCTATACTAAATTTTGAGACCAACACCAGGACTGCAGTGTAATTCTACGGGAGGTGTGGTTCTGAAAGAGGAGTCATTCTTCTGCTGAAAAGTTAAATTGTGGTTCTCTCTGCTTGTTTCAGTGGTAGCAAAACTGAAGTTAAAAATCCCCCTTTTATATTTCCAAGAGACTGGAAAACCACAATAGCTGGGCCAGCTGCATCTCTCCCTTGGTATGACTGGGTCAAAGGCTATGTGTGAGCAACTGCTAAGCACAGACTGGATGTTGCACTTGCCTATACAAGTTAAGTATTTCACATTTTTTCAGTGCTCAGTCACACAGTGGACTAGATTCTAATCTCAATGGCACCAGTGTTCCAGAGCAACTCCACTTTTGTCACTGGAGTTACACCAGTGTCAGACGCAGAGTGACTGAGATTGGAATTTGGCTTATTCCATATATGGTAGTCGTTAATTCATTTCTTACCGTTCAAAATACTTGTAGCGGTTCCTTCCATTAATTTCAGGATCTTCATACACAATTTGAGGAATCTGAAGAGAAGGCTGAGATCTAAAGAGCCAAAAAAGATAAAAACAGATCAAAATATTTTCAGAGAGTATGTTCAGAGCAGTTCTGAGATTTTTTTTAAAAGATACGTTTTTAACTATACTTCAATATTTATTATTTCACTCTGGACTTCCACAGTTGCATCATCAAAACGTACACATCTCAAACTCTATAATGAAGTAGCAGCAAACACCCTTACCTGCATAAGTAAGATCAAGATAATGTATTTACATTATTCTATAGTCTCTCATATAACACTGCAGCTCTAAACTTAATGGAAATTTCACACTGTGCATATACAAAAATCAGTCATTTATTACTTCTGTTAAAATAAAATTTGGGCCTGGAGACTATTGCTCAAAGAAGATTAACCACCTGGAAAATCTGAATTTGTAAAATTCTGTTACTTTTATTTGTACGTGTGGGTGTGGAAAAGAATCTGAATATATTTGTATGGCACAAAATACAAGAGAGGGGATGCAGCAAATGAAGGGGAAGAGTCATCCTGTCTAACTAAAAAATGGCTGAACAGATTTTGATCAAACCTGGAAATAACAGGCTGGCTCTAAAACTTTCATTCTGCATTCTCCAACAGTAAAGAAGAATAAGGCTGACCTTGTGGATAGTTTAAGGAGTGTACTGGCTGGAATACAGCCTTTGTAAAAACAGCCAATACTCCCCCCCATCTAATTTCCCATCCTGGAGAACCCAACACTGAGTTTGAAATAGGGCAATAGACGGTCTATAATTTCCTGTCCATGTCTTCTTGGAGGTTGTACATTATTTAGAGAGCTCAGGAGGCCATGAATGAAAAGGGTTAGACAGGAAATAGAGTTCCCTGAAAAACCTCATGCCACAGCACCAGCTAAGAACCAGGTAAGTCATTCCACAAGTTCAAAAAGTCACACTTCGCCCTATTTAAGACCATCTTTGGCATCTTACCAGAAGCCTGAAACTAATTTATATAAAATGGAGCAGTTTGTTGTTGCCTTAATTTTAAATCCAGAGGTGTGGCTTACAGAGACACAGATACCAATAGGAAATGTGGTTTGACTATTTGGATTGAACAGAGCACTGCCTGCTATGATCTGTTGAGTCCAAGAACCTCACATCACATGCTCAAGAGTTGCATTGTGGAACTTAGAGACCCACAGGTTAGCCAATCCCTTCCACAAACACTGTACAGAATGAGGCTTCATCATCCTTCTCCGGTGTACAATACATTGCAGAGGTCGTTTTAAATCATCCTTTCCCAGCACCTGCCCCAATGTATTGCAACAAAATAATATTTGGGTCAAGATGCTAGTATCTGAACCTGAAATGCTTTCTTGGCTCTGACAAACCTTTAATTGTAAAATGTTGCTAACAGTTCAAATCAGTTAATTGAGCTGATGGCTTTTGCTACTGGCATTGTCTCCACATGTCAGAGTGCTTCTCCATCCAGATGAATTCTTATTTCACTCAACACAGGTGGGGATTTATTTTCATGATCTAACTGTGTTAGTATAAGCTCATTATTACAATCTACATACCACACAGACTATGCTGACAGCTTGTGCCACACACTCTCAAAGAAACTGCATAATCACCTGATCAACATCCTCTACAGCAAACAGGGAAAGATTAAGAATGAGCTCTCAAAACTGGATACTGTCATAAAAAAACAACCTTCCAAACAAACTTGCTCGTGGCTGGACTTTACAAAAACTAGACAAGCCATTTACAATACACACTTTGCTTCTCTACAAAAGAAAAAGGACACTAAACTATCTAAATTACTACATGCCACAAGGGGCCACAACAGTGGTTCCCTTAACCCACCCAGCAATATTGTTAATCTATCCAACTATACTGTTAGCCCAGCAGAAGAATCTGTCCTATCTCGGGGCCTCTCCTTCTGCCCCTCCACCCCCACGAACATGATACTGTTTTGTGGTGATCTAGAATCTATTTTCGACATCTCCAACTCAAGGAATATTTCCAACACACCTCTGAACAACATACTAACCCAAAGAGACCTTCCTACCAACACTACAAAAAGAAGGATTGTGGGTGGACTCCTCTTGAAGGTCGAAACAACAGACTGGACTTCTACATAGAGTGCTTCTGCCGACGTGCACAGGCTGAAATTGTGGAAAAGCAGCATCACTTGCCCCATAACCTCAGCCGTGCAGAACACAATGCCATCTACAGCCTCAGAAACAACTCTGACATCATAATCAAAAAGGCTGACAAAGGAGGTGCTGTCGTCATCATGAATAGGTTGGAATATGAACAAGAGGCTGCTAGGCAGCTCTCCGACACCACTTTTTACAAGCCATTACCCTCTGATCCCACTGAGGGTTACCAAAAGAAACTTCACCATCTGCTCAAGAAACTCCCTGAAAAAGCACAAGAACAAATCCGCACAGACAAACCCCTGGAACCCCGACCAGGGGTATTCTATCTGCTACCCAAATCCATAAACCTGGAAATACTGGATGCCCCATCATCTCAGGCATTAGCACCCTGACAGCAGGATTGTCTGGCTATGTAGACTACCTCCTCAGGTCCTACGCTACCAGCACTCCCAGCTATCTTCGAGACACCACTGACTTCCTGAGGAAACTACAATCCATCGGTGATCTTCCTGAAAACACCATCCTAGCCACTATGGATGTAGAAGCCCTCTACATCAACATTCCACACAAAGATGGACTACAAGCCGTCAGGAACAGTATCCCTGATAATGTCACAGCAAACCTGGTGGCTGATCTTTGTGACTTTGTCCTCACCCATAACTATTTCACATTTGGGGACAATGTATACCTTCAAATCAGTGGCACTGCTATGGGTACCCACATGGCCCCACAGTATGCCAACATTTTTATGGCTGACTTAGAACAACACTTCCTCGGTTCTCGTCCCCTAATGCCCCTACTCTACTTGTGCTACATTGACGATATTTTCATCATCTGGACCCATGGAAAAGAAGCCCTTGAGGAATTCCACAATGATTTCAACAATTTCCACCCCACCATCAACCTCAGCCTGGAAGAGTCCACACAAGAGATCCACTTCCTGGACACTACGGTGTTAATAACTGATGGTCACATAAACACCACCCTATACCGGAAACCTACTGACCATTATGCCTACTTACATACCTCCAGCTTTCATCCAGATCACACCACACAATCCATTGTCTACAGTCAAGCTCTACGATACAACCGCATTGGCTCCAACCCCTCAGACAGAAACAAACACCTACAAGATCTCTATCAAGCGTTCTTACAACTACAGTACCCAGCTGCTGAAGTGAAGAAACAGATTGACAGAACCAGAAGAGTACCCAGAAGTTACCTACTACAGGACAGGCCCAACAAAGAAAATAACAGAATGCCACTAGCCATCACCTTCAGCCCCCAACTAAAACCTCTCCAACGCATCATCAAGGATCTACAACCTATCCTGAAGGACGACCCATCACTCTCACAGATCTTGGGAGACAGGCCAGTCCTTGCTTACAGACAGCCCCCCAACCTGAAGCAAATACTCACCAGCAACCACACACCACACAACAGAACCACTAACCCAGGAACCTATCCTTGCAACAAAGCCCGTTGCTAACTGTGTCCACATATCTATTCAGGGGACACTATCATAGGGCCTAATCACATCAGCCACACTATCAGAAGCTCGTTCACCTGCACATCTACCAATGTGATATATGCCATCATGTGCTAGCAATGCCCCTCTGCCATGTACATTGGCC